>NW_024356335.1:2342993-2407108 GCF_902729225.1 Pteropus medius
TTACCACAAGGGAAAATGTTATGCTAGCTGAAAATACATATAATTATTTTTGTTTATATTCACTATTATTTAATTTAAGGGTTGCTTCTTATTGATATGGCGGTGTTGGTTTCTATACATATTAGATATGTATAAAAGTGCCATAGATGGCTAATTAGTCTGTATCTTTTGCATTTCTTCCTGATGAATTTCCTTGTCTCCCTTATAGTCTGCTTTCTTGTGTATTAGTCATTGAGCGTCTTCTCTTGTTTGTCACACATGTGCAGGGAAGTGTGATAATTCTGACTATGGATGTTGATCTGCTATTAAAGAACCTCACCAAATGTCCACAGAGAAAAGGTCAATATATATAAGTGTAAGGAGAAAACTAGAAACCTAGAGGAAACTTGAAGGTAGATAAAAAACACATTTCCAGGACAAGCACCAGAATCTGTGTAAATATAAAAAAGAAACAACAAACACACAAAAATGTAAGCAAAAATTTAGTTTAAAAAAGAGAAACTTAAGGAACTCTGAGACGAATAATATAAAATGAAACAATGCCCAAAGTGCCAGATAAGAGGTTGCTCAGTAAGTCCTCACTGCATGTCAAATGCACAAAAAACTTGGTCTGTGGAACTGTGAACATGTCTAGGCCATGAGATTTTAACATCTAAAATGAATTAGATTTTAACATCAATGAAATGAATTAGAAGGAAAGAAAATCAAAGATGTTAAAAATATCAATATGTAACCAATATTTGGCAGTTTCTTTTAGATCTAGAAGAAGTAGCAAATACACGTTTGACTATCTTTAATTATCAACAAATGTGCTGATACTGATCTTATCTTATTTGAGAGAGTTATCTAACTTTTTGGTTCCCTAAATAAATTACTGTGTTAGTATATTATAGTTTTCAAACCTTATTTATTTACCTTTGAACAGGCAACAGATATAATTTTAAATTATTGCGAGTTAGTTTTATTACCCAGTTGAAATTATTCTGACGTATATTTTTAAATGAAGGTGACAACTTTAAAGTGTTTTGAGGGAGGAAATTAAAGTTGTGCATTTAAATTAAGAGAACCAAGAGCTCTCTCCTATAGTGGATATAATTCAGGACATCTAGGAATGAAATTGTTCTGTAAAAGAATTGATGGTAGTTTTAGGTTAGCATATAAAATTGCAGAGCTGGTGCTCAGTTGAGTACTTGGCAGCTTATAGATGTTACTGTCATGTAAGTTACACCAGACATGGAGTGTGCACCACTGTGGATAAACAACAACAGGCACAGACGCAAAAGGCAGAATCCAAATGCAGACATACAAGATGCCAACTTCCTTCCTCTTTCCCCAAGATGCTTTGTAACTGGTGTGAGGAACCTGCTTTTAAATAGATTTACAGAGGTTAATTGGGCTGGGATATTTTAGATTGTTACACATTAATGAAAATGCTGATTTTGAGCTGTCATGGCTCCAGTGCTTTTTATACTATGATAATTATTTTAAAACTTTGTCTTCTGTGTTGTTGAAAACATCTTGGCAGAAAGCCTATGTGACCTGATTAAACCTATGAATTGTCAGCTGTGATCTATAGTACTCAGATGAGGTTGCTGACTGGGCATCACTTAGGAAGTTCTTTATTTAAAAGCAAAATTAGATTGAGACTGCTGTACCCAGCACCGTATTGCCATGTTGATGGTACATTTTTAATACTGTATTTAGTGTCCTGGTTTTATAGTTTGCTGACAATAGCTTAACAAAGGCATTTAATAATATACATTTTTAAAGCATAGCTAAGTACCTCATAATGTATGTATTTCTCTTCTCCCCCCTGAAATTACATGATGGAAAAGCGCATCTAATCCTGCTAATTTAAAAAATTTTGAATGTAGCTTGTGAATTAATTATTCTACTGGGATTTTAAATTCTGTTCTAACTGTACAGAGAAACAGAATAACCACCTTTCTTTCGATGGGTTTGTTTTATATCCTTGGATTTTTTTTGTTTTTTCTGTCTCAAAATACTGGATTTTTTACCCCCTTTCCATTTGACAGTTAAATCACCTAAATTTGGAAAGACTGGGTCAGTCCTTTTCCCAAGGATCTAATCTGGGATAAATTGAGAAGAAGTGATATTGGAAATTCTAAGATGCATGTAAATATTATCTTGAAAAGAATTTTCATACTTATGTTTATTGATAAAATGTGAACAATGAAATTCTCAGCATGAATTGTAGTACACTGATGTTGTTTGATCATTTTCTCAAATAAACAAAATACTCACACTGTTTGTCCTGTTTCTCGCTTCTTCTCTCTTTCTGTCTCTCTCTCTCTCTCTCTTTCCTTGAAGGTCTCAGCATCAGAGGAGCCCAGGAGGAGGACCCTCCCGATCCCCAGCTAATGAGACTGGACAATATGCTTTTGGCAGAAGGGGTTTCAGGTCCTGAGAAAGGTGGGGGATCGGCGGCAGCAGCTGCAGCCGCGGCAGCCTCTGGAGGTTCTTCAGATAACTCTATTGAACACTCAGATTACAGAGCCAAATTGACCCAGATCAGACAAATCTATCACACAGAACTGGAGAAATATGAACAGGTCAGCAGCCGCCACTCTCATAGTCCTGCACAAACCCTCTATTGCTCTTCTATTAGACTGCGCTAACCAATTCTGAGGGCTGTGAGGGGTAGGTGTTAACACAAAGAGCAAAATAAATAAGGTCAATGCAAAAATACAAGTGAATTGTTGGATTCATGAAATGAAGTCCCTTTCAGCTTTCGGAGGTGAAGCTCAACCCGTTTTATCTCATCCACTTGTTTTAGTTGTATTCGTTCCTCACATTCACATGCCCTTACTACCACATCTGCAGCCACCCTCCCCCTCTAACCTCACTGCTTGGTGCTCTTCAAAACTTTGTATCATTAACATTTATGCACTGACCTTGTTCATAAGCTATAAAAACTTTTAAAGGGAAGAACTGCATAGTGAGATCTTCCTCCTATGCTGTGAGCTCCAGAATCCTCCTAGGAATTCTTAAGGATTGTGCCAGAATATAGGGGAGGGAGCCAACTTCACAAAGGAAGCGAGTTCTGGCCTGTCTCTGAGGAAGAGCCCTCCTCCCAGGATAATTATAGGTAACCTGGGGCAGGGAATATTGGTAATTGGGTGCTAAATTCCTGAGTAGAGAGTATGGATTTAAAATGCTATTCTCAGCCATTATATTAACCATATTTCATTGAATCTAAGATATCTTTGATTTTAAGCTGTATCATTGTTTTATGTACCACCAAGAAAAAATTAACACTGCCCAACTAAACTGTATATAACATGTCTTGATCGTAAAATGCTTCCAAACTTTAAACTTCAGAGATATTAAAATGCGGAGAAAAATAAGTAAGTCTTAGATTCAGTGAAACAAGGTAAAAAATTTACAGTTCACTTAAAATATATTTTAGTTGTTAGTTTAAGCCTAAAAACCTGCATAGTTTGAGGAATTCTCACTGGAAGGTAATTTGAAAAAACATTATTATGGAAATGTTTAAATATACTCGCAAATAAAGAGAACATTATTAATCTGAATCCTATGAAATTGCCAAATTTTTAGGTCAAAGACAGTTGTGAGTTGGCAGTTTTATAGAGTTTATCCTAAAATAAGGAACTCCCTAGATACCCATCACCCAGATAAATAATTATCAACATTTTGTCAATCTTATTTTGTGTACCCCCCTTTTTTTTTCTTGGTGGAGTATTTCAAAGCAGTCTTAGCCATCATACCATTTCATCCATAAATATTTCACTGTATAGTCAAGTACTTGGTAAAGTCTAAACGCCTTAGTGTGATTTGGGAGTCCTGGTCAGTTTAAATACTGATTTTTCTTCTAAGTTCCCTTTGTAGTTTCAGTTGTATATGTTATTTTTTTCATTGCCTTCTCTAATATGCTGGCTATGGTGGTATTAAGCAAATGCTGGATTCTGTCCCAGAGGTGAGTGTTTTTTAAGGGAGGGTAGAAAGATTTATGTAGCTTTATGTTAAAATACAATATAAATTAATCTTATATGATACTGCCTTTTTTTTTCTGAATAAGATTTACTGGGATCTCAAAGTGCATCTCTAGTCTCATAGGAATAATTTTTGGTGGAAGATGTACAAATAAGAATTTTTAGAAAAATTATCTTGTGTATGTACATGAAAAAAATGGAGCTTTCTGATTTGACATATGAATAATTGAGAGTAAACAAAATAAGTCATGGTTGAAAAGGTTGCCCTGAGCATAAACAGTAGAAAATGGCTCTAATTTGTAGTATAATCCTAATTGCATAACTTTATGTTAAATACATTTATACATACTTATTAAATAAATACCACCAGTCACCTTGCATAGAAAGATATATAGGATTCGGCCAAATGGCTCTACTTTTTTGGCTGAGGAATTAAGATGGTTCCCTACTAACTCCTGCTATATCTCTTCATCTTGGCCTCGTTATTTTCTCCCTATAGCCCTGCTAGAAGTTGGGTAAAGCTGACATCAGTCAATGTCACATGAGTTTGGGGTTTTTATTGTTGTTGTTTTGTTTTTGTGTGTGTGTGTGTGCGCTTTAAAAATACACACATACACACAAGTTCTTCATAAATTAATCAATAGTATGCGTTTTTATATTTTTAGATTAAATATCAAGTTGGGAAATGTGTTTTAAAATGTAATCATGAACCATATTTTTAGATGCATTCAGTAGCCTAATAAAAACTACTTGAATGTATATTTCCTTCCTCATGTTTAACATTTTCACAAGTAAAAATATAACAATGAAATCAATGCAGCATTGTAGACAAATAAATAGATGGAGCATGATGACTAGATGGCTGATTCTACAGAATTTTAGTTTACAGATTTTCATCTGTAGGTTCTGAATTATTTTAGAAATAATATAATGGCATTTAATTCCCTTCAGTCATCTTTGGGGCTGGTTTTTATAGCTCTTCTGTGAGTTTTGATATAAGATAGTCGACTTTTCTTTTCATATATTTGGGATACCAGGCCTTTATCTGGGATAGACCTTTTAGGGATATGTTTGGAGTTACTAGAAGGGCTAATAAGCAGGACTAAGTGAGATGTAGGGGTGGCATTTCTAAGATGGTATTATAATTTCCATTTTACAGGTGAGAAAATGAGACCCAGGTTAAGTTATTTATCCATGTCACACTTCTTATTAGTGTCAGAATCAGGCACTGAAATCAGTTTTTGACAATATGCCTTCCTTTTCCACTGAATTATGATACTATTTATGTTGAATTGGAAAATAATTTGGGTGCATTCTGATTTTCTCTGATTTGCCCCTGTTGGATTACGTTTGGAATGGGATCAGAATAGAGATGGAAAAAACAATTATATTTTTCCTCCTCCTAAAAGTGAACATGGGTACTCTGAGTGACAGGAATCTTATTCATAAATAGGAAGAACATATACGTTAAGGCAAAATCTTCATCAGAAAATTGTGTTGAATCTTTCCCTAAAAGAAATAAACCGCATTGGAATCTTAGAGCAATTCACTCTCCTATGTTTTGCAGTGAAGCTGTAATGAAAATGTATCTGAAGCCTGTTTAGATTTAGATTGCCATAAAATTAACAAACACCACCACTGCAGTAAATTAAAGTACCTTATAAACACAGCCACATTTACAAAGCTAAGCAGACTAGAGCTACAGTTTGAGCAAAATTAAATCCAAGCTGCAAAGGCTCAGTTTTATGTGTGTGTTTTAGGAGTGGTACTGTCCTTTAAATACTGTCCTTTTTCTTTCTCCATAAAATGTCCTTTGATCATATGCCACCATTATATAGGCTCAGATGTAAATGATTGGTGATGATAACCATCTAAATTCACTTATAAACCTTTTGAAATATTAGGCATAGAATATATATTAGCGTAAGGTTCTTGAATATTATCTTCACCCAATGGGAAACAAAACTATTTTAATTTTCTCTTATTGATCTTGACACCCTAAAGGAATGTGATAATTTTTTAAAGCTTATATCAACTGTCTGGTAGTACTTCATTTGGGTGCATTGCTTCCCTCTTTAGCTGGGACAAAATCCTGGTTGCTTCTTTGTCTTCTTGTTGATTAGCTACAAGTTTTGACAAATGTTTTTACTACACCTTTCAAATACGCTCTTATGATTAAAGGCCTAACTATTAGAATAGGTAAATTCCTAATGAACTTGAGCCAAGCTTCCTGGAAAACCTGTTTTTAAAAATTGAGGGCCGTCTTGTTTCCTTCACCTCTCTTCCGAAAGGAAATGGACACATTGGTTTTTGCAAATGAAATTTAACTTAGACATTTGTTCTCAGTTAAAAAGGAAGATATATCATGCCCTATGCATCTCTCCCACTTTGCTTGTACCAGAAGAAATGCTTGTACACAGGCAATTCACTTCATAATTTATAGCTGCTATAATAGAGATGACATATTGAAAGCTATCTACTATAATTATATTGAAATACATTTTTGCTGAAGGCGAAAGTGTTATAAAGGTCCCAACCCTCCCTAAGCATCTGGGAACCTGCTTTTTGAATTCACTGATGTCATTTGAATTCACCTCAAATCAGGTAAAGCATTGGAGCCAAGCATATACACTGAAATGTGCTCAAGACTAGTCAGGTATCATTCAGCTGCTAGAGGACTTTCAGATTGCAGAGGATTGTTGGGGGAATGGAGAATGAGTGCAGAACCTACACTATGTAAAGTAATAATAGCCTTGAGCATTTTGAAGATCTCAACATTATGTGCTTATATTTGTTGGCAAAATCTCCTTAGCTTGTAAAGGAATTTCATTTTTATTTTTATCTAGTTAAAAAAATGCTGATGTTATTACATTAGAGATGTGTAACCTGCAAACGCCTAATCTCATTTTGCTATTTTTTTTAATAGTTAAGCAGGAACGACAAAAAGGTACTACCTGATGTAAACTTTACATTTCATTTTCCCAAGCAAGGCTTTGTCATCATTGCTCCAAGGGAAAGGTTTTACTTCTTGCCAGCTTCATGCCAGGTCTCTTCCTTGGCTGGAGGGAGCATTTGAGTGTTCTCTTTTTTCTTCTAAGTTTCTAGTTTATGGGCTCTGTGTACCAAATGTATCTTTGACTACAAACTTGATTAATAAAATGAATTGTTTCGTATTTGAATACTCTTTTTCCAACTTCTTTGGAAGCAGCATTTGTATTACTCAGGCAATGGGAAGGCAGAATTAGTTAATCAGAGTAGAAACTTGCTTGCAGAATAACATACAAAAAATATGAATTTCATTAAATTGCCATTTTCATTGTCAATAATAACTGCCATTTATTAAGTATTAATCATGTTCCAGACTCCACGCAAAGAACTTAACATGTATTATATAATATAATTCTTACAAAGCCCTCACGAGATAGGTTTCTAAATCATGTAATTAGGTAAGAAGTATTGAAGTACAATAGGTATTTTATCTTTGCGGCAGTTCCTTAGGCATAATGGTCTCATTCTAGCTGGTTTAGAAGGAATTTTTAAATGTTAACTTTTATCCTAAAACAAGAAGAATTTGTTGATTTAGTAATAAACATTCCATAAATACAAAATCTATAATTTTGGACTAGAGTTACTTGTAAGGTTATAAAGATATCTAGAAAATGGATGCATGCATCAACTTTTAATAGAGATTTATTTTTTATTTGAAAAATGGATTGTAGAATAGGGGGTTTTATGATCTATTGTCTACAATCGGCTTCATGGTTACAAAAGAACAATTCAGTTTTTAGATCTGATCACTGAACCATTTAAAAACTTCCTCTAAAGTCAATGCTTGCTTACTGTCTGATTTTACATTTTTACATTCAGTGATCTGAACCTACAGACAGGAAAGGGTTGAATCTTAAATTCACAACTGGTAAATGCACCACCATAAAACAAACAAAACCCTGAAGACTTTAATTTTGAGTGCAAACCAGATAGGTATGGATATAGCGGAGACAGTTTTTACTAGCCAACAACTACCATTAAAAACATTATCCACAATCCAAATATTTCAAATCCTTAATTATTATCTTGTTTGGATTTTTAAGGAGAAAAGAACAAATGGCAAGGAGAAAGGCCCATATTGCAAAGAAAAGCTCTCTTCTTTTGAGGTAAATATGCAAGTAAGAAAGAATGTAGCCTTAGGAGCTTCTGGCAGCCATTTTGCCACCATGAGGGAGAGCATGCCTGGGATTAAGACTGGTGCTAAGGGTGATGAAAATCCAACAGAGAATTTGGGTCCTGGGCACATTGTTTGAGCCTATATCAAGCCCCCATCTGAAGTTAGCTCCATTTCTGAACTGTTGAGTTATGTGAGCCAATAAATGACCTTTATCTTTTAAGCCCCCCCAAAAGTATTGATTGAAACTATTTTTATCAGATGAAGCCCTCCATGTTTTATGTTCACATAACTATGTTATTGTTTGTGTTTTAAAACACAGACCAAAATAATGCATCCTAGATAGTTTTCAGCAGCTAGATTAAAAGAAAAAAAGTTTTCTGCTGTTACTCTAAATCAGAAAATTCAAGGAATCAAACTTTCATTTCCTTATTCAAATTAACCAAGTCGTTTTTATATTTGTATTGTGGACATTGACCAGAAAGTTATTAAATGATAATTTCACTTGGAAAAATGATAAGGCAATGAAAAATCTCTTAATTTTAAACATAGTCTTGGAAGTATGATAGAGAA
The DNA here is from genome assembly GCF_902729225.1 of Pteropus medius. NCBI lineage: Eukaryota > Metazoa > Chordata > Mammalia > Chiroptera > Pteropodidae > Pteropus > Pteropus medius. Next base: position 2,351,703 of record NW_024356335.1, read on the forward strand.
TAGAATAAATGTTTGAAGTGAGCATCCCACATTATAAACAGCATCGATGCTAGTATGTGATTGGGTGGCCCTTCAAAACATCTCTGCAATCATTCGATATCGTTTTTACTGCATTTATGTGTTTAAAAAATGTATGACTTATAAGGAATAGGAGATGAGGCAGTACTGTGCTCTGTTCTGATCTGGTACAGATGATGCTGTAAATGAGGCTGTAATTTACTTTCAGTGGTATAAAAGAAAAAAAAAATCACTTTGCCTAAAGTGTATGCATCTTTCTTAAGGGTGTACCCAGATTTTAATTATCTAAATGTAAATACTTAACGAATTTTACTTAGAGTAATGAGCTAAAGTGCACACTACATAAATGAGATGTTCTAATTAATCATGTATGAACTACTGGTTTAAAGAAAAGCTACGTGAATTCTGTGAATGTTGGGATATCGCCAAATTGCTGATCAGCATTTGCATTCATAGATGACTTCACTTAATGAGTTGTGAGATATTCAGCAAATGTTTTAGAAAATTATGAGTTTTTAGATGCAGAAACTTTTTGCGTTTAACCTGTTTTGGTTTTTTTTTTTCTTTTCTTTTCTTTTCTTTTCTTTCTTTTTTTCTTTTTTTTTTTTTCTTCACGTGAGCCTTTGGCTGCTTCTTAGAAGCTATAGGCAAACATTCATTCTGGAGAGATGAAAATACAGCCAGAGAGAAATACTGAGAGAGCTTACATCTCAGGTATCATTCACACAAGAGGCTTGAATTATTTATCAAGACATATGCCATGTCATAGATATATTTTACCATGATGCTTGAGCTAGTTTTGTAGGAACTAGGAATGTTATATGTGCAAATTAGAAATGCTTTCATACTCTAGTACAGCAGTTAGTTCTCAAAGTTTTTGGTCTTAGGATTCAGACTCTTAAAAATTATTGGAGACCCCTTAAGAGCTTTCATTTGGTGGGTTATATCTATCAGTATTTATTATGCTAGAAATTAAAACAGGAAAATTAAAAGAATTTATTAATTTAGAAAGCCATTGTTAACCTAAATAACATTATTAAAACTTGTATTTTCCCCAAAAACTCAAAATTCAGTGAGAAGAATGGCATTGTTTTCACATTTTTGCAAAACTCTTTAATGTTGAGCTTAATAGGAGTCACCTGGATTCTCACCTGTACTTCTGCAGTCAGTCTGTTGTCTTGTGGTTAAAGTATATGAAAAACATCTGGACTCACACAAATATGTCATTAGAAAAGGGAGGAGTATGTTAACAGCCTTTTCATATAATTGTGGATATTGTTCTGTGATGTTACACTAAAACTTGACAAGTTGTATTGTAAAGGTTAGTTACAATATGGAGTCTGAAACCATATTATACTCTCTTTTTTAAAAATCCATTGGTCTAGTTTGGATCTTCTTCTATCTGTACATGTTTTTGTAACCTCATACATTGATTAATTGGAAAATATTGGTTCACTGGGTTATATATATCTTCCAGTGTTGATACATTTCATTATGTAACATCAAAATAACATATTTATTAATACCAACACCAAACTAATCAGGCAGTCTACTGGGAAACTGTCGAGCTCATAGTGGTGGATGCAAGTTTTCCAAAATTATAATTTTCACTTGAAAATTTAAATTTCATCATTGGTACACCTACCATCAGCTGGTTTCCTTAACATGACAGGTTCACTTGGCTCCTGTCTGAGAAAACATTTGCCAAATATCCAAGTCTGAATAATCATAATTTATTTCACTTTCAAATAAAAATAGTGTTTCATGAAAAAAAGCAGCTTTACTCATAACTTAATCACACAAGTGCTTTTTCTTCGAGACAACCATCCATTGATATGTGGAGCAGTACTTTTTGTACTTTTTGCTTCCCGTTTGTCACACAGAATATTAAAATCTTAGTCAAGTGTTTGAAATGTAGTAAAATGAATAATTTCTCTTGTTTCATTAAGGGCATTTCTAAGTGAAGCTGTCTTTGTGTGTGTGTGCGCGCGTGTGTGTGTGTGCGCGCGTGTGTGTGTGTGTGTTTGTGTGTGCGTGTGTGTGTGTGCGTGTGCGTGTTTGTACGAATGTGTGGTGGTGAAGAATAAAAAAGGAAACATCAAAGATTACTTACTATACTGTTTCCCAAAGAGTTTTACTTAGTATATTGGTCTACAAGATGCTATAGAGCTGTGCTGTCTAATATAGTTGCCACTAGTCACATGTAACTCTTGAGCCTTGAAATCTGGCTAGTCTGAATTGAGATAATTCTGTACATGTAAAATACTTACTGAATTCCAAAGTATATGAAAATAAGAATGTAATATGCCTCAGTAACAGTTTTTTAAATTTTATATGTCAAAATGTTTATTTTCCATATATTGGATTAAATAAAATATATCGTTAAAATTAATTTCATCTGATTCTTTTTATTTTATTTTTTTAATGTGGCTACTAGAAAATTTTAAATTTTTCATGTGTGGCTTTCAATATATTTTTTTTTTGGACAGCACTACTCTAGAGAAAAGAGATTTTGTGGCCAAATTTATTTGGGAAAAGTTGGATACACTATCCCTGTTTGAAGATTTACTACTGTTCATATTGGCATATTAGAAGTGCTGAGGAGTTCTGCAAAAGTAAAAAAATAAAAGGTCTTTTAAAATTTGCATTAATACAGCATTACCCGAACATACTGTATTATTGGACCATGTATTAACATTTCTTGGAACTGGCTATAGAAGTATAGAACTTGCTGATCCAGTTTGAGAGAATAATTCCAGTTTAATTTTCTTCATTTTACTGCTGAGGAAATGGAGGACTGGAGTTTGTCTCATTGTATATCATTGAAATTATATGAACATCTCTTTAGGGAAAGTACAAGAAAAAATACACATTTCTTGGCAGGCTGACTACTTCATTTTAGTTTGGCATAAAATAGTTTAAAATGACAATAGAGCAGGGAAAATCTTAAATTTTATTTTGGTTTCCTTAAAGATAGAAAGAACTTCTGGATTTAGAACTGCAAATTTTCTTAATTTTTTTTGTGTGTCATAACCTAAGACAGTAATTATTAGCCTTTTTTTAGTTATACACTGGCTAAAAATCTAGAAAGAAAACAAAATTTCCACAGATTGTCCCTTCAGAAAATACACATGTACATACAACTTGTATAAGGTTTCGTGGAGTCATAGGCATTTTAAACCTAACCATGAACTTCAGGTTAAGACTTCATCATTTATAGTTTAAGGATAATGTATTTAAGGCTATTAATCAGCATTACTCTTAAATTGTAATATAAAAACCCACCAATCAATAGGTATTTATTGGATGCTTACTATGTATATTACACAATTTCACACTCTGAAGAATCCCACAAATATAATATAGTATTGTTACTCACAAGGAATTTTAAATTTCTTAAGAATTAAAACATAAAAAAACTTTAACTGGTAAGCAAGACTCATTTTACCTCACCTCAGAAATATTTATAGAAAAGCTCCATTTATAGAAAATCTCCATTTATAGAAATGCTCCATAAAAGCTTAGAATAACCAAAACATCCAGTATACTTGAAAGGTTAGTTCTCTAATGAACAGTTAGAAAAACCATCATGTGCTAGATGTGAGCAATGTTCAGGATATCTGTAGAGAAGTGGACATTATTATAGCTTCAAAATGTGTCTTGCGGTGATCAATGATTGTTCTGTCTGCTTGCCCTACCAGGGGCATCCGTGCAGTAAGACGCAGAGCCTCCTGTCTTGCCTTTTTAACGAAAATGCCAGATGTTCTTTCAATTCATGAGTATAGATTGATGCTTTACCAATGCAGTACTGGATTTCAGCGTAGGCCCAGTTACGTGGTTTTATAGTTATAAAAGAATGTAAGCGAACTTAAAGAAATGAGCTAAGGATTGTTAACTGAAAAATTTGAGATGTGAATCTGATAAGGATTTGCCTATCCCTGAAGAGTTGAGCTGCTCTGCCCACCTTCCAGGGATTGCTCATGTCCACTGATAGGGCCCAGACTGCAGCTAAATTATACTAGGACATTGGCTTGCTTGGCATCCAAGGCCCTGTGCATACTAATACAACCTGTGTCCCCTCTTCTCCTCTACATGGTCTCTCAGTTCCTCTGAACTTGCTACATACCATCATTTCTAGGGTTTTTATTGCTCCTGGAATTCCTCTTGATTCCCATCTTTATCTACCTTTCAAAAATCCTACTTATTCTTTAAAGCCCAAATGTCACTTCCACCATGCAGCCAGACATGATCTCTGCCTCCAGATGAGAACACTCCCTCCTTGGGTCTTAGGAAGCTCTTTTCCTATCTTCCTTTGACACTTTGTACAGACTGCCTTGTTTGAGAATTAGTTTTTTATATATTTTATCGCACTAAAGGCCAGGTTCACATCTTGCTCATTTCTGTGTCTCTTAATAGCACTTGGAAGAATTTGAACTTTATAGGCCTTCAGTAAACATTTGTAGAATAAATATAAAACCCCAGAGAATTTACTAGTGTTAACATTGAACATATAATTGTATTTATATATAGGCATTAGTAGAGAGCATCCTCCAGTGGGAAAACCTCATTTTGGAGCTGGGACAAGGGTGGGTGGGAAGGGCAGTTGAGTGCTATGTCTCCTTTGCATGTCTGGCCACTCATAGTTTCAGAATTCTTGCTGCCCCATCTAACTACCACTGCCATTTCACAAGTGTCTTAGTTTTCATTTTACCCTTCCTACCGTATAATGCCATTGGCAATCGCAAATGAGGTGGAAATTCAGATCAGTGAATGTCTGGATGTGATAATATAAAATACCAGAATCCTAAGGAGTGATTTTTTTTTTCCCTTACAGGCATGTAATGAATTCACTACACATGTGATGAACCTTCTCCGAGAGCAGAGTAGAACACGTCCCATTTCCCCAAAAGAGATTGAAAGAATGGTGGGCATCATCCATCGAAAATTTAGTTCCATTCAGATGCAGCTCAAACAAAGCACTTGTGAAGCTGTTATGATTTTAAGATCAAGGTTCCTTGATGCCAGGTATGTGAGGCCGCAAATCCGTTGCATAGCTTTTTTTCCTCCTTTTCATGCCTTGTATATTATTTTCTGTGAAAATGATCAGTTGGTCTTAGATTCTTCATTAATTTGGCTATAAGAGCTCTTCTCTACAATTGACAGGTAATTCACCTCATGATGCCTGCGCTGTCAAGCCTCTTCTTACCTGGGAGTGGTAGTGCTATCAGCTGCCAATTTGGCGACTCAGGAAATGGATAGGATTAGTGCGGCTACTAATGATTTAGGAATATGTAGCCTTTCAGATCTGATGTTAAATAGTATTTTTGATAACTTTTAGTCTGTAACTCTGTTTTAACAAAGCTTTGTTTTCTAAGAATTTCTTGATGTTATGTGTACAGTATAAGAAAATACTTGGAGATACTGATACTCCTAAAAAGGAAGTGGTATTTTATTTAATAGCAGTCACCACAAAACCCCAAACTCCATTTTTCCAAATCAGGTAAGAAAGCTTATCAGTTTCTCCTGTAAGGATGAAAATTTTTTTTTTATCTGAAGCTTTCTCCAAGTTTCACAGGAGAAACTTGAAAGTTTCATAGGTAATGAGTTGTATATGGCGTGTTTGACCTACTGGGTGACAAAATAGAAGAACTGTCAAGTTGCTGCTCTGCACAGCCTCCACAGGGACGCCTCTTGGGCATTGCTAAAGCTTATGATCAATCTTCAGCTTGGAAAGGAGTTTCTATTTGTTTGGCTTTCTCTCCCTTGGAATCTGACAGAGGCGCTAATTATCATCCAAATTTTACAGTATTAAAGAAAAGAACTAAGTCAGCCTCTCAACTGGAAAACAAGATGTGTGGACTGTCTTCACGCCAGAGCTCTTCCTTAGAGCCAGATAAGGAAACATATGCCACTTAATTATACTACCATTCTCCTAGTTGAGCAAAGCCCAGTTGTATCACCTTTGGTTCCTTCTTCTGTAATAAATCAGTTGCTAGAACTCACCAGTACTTCTTTTTTTAACATTTCCTATCTCTTTCTTTCTGTCTTTCCTTGTACTGCTCAGTTCATGTTCATCCTTTGTACTTGGACTAGCACAGTACCTTTCTAATAGTCTCCCTGTCTCCAGGCTTATTCCCCTCCCTCCCGCCCATCTTCCGCATTCCTTTTCTGTTTCTATATAGCATCGCTATGATGCCCTAACTGCTTTGCCGAAAAACTGCAGTAGCTTTTCAACGCTGGATAATTCATGCACACTACCTAACCTGGCATTTAAAGCCTTATATGACATATTCGTGCTTGCATTACTTTTTTGTTGGTTGTTAAGATTTTCTAAAGTTTTATTTTATTTTTTCCTGTTAAAAAATATAACAAGCTCACTATGGAAAATTTGGAAAATATATAGAATAGAAGGATGGAGGATAAAAGATAAGTACATTTTTATTACCTAAAGAAAAAAAAACACCATAAATGTTTTAGTTTATTTCCATTGGGTTTTGGGGAGGCTTTTTAAAAAAAATTAATGTTCTTGTGACAGTACAATATAATTTGGTTTTCTTTTGTAAAAAATTTACTATGACTATATAAACATTTTTCATAGAGTATAAGCTCTAATTTTAAATGACGTTTCAATGATTGAAGTCTACCAAATGGCTATATGATAATTTACTTAGCCATTCCTCTGTTTCTGAGCATTTAAGTTGTACCTTTTAATTTCCGTTACAGCTTGCTTCATCCTTCCTTCCTTCTCCAAATATTTGTTTGTGCTGAGGATATAAAGATAAACAAGATAGGTTGACATTCTTGCCCCAGTTGAACTTACATTCTACTCGGTGAAACAGACAATAAACAAGTAAACAAATATGCTATACTGTTTTATTTAAAACTATAATGAAATGTAATAAGATAAGAGCTATGAAGAAAAATAAGGCAAGGTAAGGAGAGAGAAAATGATGGAGAAAGGATACTATTTGAGACAGAATTTTATTGAAACTAGTGTTTCAATGAAAATCTTTATGCACTGAAGCTTTTGATTTTAGGATTATATCATGAGGACTAATTCTGAAAAATGAAATTATTAGATCAAAATTTGAGCATTTTTAGTGCTGTTACTATATTACCATATTCTATATTACTATATTCTTTCCTGTGTTTAATCTAAAATGAAATAACTCTTGGTCTTATTTGTTTCCTCTGGCTAGAAGTCTGTCTTTTTCTCTGCCTAACCACCAGTTCTAACACCACACATACCCCTCACCTTTCATCCCCCACCACACACCTCCTGGCCTCCCACACAAACCCTGTTCTCCCAACCCTTTTCCCAAGTTGGTATTAAATAGTATCATGAGTTGTCATCTGTGAGGATGTCTAGTACAGAGCCTGGAACATAACCAGTGCTCACATTTATTATCTAGTGAAACCCTGCTCATCCTTTCAGGCCTAGCCTAAAAGCGACCTCTTTAGGAAGCCCACTTTAATCACTCCACTGAGTGGTCCTCGCCTTCTCTTCAACATTAAGTTTATACAATTCTCTGGACCAAACTTTATGCAGACTGCCTTTCTTGTAGCTTTTCACAAACATTTGTTCTCTACCTTTGTAAATTAAGAGTCATTGAAAGCAACAGCCAAGTCACACATTTATACCCCCTTAAAGCAAGAATCTTACATGTACTAGGCTGCAAGAAGTTATTTATTGATTAACCACATGAATGAATATTTTCACTTAATACTTTTAAGAGCTCAAATCAAAGAGTCAGAAAATAACATTTTTAAATTGTCAATTTTGAGCATTTTAATTTAAAAATATGTAAATCAAAGATATTTAAAAATACTTCCAACAGAAAGATTCCTTCCTAACACAATTACAATCCTTATTTCTGCCGGTACTTTCCCATTCTTGTCAACATGCGTCCTTATTTTTTTTTAATATATAACTGCATTCATAATGTATACACCTAAATGATTTATTCTTCTTCCAAGAAGAGTAACTATGTTAACAAGCCAAAGTGAGCACAGCAAGAGTGAGAAGGTGGCAGAGCTTGGAGCACAGTCCCTTTCCCCACAGAGACTGCTGTTAGTGATGTGATGTTGAAGGGACACGGCCCTGGGGCTGATGCACCACTGCACACTAGCCTGAGGCACAGCCACGAAAAGTGTGGTGAAACCTGAGGGGGAGTGAAATTTAGGGGAAATGTTTAACGGGCGTTTTCTACAGAATGTTTTTCTAAAAAGATAAAGTATAAGGCTGAGTTGTCTCTTAGCCTTCAAGCGAATGCAAATACTGAGCTTGGATTCTATCTATTTTTGTAGTGCCCCTTAGCAAGCCCTCTGTACTGAGAAAGCAAGGTTCTTTTGCTCTAGGCAAACCTACTCATTCAGGTTCATGATTCCCTTGCTCACTCTAGCTTTTTGTAAGGCCATACTCAAATTTTCTTGGTAATCGAACAAGCTGAAGCATGTACCACTACAAAACAACTAGGAACAAACTTGCACAGGTCTCTCTTCTCTTTTACTAGAAGTGCTATAGTTTCACAGCCAGAATGTCTAGGGTAAGGTGTTCTGTTCTGCCCATAAATTTGTTCTCTGAGGTTTTTCTATATGTTTGCTAAAACTACTCTTAGGCAAATGAATAAGTGAGCCAAAATTATCTTTGTCTTCCAAGATTCTACTCATTCCTCCTTTCATAAGTCCTCAGATCCTAAAGAAATGCCCTATGTCATCTACTCCACTGTGCCCTGGGTTTTGCTGCTGAACTCCATGTCTTAGCTTGAGAGTCACAAACTCACATGCTTACATATAATGGCATTGAGTAGAGTGGTTGGATGAGGGGCCGTAAGGATTAGAGCAGACAGGTGCATATCTGAGCGGACAGCCATCACTCAGCTTTAGCCTATGGCTGCCTCCCAAGAATGTATACCTGGTGTGGCTGATCTTCCAATTTTTTCATAAAAAACTAGAAACCTAGATTTTTGTGAACAAGTCATTATCGTATGGTCTCAACAAACATTATCCGAGGGCCAGGTAATCATCTGTGGGTTTGAGAGTTTCAGTATCTATTCTAGACCTTTTCCACCCTACTCACCAAACCACTTATTCATCCAAGCATGCCTCTTGAAAGTACCCTCAGGTCCGGGCTTTGTTTTTCTTTTCAGGTAATGCATGACCACTGCAAAAATGCTAATTACTGTTGCTGTATTTCTCTTCCTTCCCTTCTCTGTCTTCCCTTACCACCTCTTCCATCCAGTTCATCATGAAATCTTGTTGATTTTAATCCCCAAATAGATCTTGAATCTCCTCTTCTTCCCTTAGGAAACAATGGTTTGACCTGTCAAAAAATTATTGAAATTAAGAAATTTCAGTTCTGATAAGTTGAGATGTTTTCTTCAGATCTAGATTTCTTGCTTTGTTGACTTTCCCTTAATGTTGAGACATAGATCACATACCTAACCTGCCATGTTAGTGACATCATTTTAACTAGAAGAATCTCATGATGTACACATTTACAGCTGCCTACTGACTGTCTTTTCTGAGTGTAGGATATCACAATTGAGAATATCGTTAAGATTATTTGGAAGCAAGTATTAAGAAAATTATTTAGGGAAAATTATTTAGGGAAAGTATTTTCTATTTACTGGAGAATCTTATTTAAAGTGAAGTCTGACAAATGCTAATTTTCAGGCTGGAATTTTAAAATCTTAATAACAAAAACCAAATGTAAGTAATATTTTTGCTATTTGAAATAAATTGTTAATAAATACTTGATCTTCTGACACTCTGCCTCCCCTCTCCCAGTTAAAAAAAATCCTCCCCTACTCTCTCCCTTGTAAGCATATCATATCAGCCCAGGCAGTTACTTAAGCAGAAAAATCCAGAAATTCTGGATGTATTTTTTTTCTTACCTTCCTTCTCTGTCTTCTCTACCCACCACCCCCATAAAATCCATCACCAATTTCTATTGCTTTTACCTTTCAAATCTTGAATCTTTTTATCTCCATTACTCTCACCGTATGCTAAGTTACCATCATCTCTCAATGTGACCATTGCAGTTATCTCCTTAAATATCGCTATATTTCCTTTCATGTCCACCTCCCTCTATTCTCAGCAGTCAGAACAATCTTTTTAAAACATAAAACCTGTAATAGCTTCCTATTGGTAAAATAAAATCCAGAAGTTCTATGGAGCCCACTGAGCCTGTATAATCTGGACCCCGCCATCCTTCCAGATTAATCTCATACATTTTCTGAGTTTTGCTGTACTCCAGTCTCTTTTAGCCCTTTGGACTTCCAACCTCTTTTCTGTTTCAAGATCATTTTCTCTGTTTATTCTTTCCCTCTACTCTTTGACTAGCTCCTGTACATTTTCCAGGTCTCAGATTAAATGTCACTCCTTCAAGAAAACCTTTCCTGAGTTCATAATCTATGTTAGGTTTCCCTCTGTACACTTTCATTATACCTTTCATTATGCTTTTCCTTCATGATATGGTTACCACAATTTATAATTATTTATTTCTGCGATACTTGTCTAATATCTTTCTTTCCCTCAACTTCCTACTTTTTCCTTTAAGCCTCCAATCTCTTGTAAACTCTCTGGTAGATCTTATCATTTTGTTCCAACTGGATCTGTATTGAGTACCTAGAACACATTAGATCTTCAATAAATATTCGTTGAATAAATTAAAGAATGAAGTTAATTGTGCTTCACATTCTAGTATTTTTCTTGGTGATTCTATATCTTAAAATGTGTTGGATAATGCTTTGGAAGATGCCAAGAGCATAATTTACAATATCATAGCAATAAATTAGATCCTAAAAATGCTTAAATATAGAATTTTTTTTTCTTTTTTTTTATACGATGCTAATTAGTATATCCCTCTTTGGTTAATCCTGATCATAACTACAATTCTCTTTTCGGTTCTTGTCATAGACGGAAAAGGCGTAACTTCAGTAAACAGGCCACAGAAATTTTGAATGAATATTTTTACTCACACCTCAGCAACCCCTACCCCAGTGAAGAAGCCAAAGAGGAGCTGGCCAAGAAATGCAGCATCACAGTGTCACAGGTGAGTGAGGACTCCATGGGTCTGTCTCGTTTCCCCAGTAATATAGGAACCTTATTTCTTCCTTAGGACAGTCTCATCAAATTTCATTTTAAAGTATTCCATCATTAAAGAAGATATAAAGAAAATATAGCTATTTGCACATTTTTATTCAAGCTTTTAAGCGTAGGTAATTTTTTAAAAATCCTAAGTGACAAGGAATCAAGATAGTCACCCACCGCCCTAGTGTAAATCTTCTATAGAGAGGACATAAACATGCCATGGGAAGAGACACAGTTTATACTTAGGTAACTCTTCAGCAAATGGCATATAGTCCTGCCTTCTCCAATTTAAACAACTGGCCTAAGCCTCTGCCAAGTGAGAAACCAATTTGTGGCCGAAAGGAAATTTAATATAACTATTTGGTAAAAGTTTTGAGGAATTCACCAAGTCCTTTCTTGATAATCTTATGATATTTGGGTCCCAAGGATTTCCTTGCCTCCTTGTTATCCATTAAACAGAAGAATTAAGTTCATTCTTGTCACTGTTTTTTGTATTTTGTTTTAAATGTCTATTTGTAATAAACTGTGGCCCCGAAGTTGTCATCATCTAAAAAAAAATACTTTTAGTTTTATTAGGCAAATAGTATTTAGATCGAGGATTAGAGACAAATAAATAAGCAAACGACTGTACTTCCTTAAAATAATAAGTATATTCTATTAGCATTGGCTCTAAAATATAATTTTATTTAAATATATTATATACAGATTGCCATTTGAATATTATTTCTTTATATCAAATATGATATGATATACAGAATATGATAATTACCAACCAGTTCTTGCAGTGAAACTTAAGGAAAAGCTGACCCTTAGCAGAAATTTCAATGTTCCCTAGAGGTCACATGAAACAAAAATTTTAAAGTAGTTTCTAAACAAACACTTTTGTTGTGCATCTGAAGTCCAAGATGCTAAAGATCCACTTCACAGTCCATTGAAATTTTCAGGTCAGTATATTAATCATTGTTATTCAGAGGAATATAGGGTCTGAGTTTAAGATGTTACCCTACCCTGTTTTGGCACTAGTTCCCATAGAACCTCTAAAGAAAACTTAAATTTATAATTAAGATTCTATTTAATAGTTATTGTCACTTTCCTATGAAATCATGGCATATCTTGATTTTTGTTGTTATTGTTGCTCATTTTGAAATGGAATATAATTGATTTGGGTTACCAGTTTACAATGACATGTATTTTTATAAAATGTCACTATCTGGATTATGTAGTACTCATTGCCACTTGAAATACTAAGGAACAGTATAATATCCTGGGTCACATAGGGAAGATGAAATTAAAAGTGTATTTATGTCAAGTGGATGTTTTCTGGTGTGTACATTTCCCTGAACACTATTGAAAGAATTGGGCTCATGCTGAATACCAGCCGATGTTGCCAAGCCTGGTTTTCCAGCTCTTTCAACAGCTCTCTGTCTTAGTATTCAAATGTTTGCGGGCCCAATTTGCAAAAAGGTGCTTTCATGTTTCTGCTCCTTTTCTTTCTTTTTTTTTCTTTTTTATTTCTATAATATAGTCACCATTGGAGAATATCACAGATTATATACATTTCTCAAAAACTGATGTAATCCTGGTTTTTCATTAGTTGTAGTACTAGCATTTTGTGTGTAATGTAGGATTTGCTTAATATGTTGCTTGTATAATAAGTGAGAGAAAAGTGTCCTTCTGACTTCTAAACAAAGGAGATTTTGCTGTACTTCTAACACAGGCTAGGAACCATTTATCAATTTTTTTAAAAAAATGTTTATTTCTATAGTCATTTTACTTGTTTTCTATAGAAAAATAGCTTTGCTAGGTTTCGAAATTGTTTTAGTAATTGCTTGAGAGGTAGAAATAACATAGACATAGATATATTACTCTGTCTAAAAAGCATACTTTCTGACCTTATTTCTCCCAGGTCAGCCTTTCAAATGCAGAATTTGACAGATCAGTTTAAGCATCATCAGTTTAAGCATCATCAGTTCCTCCCCTTTTACCCTTTTCTTACCTAAAAAACAGTTAATTCCCCTCAACAGCTCCCCTACCCCACATGCCTGAAGTAAAAACAAAAATGTTATCATTTTAACTATGAAAGACATCAGTTGCTAGCCTTCTAATTAGTGTCCTTTTGTTTTAATTATTTAGAAGTGAAAGCAGAGAATGTTCCAGACCTGACAGGTTAATTACTTTTCTAAAGAGAAAAAAAAACATTGTTTTTAAAAACACTATAAAAATATACATCCTACTAAAATATAATTAAATTTATTAGAATTCAGAAATTGTTTATATGCAAAACTAACTTAAAAAATTGAAACCCACTGAAAACAGTCAACTGTAGCAACACTATTTTTGCTAGATTTAGAGTATATGAAACTGATTCTTTATTGATTGAAATATTTAAAGTACTGCTTAAATATTTAATAATTAAAGTAAGTGGGGCATCCTGGGCAAAGTGGCGTAGACGATAGAGGCTTTCTTTGTACATCTCCTCTTGCAACTACACCAAAGTTGTGACAGAAACACAGAGCAAAGCAGCAAGCAGAGTCACCTGGGGTCGAGATGAACAGAAGCCCTACAACGAGGGAGAGAAATAAATCACCCGGCAACAGTTGGATGTTGGAAGGAACGAAGGCACAAGGATGCCCAGTCTCGAGTGGCTTAGTGGGAAAGAGATGACTGACGGCAGCTCCAGATGCTCCTCTTAGAGGGGCCGAATCTGTGACCGGACTTTCGCGAGGATGGACTCACTCTGAGCATGAATGCCGGTTTGGCTGCTTGCGGGGCACTGAGGACTTACATGGGGACACTGAGTTGTCGGAGCAAGGGTCGGAGGCGAGGCTTTCTCCCGGGCAGAAGTGTTAGCGGTATCCATTGTTCCTCTATTGAGCCCTCTTCTCTCCCAGTATGTGGACACAGCACCGCCATAGCTGAGATGTCACCAAACTGGATAACAGAGGTTGCTCTGCCAGAGGAATCCCTGAAACTCGGCCTCCTTCAACTCGCGGCCATACCTGAGCCACATCTGGGTGTATCCTGGGCAAGTCCAGTGCTCCTTGATGAGCAGCTCCAGAACGCGCACTGGTGGCAGCTGGTCTCAGTTTCTGGCGTGGCCTCTTGAGGCAACTATAAGCACAGCATCTGTGGATTGATTGCTTAAATCTTAACAGGTAGTCCTGGAGGGGCACAGGCTGGGGCTAAACTTGGCCTGCAGCTGAACCACTCTCAGGACTGTGCTGCTGGATACCTACTATACAAAGCCACACTAATAAGACAGGGAGACTCAGTAGCTTTGCTTAGTACATAGAAACAGACACAGAAAGGCAGCAAAAATGGGAAGACGAAGTAGCAGAAACCATATGAGGGAACAGAACAGAGATCCAGGGAAAATGGAGCCAAGCAATCTAACAAATGTAGAGTTCAAAACACTGGTTATAAAGATGCTCGATGAACTTGGAAGTGTAGATGAACTCAGTGAGAACTTTAACAAGGAGATAAAAAACATAAAAATGCAAATAGAACTTATAAAAGGAAACCAATCAGAACCAATCAGAAATGAAGAACACATTATATGAGATGAAGAGTATATCAGAGTGGATGAAGAAGAGGATCAAACTACCGATATAGAGAATGGGGAAGCCAAGGACACCCAATCAGACTGTCAAGAAAACAGAAGCCAAGAGTATAATAATTTAAGGAGCCTATGGGACAAAATTAAATGTAAAAACATCCATGTTATAGGGGTACCTGAAAGAGAAGAGGAAGAACAAGAAGTTGAAAACCTATTTGAAGAAATAATGATGGAAAATTTCCCTAACCTGGTGAAGGAAATAGACATACAGCCAACCCCAGGAAGCTCAGAGAATCCCAAAAAAGATGGACCCAAAGAGGCCCACACCAAGACACGTTATAATTAAAATGCTGAAGGTTAAATACAAAGAAAGAATCTTAAAAGCAGCAAGAGAAAAGCAGTTAGTTATCTACAAGGGAGCACCCATAAGACTGACAGCTGATTTCTCTAAAGACACTTTGCAGGACAGAAGGGCTTGGCACAAATATTCAAAGTGATGGAAACCAAGAGTACTTTATCCAACAAAGCTATCATTTAGAATCGAAGGACAGATAAAGAGATTCCCAGACAAAAATAAGCTAAAAGAATTTATCAACACCAAGCCATTATTACAGGAAATGTTGGAGGGACTTCTTTAAAAAGGTAAAACATGTATCAAAAACATGAATAAAGAATAGTAATAAGTACATATATATCAACAAGTACCTCAAGTGGAAAAGAATTAAGTGCTCCAACCAAAAGACAGAGGGGCTGAATGGATAAGAAAACATGACCCCTACATATGCTGCCTACAAGAGACTCACTTCAGATTAAAAGACACAGACTAAAAGGAAGGGGGTGGAAAAAGATACTGCTTTGATGGACCTAGAGGGTATTATATTGAAGTAAGTCAGATAGAGAAAGACAAATACCACATGATTTTACGTACATACGGAATCTAAAGAACAAAATAACAACAACAAAAACAGAAACAAGCTCATAGATACAGAGAATATTTTGAGGGCTACTAGATAGGAGAGAGGTTGGAGGATGGTGAAAAAGGGCAAAGAGATTAAGAAGTACAAATGGATAGTTACAGAATAGTCATGAAGATATAAAGTGTAGCATAAGTAAAATAGTTAACAGTATTGTAATGAACATGTAAGGGGGAAGAGGGCTACTAGAATTAGTGGGGTGATCACTTTGTGAGTTATAGAGATCTCTACTCACTGTGTTGTACAACTGAAACTAATATATTATTGTATGACAACTATAATTAAAAAAAACTCATTGAATTGTACAATGTAAATATGAGCAACTAATTGTCTATTATATTTCGATAAAGCTAGAAAAAAATGTGGGGAACTTTCAGAAGAAAATTTACTTGGAGGGTAGGAAAGAATTTCTTAAAAAGGACATAAAAGGTATAAACAAAAAAGGAAAGGATTGACAAATTCTATGGTAGAACATTTTCCAAAGTACTTCATAAAGACTGAAATATCAACATGATGCAACCATTTTAGTGAAGATTGGATCAGGCAAGAAGTATCAATAGGTAATAAATATAAGGGTAATTTTTGTTGAAGAACATGGTCTTAAGGTATCTCTCCACAAGCCCTTTATTAGTTGTAAGGGATAAAAAAAAATTTTTTTAAAAATTGGAGAAATGGAGCAAAAAGTTGACCACGTGATTAGAATCAGCATCACCAAAGAGGGACAGATGGACATTGTGTATAGTATGTCATCCAAGAAAGTAACCTGAATCGAATCACTAGAAAACATCAGAAAAACCCAAAATGAGGAATGTTCTATTAGGGGAAAAAGGAGGAAGGGAGCAGTATTCTTAAAAATGTCATAGAAAGGCCATGGAAATGTTCCAGATAAAAAGAAGCTAAAGAGACATGACAAGTAAATGCAATACTTGACCCTAGACTGGATCCTGTACTGGAGAGGGGAAAATGCCATCAAGGATTTTATTAGGTTAAATTTACTAGAGTAATTTATAATTGTACTATGGTTATATAAGAGAATATCTCTAGTCTTAGTAAATATACACTGATTTACTTAGGGGTAAAGGAGCTTGATGTGTGTAATTTACCCCCAAATGGGTCAGAAACAAATTGTGTGTGTGTGTGTGTGTTTATATGTGTATTTGTGTGTATGTATGTATGTATGTATGTATATAAACACATACACACCTAGCGCACATGTATGTGTACACAAAATGATAAAACATGGGCAAAATGTTAATAGGTGCATCTAGGTAAGGGGTACACACAGATGTTCTTTATACTATTTTTATTTTTACAAGTTTGAAATTATTTCAAATAAAACCTTTTATATGTGAAGACAGTCCACAAACTACAATATGTTTATAAGTATCTGAGCAAGAGGATTAAAATCCAAAATATATAAGGAACTCCGATAACTTAATAAGAGAAAGACAAAGAAAGAGAAAAATAGACAAAAGACACAAGAATTTCATAGAAGAAGAAATATAAGTGGTCAGTTAATATGAAAAGAGCCTTCTTTTTATTAGTAATCAGGAAAATGGGGTTTAAAAAAACAATGAAATAACATTTTATATTTCTCAGATTGGCAAAAAATCCTAAGTTTGACCATACCAAGTCTGTACATTATTGGCAAGGATATACAGCAGCAGGAACCCTAAGTATTGTTGGTAGGAATATAAATTAAGATAGTCACTTTGGAAAACTTGGCATTATTTTATAAATTTGAACTTATATATACCATTTCGCCCATAATTTCACCTCTAGCTGAAATTGCCCTCTTATCTGTATATGTCAGGATACACATGTAAAAGCATTCATAGTAATGTTGTTTGAAATGGCAAAAAAATCTTGACATAAGCCAATTGCCCATTAACTGGGGAAATGGATAAATCCACTATAGTATAATCCCACAGTGGATTACTATGCAGCAATGAAAAAAGAATGATCTACAGCTACACAGATGAATTTGAGTGAATACAGAAACATAACAGTGAGCGAAAATGCAAATTGCAGAACATACGTAGTGTGATATCATTTTTATGAAGTCAAATCCAAGCAAATTAAACAGCATATTATTTAGAGGATATATATATATATATGTTTGAAGGGAATTTTAAAATGCAGTTAAGTGGAATGGGAATAGGAAGAAATAGTCAAGGAGTTTTAGTGGTATTGTTGTGTGGTAGATATACAGGGATAAATTTAATGTTTATGCATTATAGACCTACATTTATCAGTCAAGGAAGTCTTATGTGAATTATTAAAGTAACAGAATTTTAAAAAGAATATTTTTATTCATTTGTTAACAAAAAACTATTATAATACCTGTTATGTGCCAGATACTGTGCTAGGGATGGAAGAGACATCTGTGAACTTAATAGGCAAAACTTCCTGCCCTACCTGACAGAACTGTGCATGTCTGTTCACCAAAAGAAAGTGTAAGAATATTCTTAGCAACAGTATTCCTAACAGCCAAACTAGAAACAGTGGAAATGTCCATCTATAGGAAAAGGAGTAAGTAAAAGTGATATATTTATGTATATTTGGAATATTATGTAGCATTGAGAATGAGTCATCTTGACTATCTGTAACTGCATAATGCTAAGTGAAGGAAGTTAGGCACTTAGTGTATGAGTCCATTTATTAAAACGTTCAAAAGCAAGCAAAATTTACTTTGGCGTTAGAAGTCAAGATAGTGGTTTCCTTGGGAGAACAGTGATTGGAAAGGGGAATGTTTCTTGATCTAAATGATTTCATGGATGTGTTCACTTTGTGAAAATTCATCAAGCTCTATACTTATGATGTGTGCCCCTTTATATATATAATTTGTTTTTACTTGACTAAAAAGTTTACTTATACAACATCAAATATCCCCTCATGGAACTTACATGTTTTGGGGAGGATACAAACAGATAAAATTTATCATCTCTAATTCATGAGATGATAAATTATAAGGTGATAGGTGTTATGGAGAAAACTAAAGGGGGGACGGAAACAGGGCATTAAAGGGTATAATTTTTAATAGGGTAGTAAAGAAAGCCACTCCTGAGAAAATATCTTTTGGTAGGGACTGTAGGAGATGAATGAGCAAGCCATGAGGCAAATTGGTAAAGAACTTTCCAGGCAAAAGGAAGAATAAGTGCAAAAGGCCTGAAGTAATAGTGGCCTAGGTAAGTGGTAGAAGTAGTAGGAGATGGAGTTCTAGAGACTATGAGGTCCAAATGGCACAGTGGTCTTATAGATCATGCTAATGACTTGGGTTTTTAAGGAAAACTGAAGAGTGACATGATCTGACTTAAGTTTTAATAGGAACACATGGCAGCTATATTGACAATAGACCATGGGAGGCAAGGAGAAGCAGACATCGGTTAGGCTGCTACTGCAATAATCCAGGCAGATGATAATCGTGGCTTGAACCAGAACGTTAGTAATAGAAGTGATGAGAGGTGGTTGGGTTACAGATAATCATGAAGGTGTAGCCGAGAGAGTTTATTGATAGATTAGAAGTGAGATGTAAGAGAATGAGAGTCAAGGATAACCCTAACTTTTGCCTTGAGCAGTAGAAGGATGGACTTGTTATTAAGTGTGTTGGAGAAGGACTTGGGAGGAGCAAGTTTTTGGGGAGAAGATCAAAATTTTGGTTTGGGATATATTAATATATACTGTAGTTTTTAAAGGTCTGTATATATTGTAGTATATAAATAGGCACAGGTAAGTGAAAAAATGTACAATTTATATTCTACATTAATTTGTGCTAATTTTATAAATATGCTTAACATAGAATTACAAGCAGAACTCAGAATTTGAAATTTCTGATTTCTTAAGGTTTAGTTTGATTAAGCTGGAGTTTCCCTTTTACATAACACCCTGAAAATTCACAAAAGGAGAAATTATTTCAATTGTCATAAGCACTGAGAATCATACTTAAATTGTCATATATTCTTAGTGGAGCAGATATTAATATGCCTTTACTTTTTGGAATAGAGCTAACTTGCATTGATTATTCAGGTTAGCAAATCACAAAAAACTCCATTGTTCTCCTGCTTCCAATTTTGAATTTAAATAACTCTGGCCCTACTTTCTGTGCTAGGAGTTTTTAGAATGAAAAACGTTAACTTATTCTTCATTGCTCCTCTAATTGAAATGTACTGTAAAGAAAATATTGATTTTTTAACAGACGAGAACCTGAAATGGTAAAGAGATTAGTTGGCAGCATTGAGATTCATTCATTCATTCATTCAACTAATGTATTTTAGAGCTTTTCAAGTGGTGCACAAGACCCACTTTTAAATAGTCTGGTATGGAGAAAAGTAACTTACCCTTACAGATGAGGCAACTGATGTTCAGAGAAGTTAAGTGATTTGACAAGAGTCACAGGTCTTTAGGAGTAGTAGAGCTAGAGGTTCTTACACAGAGGTTCTTGATAAAATGGAAGAAAATGGATTTTTCCTTTTTCCCCTGCGAGAGGCAGTGTGATTTCTCTATCACTGGGGCCCCAGCTGCAGAGTCCTGGTTTGCGAGGCACAGGCCAGGGCTCACATCACTAGGGCTACATCATTTCCCGCTAAGCTACTTCAGAGACTCTAGGCTAGTTAGTAGTCTGAGGTCTCCATACTCATTAAACTACTTATTCCAAAGCAGTGAATATTCAGTAAGCTAATTAAAATTTGTAAGTAAGATTTCCTTATTAAAAAAAATCTATTAAAATAAGAAGAAGCCCGTTAAAATAATAATTAGAGCAGGAAAAAAAGAAATGACTATCAAATTACAGTATCTCTTTCAGCTATCCATAAAGGCCTTTTCAGTTACCTTGGCAGTAGACAGAAGGCAGAAGTAGATTTCTACTGTAAGTATGCAATTGGTGAACTGGAGACAAGCTGAAGGAAAATGGCAGCTATTTTGTTAAAGTGGTCCTTTCACACTGTCTTAAAAGAAGGCTACAGACCCTCTGTTCTATAAAGACTCTGATTGTGTGTCTTAGTGGAGATGGGATGTCATTAAACAGTGTGCAAAGAACAAAGGAGCAGGTTGTAAAAAGATGGGAGCTTTGAGGATGCTGTAATACTGAGTACAAATAAGGCATATCTGCAAGATTTAAAGAAAACCGAGGAAGCCTCTGATTTTTTTGTTGTCATTCTCTACAAACAATTAGTACTATAATTAGCATGGTCCCTAAAGCTTGCTCCAGTGACGTTATATTCATTTTAGAATTGACTTTTTTGAGGGAATCTAACACATGTTTGGCATGATACCCAAACTAAGGACAGATAGACTGTTTTCAGTGTAGATGTAGTGTCTTTTTTTTCCCCTGAACCTTAGAAGAAGCCATAATCAGAATCATGGTCCCTCCAGTTTTTGTCCCCATCATCTTGTTTTGTCTTTTCCTTTCCTTAAGTAGTCCCATCAGTCTCTCCTCAACCTGTGCCTGATCATCGCATCTCACCTTTCCATGGCCTTGCTTCTGTGAGGCATGTCAGACCAACAGGCCAATATATTAGTCAGGGTCGCAGCAGAAAATAGAAGGCACACTCTAATTAGAAAAAGTTGAGGAGAGTTTAACAAAGTGACTATTTACAGAAGTATGAGCAAAGTATAGGGAATCCACAAAGGGATAATATTTATAATGCTTGGTTCTGTTACTATCCTTTGTCCTGAGATGAAGGAAGGGTTACCAGAATCCAACCAAGACATAGAAGGTGTGCAGAGAAGGACAGTAACCAAGACCTCAAGTAAAAGCAATATTACAGTGAGGGAGTCAGGGGAACAAATACTCTGACCTTACTTTCCTCTCTTCTTCTCATCTCCTGCCAGTGACTTCTTTGGCCAGAGGCCTGAAGCCATATGGGTCAGCCTCTTGGGGCCCAGAGCGGGGTGAGACCACATAAGGGGAATAAACAGAAGATACACAATGTAGCCCAAAGGGCAAAGACACCAGATCAGAACCTGCTCCAAGTTCAAGCCTCCTGGCATCCCACTTATATTGACTCTGTGTTACTTCCACCCAGGAGGTCTGGTATTCATTCTCCACAGATGTTCTTGGGCTTCCTTTGTCCTTGTCTTTTGACTTTTCTTCTCTTTTTCTGACTCTTCCGTCAGCTGTGTGGAGAGTATATTACTTTTCTAACATGAGTATAGATTTTGAGAGTAGAAGCTACAAACTAATTTGATCCAGCCAAAGATACATTTTAAGATTTTCCACTGTTTTCCTAATTCACTGAGTAGGTACTGAGGCACTGTGCTTGGCACTATGGCAAACCAAGAAGAATAAGATAGGGTTCTTCTCCCTTAGAAACGTCAAACATGAGGGAGACAGACAAGCACGTTACTTACAGGATACAAAAGGTACCTGGGGGAGTGCACATGTGCATATGGGTGCCATTGTGGAATATGACACAAGGAGGAGTTTACTTTCTACTGAGAGGATTAGGAAGGTCCCCCAACTTATTAGCTCTGTGACCTTGTGCAAGTCATTTAACCTCACTGTGCCTCATTTTCTTATATATATAACTTGGATTAAAAAAGCATGTGTTTTATAGGGTTATGGGAGTTTCGGTGTGCTAATATATGTAAAGAACCTCGCAGAGTGCCTATCGCAGAGTAAGAAGAAGATATAATGATAATTATTATTATGCTATTTTTCCTCCCTGGAATGGTCTAACCCTAACCCCCCTACACAAATGTATGGACATCTTATTATTTCAAAGCTCATTTCAAATGTAAGTTCTTCAGAAAGGTTTCCTTGTACTCCTAGTTCATATCCTCCATTATATATTCTCATAGATTCTTATACTTTTCCTTGATAGCACTTACCACAACTACAACTAAATAATGAATTGTTTAATGCCATTTCCCTGATAGATGTTGAATTCCATGTTGATAGGTACTGCAGTCTTATTCAGCACTGTACGGCACATAGACAATAAATGTATGTTGAAGAAATGATTTAGGTAGAAAGTCAAGCTTGAGCCTGATTGAGGAAGGTGGGCAATTATAAAGTTTAGATGTTTAGATGTCTGCAATTATGCCTGCAATTATGAGGTTGAGCAGTTTACATGTCTATTTTGCATTAATTAATTTATTCAGCAGTATGCAACTAGTGATTTCTGGTTATTGCGGTACATATAACAATGAATACAACAGAGATTCTGTCCTTATGGAGCTTATTCTAATGATTAACATATATATTACATATAATACATCTATATTACATATATTACATATAATATAATTAACATATATTACATATCATATATAAAATATATGTGTGTGTCATATGGTGGTAGTAAGTGCTATGAAATAAAATGTTGAAGATAAGGACTTCTGAATTGAGATGTACAGTCAGATTGAAAGATAATCTTCGCACCAATGTATAAGATCAGTTTGAAGGAGAAACCACTAGAATGAGAGTGACTACATAGATTATTGGTATAATTCAGGCAAGAGGTGGTAAATTCAAATTAGGCCACTAAAAGTGAAAAACGGGTAGATTTGAAAAGTATTCTGTGGTAGAACTGATCTTTTGGAGATTAAGTACATAACTGGATATGAATTTGAGGAAGAAAGAATAATAGAAGATAGCTGAGTTTCTTAGCCCAGATAATTGGAGATGGTGATATTATTAGCTGACATAGGAAACACATGAGGAAATGCTGGTTGGATGGAAGGGAGCTTGAAAGTTTGTGGTAGTTATGCCAAATTGGCATTGCCATCAGTATCCCAGTTGGGGAATGTTCAGTTTGGAAATATTTAGAGAAATGTCAAAGTTAAAAATGTAGCTTGAGAATCATCCACTTAAATTCATAGTTGAGGCCTTGGGAATGGATGATACTGCCCAGAGAACTTGCAGATAAGAAGAAAATAAGGCCAGGGTAAACGGCTTTTCTCTGGGTCATTTGTCAATTTTGAGAGGGTGACAGAGGCTGAGAGATTAACAATTTCTTTGTAGAGAAAGATAATGTCATTCTAGGTTTCAAGTTGTTTACATAACAAAGCAAATAAAGCCTTGAACACACAATTAGAAGAAAATAAAAACAGACATACAGGAAGACATGGCAACATGTACTGAAGCCAGCACAAACAACAAACAATAGAAACAGACCCACAGAAATCTAGAACATAAAAGAATCTGATATGGAGTGTAAAATTACTAAACTTAATATATCCATGGAAATAAAAGGCAAAATGGAAAATTTTGTCAGATAACTGGATACTATAAAAAAAGGTAAGATGAGAGTTTTAAAACCAAAAATACAGTAACCAAAATTAAGAATTCAGTGTATGAGTTTTAAAACGGATTAGACATAGTCAAAGGGAGAATTAGTGAACTGGAAGATGGATTATAAGAAAATGACCATACTAAAGAATGGGAGCTAATAGGATAGAAAATCTTAAGAGGGAGTAAGGGACGTTCAGGACACAGTAAAAAGGTCTGCAACAAATGTAATTAGAGTCCCAGAAACAAATATAGGAATGATACAGAAGCAATACTTGAAATACAAAGAGAGAGAGAAAATATTTGTCCCATTTTCTCTCTAAAGGAAATATAAAAAGTATTCTTCAGGAAGAAGTAAAAAGATTTGAGAGAGAGGGTGAGAGATGCAGAAAGAAGTGGCAAAGCGAAGTGTAAATGTATATGTGAATCTAAATAAATATTGATTGTTTAAAATAATGAAGTCTGTTTGGTTTGCAATATATATTGAATCAAAACACACAATGATAATGCCTTGTAAGTTCTGAGGAGAGGGTAAGTGTTCTAATGCTCTTGAGTTTTTTGAAAAGGTGGTAAAAGTACCAATTAACATAAAAGTACAAATTAGTATTAGACCTGATAGTTAAGAATATATAATCTCTGGTGTAATCACTTAATACTAAAAGGATATATAACTTCCCAACTAATAAAGAAGGAAATGTGGAATAATTTTTTTTAAATAAACAATCTAAAAAAAGCAAGGAAGAAGAGGGGAAAAAAGAGCATAGTAAGTGGGGCAAATAGGAAGCACTGAGTAAAATGTTAGGTCCATATCCAAATATATCAGTACTTACATTAAATGTAAATGAATTAAATGCTCTAAGTCATTGGCATATATTGTCAGCCAAGATATAAAAGTGAAACCTAATTATATGTGTTTTCTAAGAGATACATCTAAAACATAAGGACATAGAAAGAATGAAAATAACAGTATAGGGAAAAATATCGCATACAAACAATAATGAAAAGAAAGTTGATGTTTATTCTGTCAGGTAAAGAACACTTCAAGGTAAAAAGTTTTACTAGAGATAAAGAAAGGCACTAAATAATGATGATACAGCAGTTCTATATTTGTCTGTACCTAATAGCAGAAGCTCAAAAACATAAAGCAAAAACTTGCAAAATTTCAAAGAAAAATAGCTAAATCCAAAATCATTGTAGGGGATTTTTACACCTTTCTGTAGCAGATATAGAACAGTGCTTCTCAAACTTTAGCATGCATAACAATGATCTGGGGAGCTTGTTGGAATACAGATTCCTGAGACCAAAAGTTCTAATTCAAAGGATCTGCAGTGGGACCTGCTGATTTGAAGCTACCAGGTAATGCTGTTGGTTTCAGAACCACACTTTGAGTAGCACAGATATAGAGGATTTGAACTCAGTTGTTAGCAAACGACCTAATGGACAGTATAGAATGCTCTACCCAACAAGTGCTGAGTACATGTTCTTTTTGAGCACTTGCAGAACAGCTCGTGCTGTTAACTATATTCTGGGTCATAAAGCACCTATCAGTAACTTTTAAATAATTTAAAACATAAAGTATATTTTTTGACTACAGTGGAATTAAACTAAAAATTAGTAACAAAAGGATAACTATAAAAATCCTGTGTGTTTGAAAAGAAAACAATGTATTTCTTAATAATGCATAAGTTAACGAAACCACAGTGGAAATTGGGAAATATTTTAACTAAATAATAATGAAAGTACAACCTGTCAAAACTCATGGGATGCAGCTAAAGCAGTGCATAGAAGAAAATTTATAGCTTTAAACATATTAAACATATACATGTATGTATGTGTGTAGAAAGAGAGGGAAAGAATGGGCAGAGGGAGGAATGGTCCATCTTAAGGTATTAAAGGACAATAAAACTTTATTATTATAAAGTACAGAAATTAATGAAATTTAAAAAACACAGTAGAGCTCAACAAAACTAAAAGTTGTGTTTTTTTCAAACATTTCCCTTCTGAGATTCTTAGTCCTACTTCCCAAAGGCAATTAACAATGTCTCATATTTATTGCAAATGTTTCTTACATACCTGTTCTTTTCAGATATTTATTCTGAACATACGATATGCATACCTTTTTTAAAAAAATTCTTGTGCCTCTTAATCATAAAATAAGTGGGGATAGAACCTGTCTCATTGGATTATTATGAAGATTTAATGATTTAGTATATGTGGAGTGCTTAGAATAGTGCTTGGTACTTAAGCCCTATGTAAATGTTTACAGCTATTGTTATTACAAGAGGATCCCTATTCATGGACAGAATAGGGATGAGGGTAAAATTGGATTTGGAAGGTGAGTCAGGGACTGCTTTGTGGCAACATAGTGCTTGCTGGGCATTCTAAATGTGTGTGGAATGAGTGAGCTGGTCAGAGATGAGTCAAAAGGTAGAATAATTGGCAGAGCAGGCCAAACCTGGGCTGGTGACTTGCTCTAGCAAAACTCAGAGCCCAGGAGCAGAAGGGGATAAAGGAACTAATGGGTTACCCTCTTGTCAGGTGACTCAGTCAAAGATCAAGGGAGAAAAGTTCTAAAGTATTATAGTTTCCTTTTCTCTCTCTTGATTTTCTAAAGTTAGTTATTTAGATCATTGCACTCCACATACTTCAAATTTTTTTAGCCAAAACTAAGTTTGTTACTTGTGTTCTCTTTAGGCAGTAGTATGTTCATTTCATATCACTTATTTCGAGAAATTGGGACTTTAACTCTAGTTGACTGTACATTCAGTATAGGAAGGTGCAGAAAAGTTACCCAGACTCTATTCCACCACTATTAAGTCACAGTGTGACCATGAACAAATTATTTACCCTGAAGTCTTCGTTTTTTGACCTGTGAAGTTAGGATAATGATAATTTCTTCAAAGGTTTGGAGGCTAAATGAGATCATATATGTAGAATGCCTAGTATAGGGCCTGGCATATCATGAGTGCTCGATAGATGCTCATTTGTCAAATTTAACCAGAGTTTTCTTGCTGGGTATTGTGCATCCAGAGCCTTGTAAAGGTTCCAAAAGAGAGAGAGAGAGAGAACACCAAGGCTCTCCCCTCCAGCAAACTAGTGTGCTAGCAGCCCCCAGCCCCTAGGTTTTCATAGGCTCCATAAAAGTGAGAGCCAGAGGGACACAGGGTGGTGAGGGTATAGCCAGTCGGGTTGTGTCTATTCTTAGTCTCTGAATAGACCTACCCTTAGTGTATTCTTTACTCTAAAAATGTATGTGATTCATTTTTAGTGAGAATTAATTATGTATATTGAAAAAGTAGTATACCTTTTGAGGATAGGTATTCTCATTTTAAATAAGTTCAGTGAAATTTTCTGGATTTTTAAAAAGAAAAGAAAACTGGAGTGTGTATTTTGTAGGGGACAGTGTTTGAATAAAGGGTTTCCATGAAACAAAAGCCTCGACTATAGGACACTGAATAAATTTTGATGTTTTCAGTTATAGGAATTAAATTTACATGACATTTACCTGTACGAAAAAAATCTGGTCTGTTATGGTTTTCTAAAGGTGCGCTTAAGTTTTAATTCTGGGATGCCGATGTCTTGCCCAAGAAAGTACCATTGATAGGAGGTAGTTCCACAGTTGTGCTGTCAGTGTTTTGAAATCTGTCAACGAGGCTTTCTTTGAACCTATGAAGGAACCTATCCAGATGTACACCTAACACGTTTTTATTTTTTTAAATGAATTTTAAAGAAGAAAATCTTTAACTGAAAACATCATCCGTGCTCATTTAGAACCACCCCTCAGCACGTGTTTTAGGGAGATGAACGATGTCATCTGTTTTCTATGATACCGTGGCCGCAAGGCTGACGTTTTATGTACTATTGCAGATGAACCTCTTTGTGAATGTCGGGAGCAGCTATCAGTCTATCGTGCGTGGTGTGGAAAGGGCAAACCAAACTGTACGGGTGTCAGGACATTATGGCAATAAAATTTTTCATAGACTCAAATAAAAAAAATAAGGTGCTTGACAAGTGAATCTGTTTTCAATTATATCAAATACTATGGAAACTGAATTTCCGTTTGTTCAGTTCTCCCATTAGAAGTGAGTTGTGTTTCAAAAGTTGGTTTTCAAGTCAATTTTTAGGAATTTGGAACTTAATTTATAAAAGAAAAAAAATGGTTTGGATTCTTGGACTAGCCCACATTTTAACCATAAAAGAGACAAAATATTTGGCACTGAAAAGATAGAATTTACTTTTGTAGCCCTAGCCATTTAGTACAATGGAAAAAAAGTTGAGTAAACAATTTTAAATATTTTTTATTGAGAGTGTTAATTAAAAACATATTGGGAAAAGCACAGGAAAGGCTGTGTGACCTCAGGCAAGTTACATAAACTTTCTGACATCATTTTCTACATCAGTAAGATTGGGTCTTTGTTAGGGCTAAATGGGATAATACATGTAAAGTTCCTGATACAATGGCTGACTCATAATGAACTCTCAGTGGTTGCTATTATAAATATAGGTAAAAGTAGGATCTAAACCCAGATTTCTAACAAATCCTAGGTCCAGTGCAGTACCATACAAGTGGTTGTGTTGGGGCAGGAGTGAGGAGAGATGAGGAGGCATAGGTAGTGTTGTGAGCTATTCATGCCTGGCAGGTGCGTGGCAGACAGGAGCTCTTGGTCTAGGTAAGAAGTTTATTATGCTCGGGTGTATAGAGGAGCACTCCCTTTCCCTTCTCTCACTGCTGCCTATCCCCCATTGCCAGTACCTTGTCAGCCCTGGGAGCATGGACTTGCTCTCCTAGAATTTGGAGCTCCTGTGAGAGGCTCACCTGACTTCAGTGACAGCTGGAAACGAACGTAGCCCATAGAGGATTTGTTGTTGTTGCTCTTGTTGCTCGTTTGTTTTAAGAAAAGGGAGAGCTAACATTTATTGGGTGCCTAGTACATCCCAGGCATAGTCCTGTGTATTTTAACAGGTCATTTCATTTAACGTTTATGACAGCCCTGTGAGGAGTAGGTATCGTTATCTCATCTTGTACGCCAGGCAAGGAGAACATGAGATGACGTGACTTGACCAAGGTAGCACAGCTAGGCAATCACAGAGCTGGGATTCGCACACAGGTCCGTCTGGCTGCCAAGCCCTTTCTCCAGCTGCCCTTCTGGGTTCTCAAGAGACTGTGTGGCCAGCCTTTCTGTCCTTATAAACTTCACTGAATGCATACCCTTGGGAGGGAGAAGAGTAGCATGAGATTTAGTTTATTAACACTATTAACTTTAAAAATTGAACAGTCTCTGGTTTCCATCCCTCATTTCAAATTGAATCACATAATGGAGATGAAAACATATTGATTAGAGAGAAACTATTAGAGGTAATATTGTTTACCACGTAAATATGCTGCATGTTCCATTATACACGACTTGGCATTTCAACATTTCATAATCTGTTGCATTTAATTAGGCACAGTACATAAAATATGCATAACAAGTAAACGTGGGAAACACAATGGCATATTTTTCTAAGATTTGTGCTTCATAAATTTTTAGTTTGCTAATCTCAATAATGATGTTTTAGTGTCAGCTGCTTCTTTTCCAAACAAGTGCCGATCCTCTCCCTGATGTACTTTATGCAAGGAAGCAAAACTAAGGATGGCCTCTAAAGTTATGCACTTCTGCTTCTTGAAGATTAAGTCTTCGAGTAATAATTTTTCTCTTTTATTTAACGTTGTTATTAAAATGATAAGTAACTGTGCCGATAGAATTTGAAATGCAAGATGCAACTAATGCTAATTAATTAATAAACTGGCTTTCAGTGACTGAAGAGACGTTGTGGATGATTTAGCTTTTTAATTTGAACATAGAGTTTTTCTTAAATGCAAAGCAATCTGGGAAATTTTAATGGCTTGAGATTTACAAAGTGTCTGATTTTAATTATTTCAAGAATTCTCAGACCTGCCAACCCCATCCTCTGGATAGAATACAGGAACAGAATTGTCGATTCCTATATCTGTGTGGGCCAGCACAGGGCCTGGCACTCACACTCTTAAAGATTGTTAAATGACTTCTAAGTGATTATTTCAAAAAGCAGGTTGGTTACTTTTTTCATTGAAAAGTACATTTTTCTAATTTAAAAAATCTCAATACTTGCTTATCTGAAATCAATTTGGGTAATACTTGAAAACATACAGCAAAATACAAAAATGGAAATTTATTTATAAATCCATTCTAAAAGGTGATAATCACATATTGGTACATGTGTCCTAGTAGTTTTTCCTGTGCATACGTGTGGTATGTATATGTGTGCACATGCATACCTATGTATGTCTTATGTGTATTTTTGCAAAAAAAAAAAATCTTGCTGTATGCAAAGAAAAAAATGCCTTTTCTTCTTGTTTGTATTATGAATATTTCCCCATGTCAATATTCTTTCTCAACATGATTTTTAGTCAGTGATCATATTCCATTATACAGATGTGCTAGAAATTAATCTCCTTTTTTCAGCTATTAAACATAGAACTGTAGCAAATCTCTGCACATATATCTCTAAGTATTTCGCCAAAATAAGTTCTCACTAAGGCTGAGTTAGAGGGTATCTACATATTTGCTTGCTTACTCTCCAGAAAGGTTACACTAAATAATAAGTAAACTATATGTAAATTTATTTCCTTAATCAGAATGATTTTTTATTTCCTGAGGCTGATAAATCTGTTCTTTGCCTAGCTCCAAAGGGTCATTACAACACATAGAAGTGGTTGCCTGCGTGAGCCCTGTTTTAACAGCTGAAGGTCTTTACTGGGTATACCCCATCCAAGGGGCTCCCAAGTATACTCACACAAAGAAGTTAAAGTGTAATCCGAGTTGGCCTGCTCACCTACAGCAGCAATCTTGAACTAGGGAACACGTGTTCACCTGGAGGTTTTCCAAAAGGTATTAGGTCATGCCTGGTTTTAGGGGTTTCACAAGCCAGCTTTTCTTATGTATATAAGGTACTCCTTCCTAAAATCTGTGTGCCTCAGAAAGCTGCTAGGTGGAAACAGGTATATGTTACTTTCTTCCCTCCTTCCCTTTCCCACTCACCCTTTTTCTACTTTATGAAAGGGATACTCCCACCCAATACCATGGCCCATTGCCCCAAAGTATGAGACTCTCTCCAGTGCTGGCGAAGGAATTATGTGAAATATTGGTGATAACCAAACCTCTGTTAAATCAGCAGTTTATAACCTCACACCCCTTTGATTAAAAAGTGCATGTGTGATAAAACCTTACTTTTGATGGCCAAAATAAGTTTTTATTTAACAAAATAAGAATTTGTATTCCTTTGATCAATTTTAGATTAACCGTAATTATAGTTTAATCCAGAAGGATATATTAAACATGTAGAGCCTTATAATTGCAGGAAATAAAAACAGTTTAAAACTTTCAATATCCATACATTTCTATTGTAGAGCATAAAAGTATATTGCATTAAGATAATATTGGAGAGAAACAAAATGGAAATGCTCTCCCAAGAACAAAAAAAGAATACAAAATTTTTGATTATTAAAGTGAGTGTATATATTTTTTAAATGGATACTGGGTAGCAAATTGCTTTGCTATTTGTATTTGGTTGGATACGTTTTAAAGAATAGTGGTACCATTTTATTTTAAAATGTCAACATTTATGGCAAACTGAAATAACATTGTTTACAACTACATAAACTTATAATGAAAAATTGTAGATGCCAACTTAAAAAATGTGCAAAGGAGAAAAAGTGTGAGCCGGGTACCCAATGTTTCAAAATTTCTTTAGAGAGTATTCCAGCAAAAAGTGTGCAGACAACTGAAATGGACCAGGTACCTGGATGGGAAGGCCGCCTCACCTGGCCTCACCAGAACCCATTGCCCACTGTCCTTACTTCCTGGAAACCTCAGGCTCACTCTCAGTCTCCCCTCCACTTAGCTGGAACTCACTGAGCCCACAGAGGGATTGGGGAGGCGTGAGGCAACCTGCAGAGCTCCTTCTGCAGGCTTTTGCTTGCCTAGAGCACTCTCCCTGTCCTGTTCCTTAGCCAGAGCCTGCCAGTCCTTCAGGTGCCTTTACTCTCGCTTATCCCCTGATCCCCGCCGTCTCTCACTGCTCCCTCGTTCTCCCCAATAGAAATGTCCCTCACCTTTTAGTCCTCCACTTAGATGTCACCTCTTCCAGAAACAATCCTTGGGTTTTCTTTTTTTCCTGTAGAATGGTTTCTCCTTCTTCTTTCACTACAAAAGAGGGGTTCAGAGGTCAAAATAGGGAAAGGGAATGTTAAGTTGGAGAGTAGAATAAGTCTCTGAGATCTTGAGGAAGTCTCGGGAAAGGGAGGCAGCAGCTTACGTTTCTGGCTTGTGTCAACTCAGCTTCTAAAGGTTTGCACCTCTGAAATGTGGAGTCTCAATAAAAATACTATCGAATTGAAGCTGAGGTCCAGTTCAAGTTCCACCTCACCTTGGAAGTCTCTCTTGATTTTCCAGACCTGCTGGTCCTTCTCTTCCTCCAGATTCCCACTTCACTTAGAATCTGTGCAACTTGATGTGTGATCATCACTCTCCTGCAGTTTTCACTAATTATTTTGTGTGTCTGGCATTGCTTTCGTAATGATTGTAAATTTGAGGCAGGTAGAAGTACATGTTTATTTTTTCATCCCCCCGTGGCACCTAGTTAGTACACTATCACAGGTCCTCAAATAACATCATTTTGTTCGATGTCATTTTGTTATAACATTGACATACCATAGGAACTTAACTCTTGTTTTCATTAATTAGTCTATGGTAAGACTGGTTTCGTTATGCATCATTTCACTGCAAGTCTCAGAACCTATTGACAACCTTAAGTGAGGCTTTACTGAGTGACCATAACAGATACTCAGTAAACATATCCCAACTGATTATTAAAAAGGAAAAAGTTGATGGAGAATCCCGAGGTTGAAATCTAGATCTATCACACTTTGTTCTGTGATTTTGGGCAACTTGTGTATAATCTGGATCTCTTATTTCTTCATTGATAAAATGTAGGTGGTAGTAATAGCTAATGGCCATTAGGTAATCACTATGTGCCCAAATCATTAACATGCCCAACAATTCTCTACTCCCTTAGCAACATTCAAATATATGATACAAGTATTATTAGCTGTAATCACCCTGCTGTACATGAGATCCCCACACTTATTAATTTTATAACTGGATGTTTGTACCCTTCGACCAGTATCTCCCCATTTCCCCTACCCTCCAACCCCTGGTAACCACCACTCTGCTCTGTTTCTCTAGTTTGTCTGTTTTAGATTCCACATATAAAAACATTTTGCTTTTTAAAAGCGATTGGCAATCTATAGCTGGATGGAGTTAGGGGAAATGCACGGCTATAGTAAATGGGAGAGACCGGAAGCCTTTCCAGCCGCTTCTTGGCCTTGCAGAAGGGCTCCAGAAAATTAGCAGCCTGCAAAATGTTCACTGCTCAGTCCCCTGATTGCCAAAGGCTCACAGTCTGGGAGCTGAGAGCAATGAACATCAGTAGAAGGAAAAGAGTGCTTGTATTTTTATTCTCATTTTTAATTGATCTTAAAATTCTTGCCTGGCCCTTTGCCTTTTGCCCAGTCCAGAGTCATGAATCCTTGATACGTGGCTCAAAAGAGAAGCACAGGACAGTGTATTCCCTTTCTCTCCACCAATTTCCTGCCCATGTTTTTATTCTGGGACCAATGTGCAGACCATTCCAGTTCAGAGATGAAGCGAGCCCTGCTCTACTTAGTGCCCTACGTGTACAGCCTGGCTCCGCCGAGAGCACTGTGTAGGAGGGGGCCGCGTGTGATCTGTAGCCTTGGGTGCTTCCTATTGGGTGAGGGTAGGGTTCTTTTGCAACTAATTGTATCCATCTGTTTTTAAAAGGTGAAAAAAAAAATCCTGAACTTAGGTGTCGATTTATACATTAATTACGTTGATCTCAGTTACAGCAGTGTGGTCTTAATAGCTCTATCGCTGCAAAGCCCAAATCTGTGATATCAGAATGTGACGTGCATATTTTAATTTGAGAAATAGTTTAACATTTTTAGATATTCATTTAGATGTGGTTATGCAGGTTAAACATAACGTATGATCACTGCTTCTTTCATTGCTTCCAATTAAACCTTGCTTGCTAGTTTAACCTCTAGGTAATCCCATCAAACAATTGATGTCAAGGAAACACTGCCCACAGTAGCTTCAGATGAGTGGCCATTAATTTTAATTGCCTTGATATTAAAGATTAAGAAGTATTGGGACTAGCAGAATAGAAACGATCTGATGTCAAGCAAATCTACTTGCTAAAGCTTCCCCAGGCTGCTGGTGATATTAAAATTTTACTGTGAGAATTAAATAAACCTTTATTAGTGATGACTGTTGTTTGATTGGTCCAGGGGTATGCATAAACACAAGATTCTTACATATCTAGAGATGAGACCTTCGATGGTACAGAGATTCCTCAATTATGAAACTGTTAATAAAGCTGTAATCTGATTTTCAGGCTAGGTTTCATTAATGTATTATAGCTTCTCTGATTGTCAAGGTAATATTAACTACAAAGCACGGAATCCAACAGAGAATTGTTTAGAAGAAGAGAATTCTAAGATGGGGCTTTGTTACTAAATTCAGAGTTGGGGAATTTTCATTAATTATGCTTAAGAAATGCCAAATTCCCTCTCAACCAGGAATATCTCCCTTTGCACTATAGATCTATTCACTATTTAACTCTTTCAAAGGTCCGACAGTCTTATTCAGACAAGCTAGAGTAGTAGTATATGCTGTAAGAGCTTTTTTTCTAAACCAGCTCTTTAGGTGTGCTTCCTGAGCTGAACATGTGCTTGTGAAAGGTGAGGTGTAGGGTCTAAGAGAACTTGCTCTTATAAACATAATCAGAATGGATACCTTTAGAGTCCTTTTGCGATCTTGATTTAGAACTTTTGTTTTTAGAGTCATATAATTCTGGTATAGGAATGGTTCCTAACAGTCACTGAGGCTGACTTTTCCTGGTGCAGAAATCCCTCCCAGAGCATCTGTCCCCATCCTCCTAGGGGCCTGAGCCCCACATTACCATCATCTCTGGCTTCTCCTCTCCCCTGACCTCCACAGCTAGTCAGCATTCAATTCCTGCCTATTCCTCCTCCTTGGTATCAGCCTTCGCCAATCCTACCTACGACTCTACCTGGCTCAGGCCTCATTGCCTCCTCTCCTAACCTTCCACCACCATGTCCTGCACAATTATCAACCATGTGGGGCTCAAAGAAGGGAGAGCAGGGAAGGCCAGTGGTAGGGTGGCATTCAGTCCCTCAGGGCTGTTGAGAGCCTATATTGTGACAGTCTAGATGTTGGGACTAAAACCAATGAGTGAAAATAAGAGGGAACCAGATCTGAGTTCCAAATTGAGACGTGTATATCCATTAGAACTATGTAATGGTGGAATCGGGGACTTCGTGAGGTAGCGAGTACCACATCTCTAGAGGTACAGATGCCATGAACACAAAGAGAAAATGGAGGAGGCACAGATTTAGAGGACACATGAGTTCCGTTTTAGACCCATTGAGTTAAAGATTGTGGCAGAACATTTATATGGAAATGTCTTAAAAATTGAGAACTGAAATTCTTCATAGAAGTTAGGGATGGAGATGGAAATCTGAAAGTCACACAAAGACAATAATTAAAACCATTAAAATGAATAAGACTGCTCAAGGAGAAAGAAGAGGGCCAAGAGCTAGGTCTTGGAGAAAACACAGAAACACCCTGGTGTGTCAGGAGAAGCAGGAGCATGATGTAGAAACCATGCAAAGAAAGTGCTCTAAGCAGGAGGGGTAGTAATTATAAGTATCTGACACTGCCGAGAGGTTAAACGAGAGAGAAAAGGCCACTGGATTTGGGGCAGGTGTGACGCCTGTAGCAACCCACCTCAATCAATTACCTAGCCCTTGAGATTGTTAAGATTAAGTGAGAAAATGTATAAAGTATACGATTCTGTAATGCTCGACAGGCACCTAGAAGGTACTCATTAAATGATAGTAATAATAACCGCTACTACTTGATATGAAGGAGGGAGGGATAGATACACCCAGTCCTTCAGGGGAAAGAAATGACGGTGGAACAGAAGCAGCTAGAAGTTCTGACCCGTAGTGTATTTCCTTCCTGATAAGTTTTTTTGACTTGTTTCTGTCTCATGAACCTATGCTTACGGTTGCCGCATGGGTCGTCAGTGAGTGAGCCTGCGTTTGTATGTGTGCACACAGTGATTCCCCAGGAGGGACAGCATGTGGGCAGCAGCAAAGGCCAGCATTGTCCTCCTGATGTGGCTCCCTTGCCGGGGCTCTCTGGCTTCTTTCAGAAGGATGAGTGCCACGGGTTGAAGAATGAGAGTTCTATTTCCAAAGCAATTAAAGACTTGGCAAAGATGGTGAACCAGCGTGCTCACTGGTTTAAAACAGGTCGGAGGGCTCTTACCACTTTTTTCCTCAGGGCCCCAAACAGCTGTTCAGGATAAAACAGTGACTCACACAGCCTGATATCACAGCCATATGCCCCTTTGACATATTATTAAGAAATTATTTAAAAG
The DNA here is from genome assembly GCF_902729225.1 of Pteropus medius. Classification (NCBI taxonomy): domain Eukaryota; kingdom Metazoa; phylum Chordata; class Mammalia; order Chiroptera; family Pteropodidae; genus Pteropus; species Pteropus medius. The sequence continues at coordinate 2,388,145 of NW_024356335.1, forward strand.
TATCTTTTAACTGTTACTTTAATGAAAGAGAAGTCAGAGCCATTTACATAGCAATTAGTACCTTCTTATAAATTACCATGTGGGTTTTCGCTTCTTCTTTATATAGCTCAGTCAGCTACAGGTGCCTGAACATGGAATATAAGTGAATGGTGAGTCTTGGGCTAAAGTTGTGCTGTCAATGAAATGTGATGAAATCTGCCTGTTGGTAAGATCCTCTTTAGAAATCTTTTCCATTTGCACCAGCTGACCTCATAATTAGTTTGCAGAAGAAATAAGTATAGTTGACTGGATGAAATCAGAGCCACTCCTCTGTATTTGCATTGACGTTACTGGAAGTCTTTCTTTGAGTTTTCAAGTTGTGACCTTCTCATATGTTAAATGGCAGAGCTTGAGCAGCCATCTTGGCAGACGCACAGTCTCTCTAAGGCAGGAGACAAAGGGATTTTTCATCTATTATTAATTGATGTTACTCTTTTCGGCAGAGTGAATTTGATTCTTTGATACAGCTGCCACAATTGTCAAGCCCCCCCCCCCAAATTAAGTCATTCTTTCTCAAGTATTTCTTATTATTTACCTAACTTAAATGATTCCTTTAGCTTTCAGCTACTTTGGGGGTGGGGGGACTGATCACTTTTATGTACTAATCAGTATATCAATTAAATGTTTTTGTTATGAACAGTGCCTCCAGCCATCTTAGTGTCACTGTGGCTAACTCCAAGAAACCATATCATCCACAGGATATGACTGCCTCAAGAGACCCCCTTAGTGTTCAGCAGTTATTATTGGAAGTTTGACTTTTCCCCTTTTGGCCTCTCTTCCCCTTCACTCACATCCCTGTGATTTGTAGGTATCCAACTGGTTTGGCAACAAACGAATCAGGTACAAGAAGAATATCGGCAAGTTTCAGGAAGAAGCCAACCTCTACGCTGCGAAGACAGCCGTGACGGCTGCACACGCAGTAGCCGCAGCTGTGCAGAACAACCAGACCAATTCGCCCACCACGCCAAACTCTGGTGCGTACGAGGTGCTCACTCCCTACTCGGCTCAGGCAGCCCTATGCCACAAAGCCCTGTGCCACAAAGCCCTGTCCCACAGGCCAGGAAGCAAAAGCCATGCCGAGGACACAGTGGATGTGTAAAGGAAGAGTTATATTAAAATGCAGGCTTGCTCTTGGGATGGGCGAATGACTGATGGCCAGAGCCTGGAATCCCACTGTTCATAGTGACTTCCACCTGCTACTTATAGATTCTGGAACTTTCATACTTTGTAGTGGTTTTTAATCCAGCAATTAAGCAAAGTGCTGTCACTAGTGATTATTTTAACTATATCATTGCATGTTTCATTTTAAGGTCAAGGAATGAAATAGCAGAAGTGGGACATTTACCGGTTGCTGTGTACAGGGAAGCTGGAATGCTGGAGTTAAGCGCAGTGGTGCCTTCTCCTTAACGCAGCCAGACTCTAGTCGCTGTCATTCTGGGCGTTTCTTCAGCACCTGTGCTTGAGCAGTAGGATCAGCAGGTGGTCAGCTGTGAGGGGGATAGTACGTAACACCTGGACGCAATATCTTGACTCCTCATGCCAAATTTATGCGACATTCGTGATGGAGTTAGAAACATCTTAAATTTACGGAGAACTTGATTAACAATGAAAGATTTGCAGCTAGTCCAAACAGATGGACTTGGAAGCAATTCGAGGGGTTTTCTAAGGAGAGCTTTTAATAAATCTTTTAAAGTTCAGAAAGTAAGGGTTTTTGGTTTGGTTTGTTATCTTCCCCGCCCCAGGTTCTTTTTAAAATAACATGAAAACAGATGAAAGGAAAGTTAGATAAAATGTATGGATAAGAAAGAGCTTCCGAAAAATGTTTCTTCTCTGAGTAATTGTCCACCGTGATAGTTAATGATGGCAAAGAACTCACTTAATGACCAAATCCTGGAGATATATGAAAACAAGGGGGTGGTTCCAGGCCAGCTACTGGGTATTTTCTGTTTATTTTGGTTTTCTCTGTTTTTTGTTTATTTTTTTATTTGTGGGCTTCCCCATTGATAGGACTTTCCTAGATATAACACGAGTCACTGGACCGAACTCTGGAGTTATTCTCCATCCTCTTAGATCTAGAAATGCTTCGTGTTGTGTACCACCTTTCCCTTCTGTACCTTTTTTCCTTTCCCTGCCTCTAGGTCTTTGAGGATTGTGTGTGTAGCTCTCTGTTATTCAGCTACTTAACTCTTTCCTTTCCAGGTTCTTCTGGTTCTTTTAACCTCCCAAATTCTGGGGACATGTTCATGAACATGCAGAGTCTGAATGGGGATTCTTACCAAGGGTCCCAAGTCGGAGCCAATGTGCAATCACAGGTAGGAGAAATGCCCCAACTGGGGCCTTTCTAGCAGGGTAGGGTTTGGGCTCAAAACTCCTTCCTCTGACCCCATGGAAGTGGTCTGCACGTCCGTGCAGAACCTGGGCTGGGTGCTTCCAAACGTGACCCATCTGCCCCACCAGTTAATTTAATGAGAAGTCAAGTGAACAGTGACTTTCGATGATTCAAACCTGATGAACTTTGTGAATGCATTCGGCTCTGGCTTGAGCTCATGGAGAGGGGTTGGGTGCATCTTACTCCTGTAACAAAATAGACCAGAAAAATTGTGTGTGCCAGTATGTATATGGTTTAAAAACAGTACTCTGTTTCATTTCTGTATTTTTTCAAGTCAGAATATAAAAACCTGTGTTCTTAAACTATATTCCACTTTCAACTTTTGCTTATCCTCTTAATTGAGAACAATTACTTGTTTTATGCACGTAGATATGTGTGCGTGTGTATGTGTATGGGGGGAGAAAGAGAGAGAGAGAGATCAAGTACACATGTCTATAAGTAGTTTTCGCCCACAGCCACCACACAGATTTGGTTGGTGTAGATGGAGAGTTTGCATTGCCATGAAGATACTACTGTTTGGCTGGCATAAAAAACAAAGATGTGTGTTTAAATATGCAAAGAATTGTTGAAATTCTGCCAGTCACATTTGATTGATAAATTTGTCTTTCACTGAAGATGCTAAACCCTTGTGGCACACATAATTCAAATTGTTTCCTTTTGTAAGTGATGATGTTTTAATAGATTTGTGATGATGAATTTTGTTTCGTCTCACTTCTAGGTGGATACCCTCCGTCATGTTATCAATCAGACGGGAGGCTACAGTGATGGCCTCGGAGGAAATTCACTGTACAGTCCACATAATTTAAATGTGAGTACTCTGGGGAACCACATTGGAAGAGCTGTAGGAATAGTCAGGTAAACAGTGACTGATAAATAAATTAATGGCCATTTGACTTGGCTTCTCATCTTGTTAGCCGTTGGGGAAGGCAGTGTCTTTACTATACTTTTATTTTATGAACTTAAATTTTCAATGTTACCTTAGAAGTCCTCACAAATACTCGGAGTACCTGGCGTTCTGTCATCAAGAGGGACTTAAGCATCAGCCCATTAAGATGCCATCTCATATTGCCATGCTGTACAGTTCCAGGGAGATGGAGAAGAACAAGCCATTTATCTTAGATTCAAGCAGCAGAAAAAATTCCCAACCACAGCTCAGGTGAAGGTGACAACCTTAGAGGACCCCAGACAGATCAGCAAACAAAGAATTCTATTCTTAAGAGCAGCGTGCTGCATTGTCAATGTACAGACCATGCTCAGCGCTTTCAATGGCCTCTCAATTTTTAATTATGGAGGAAATAATTTTAACTTTTGTAACCAATTTATCAAAACTTCATTTTCTCCTACACCCTGATGTGGATGGAAAATGGCAAAAAGCTCTCGAAAGGGGATTGGGTCACCAGGGCGGAGCCGAGGGAAGCGGTGGACAGAATCTGGGATTCCAGACTTAGGGAGGAAATAGACTGCCCGGTGCATAGTAGCAGAGTCAGGAAGGAAAAAGACAAAATTCTCCCTTTTTTAGAGCCGTGGCTCGCTATGAGAGTAAATATTAATGATTTAAAAAGTGATTGAGGATGTTCAATTGTAAAAGGGAAAAAGGACCATTAAATACTCAAATCTTTTACATTTGAAATGTCAAATCTTTCTTTTTGGGTTTATAAATAACTCATAATAACCCACAACAAACCATATAAAAAGCCTTTTAGTTGCATTTCTCCTTTTTCATTTAAGTGTTTTGAAATGCTTCAGAGAATGCACGATATCCTTATCAACATGATAAAATATGAAACTGTGATTGCCTGCAGCATTTTACAGACATGAATTCCATCTTCACTGATGAGGCTTGATAAGGCGCTGTTGTATAATACAGTGCATAATCTCAAACCACCAGAGTAAGGATTAATTTATTTTGAAAAAAAAAGAATGCTTGCTGACAACCTCTCCTCCAGCTGCCACGCTGGGTAAAAATATTGTACATTTGTTGTTTATAAATTTGGATAAAAGAGGAATGATGTTTACTTCAGATGGAATATCTTTAGACTTGTATCTGTGTAAGAGTTTTTCTAAGTAGATTTTCATACCTGAGAGTACAAACAGCTTACCTTTTAGATAGAGAAGAGGATTTCTTAAGAGTCTACACAGACACACCTAACCATGTCACCAGCCACCCTGCACCACTGAGGCTTTGGAAATATACTGCCATCACTTTATTTTTTTTTCCTAACTTGAATTTATTATGCCTCAAGCCTGCAAAATTTTTTTCCCTTTGGCTATGGTCATCTCTGGGGTTTTTTGGTCCCCACCCCCTTTCTCTGTGATCCTAGAGGGAAGAAAGGTGCTTTATATGCACATCTATGTAGTCAATCAAAACTCGGGGAGTTCTCTAAGAATAGCAACCATGAGAGAAGGAAAAATTCCCAGCACAAGGCTCATCTAACAGTTGTATCCAAGCTGGATGGGGAATCTAGAGAGTTCTCAGCAGCCTAGTGACACAGGCCTAAAAGAAGACATTTTGGGTGGACTCAAAGAAGAAGTTACAGACAGATGTGAGGGTGGCAGGGGCACCAGGAGACCTTATGACCCACACCACATCAGCGTCGGAGGTCTGGGCCTGGGTCAACGTAGCACGAAGCCGGTCTGCGCCGCCGGCACTGGGTGTCAGCCAGCTCACCCTCGCCTTCTCTCTAGGAAGGCCCTCCCGTCACTTCTACTCAGTGTTCCCCAACTCACGAGCCCAGCACCTCCCTCTTCTTGACTGACATAAAAATATGTAGCGACAAGCTGTCTGGCACAGCAGAAATCTGATCAGACATTGATTTCAGCAATTGCCTCTATCGGCCAAGACATAAGGCAAATTTGTTTCTGAGTACTGTTATTGCCGATGCAGGGCTGAGGCAGGAAGGGCCAGCGGCATGTGAAAAGCGCAGCAACATCCCAGATAGGAGCTCCAGTTAGAGATAATTGGAATACAGATTTGAATAGCGTGTGCTCCTCCACAGTTCATGCATTTTCATTCTGGAATATCCTGTTTGGATGGAAATTCTGGCCTTCATTTTCCAAGAGTTCTGGTCGCTGGCTGTCAGGCCTTGTGGGAAAAGGGCGGGCAAGTTCTTCTCTATGGAAACGAGGATTTAGCCGGGCTGAAGTTTCTACTTCATGGAGCTCGCGCGGTCCTGCTGTGGCGTTGCGTCGAGCTCCTCCACTGCTCCCTTCTTAAAAGAGTTCTTTTCGAGTCACTTTATCTTTACCAGCAAATCAAAGGCCGAGCTGTGTGCCAGCTTGAGACTAGCCGAAGCCCCCCTTTAGCCTGCCGATTCACTGCCAAGTCTTTACTTGGTGGGATGGATTTGTTTTACATGCATTTAATCCCACTTTAACACATGCTTCAAAGTCCTGCCAAAGTGGGTTTAGAAAATACATTTTGCTAATGCATCTTTGCTCTCATGTTGTCATCTGGGTGTTTTAAATTGGGGAGGAGAATTAATATGCAGACGTGTGCACCCGCTGAACTGTGTTTCTCCTTTCAGGCTAATGGAGGCTGGCAGGACGCAACAACTCCATCTTCTGTGACTTCCCCTACAGAAGGCCCAGGAAGTGTGCATTCTGATACCTCTAACTAATCTCTGCAACACTTTTCCCTGAGCTGACATGCCTTGATAAGTGCATCCAGAGCAATAGGAGGAAAAGGAAAGCGTTTTTGTAGCCCACCATCTACAGCTTTACTGTAAAACCTTGTCTTATCTTAGTAGAGAACTTGGTAAATCTGTTTTTTAAGAAATCATAATCATTTGTATTTATACTAAAAACACACAATGTTAAAAAGCACTTTATCCAATTAGGCCAAGACTTAACATTGTTGACAGTCCTGTAGCTATTTTATCATAATTTATTATCAATATTTTACATTAATGGTTTCACAGTTGCCAATTACTTGGCCTTAAGGGTAAAAAGTACAATATATGCTAAACCTCAATCGTTAAAGCAGATGCAAAGATTCACCTCACCTAAATTGAACTCCTTGCATATTTCCATCGCAGACTTTGTCTTTATTTCATATCGCTAATGCAGTTGGAATAAAGGAAGTATTTGGCTATCTCTGTTAATGATGGTTGTGTTTAAGAATCTTCCTCGTCACATTGTGTCGCAATCTCTTACGTTATAATTAGATCAGAGACTGGTAGCATCTTTTCTCTCTAAAAGCACCAGTGCCCAGAGTCTGCTCAGTAATTAAATTATAGATCCAGATTTGTTCTGGGAGGTGGAGATACCTGCTGCTGATAGAGGTGAACACGAGATCCGTCTGGGGTTTTACGGTGTGCGCTGGGTGCTGCACAGACTTGTCAAGGTTTGCTACGTCCTCTGGGCATCAACAAAGGCCCTGCTCTCTGGAGTGTTGTATATAGTGTAGCAAAAGAGTATTTATACATCTCACCAATCAAAACACAGCTTTATTACCTCATGCGAACTCATACAAACCAATAGAATTTCAACATGTTCTGTAGCTTAGAGTGCTCACTTACTACCTCTGAACAATACTCACGCTGTAGTTTGTCTCTTTCTTATCTTTTTGCATCTTGTAATTAACTCTTTGTTTCCCTTCATCAAATGTAATGTACATTGTAATCTTTTAAAAGAAAAATCAGGGTTGCATTTGCAACTTTTAAAAAACTGAGAGTGGAAACATTGGGTCTTAAATTAACACAGGATCAGTAAAACTGTTGTAAATACTGAGCAACATTTTGAATGTTCTTCATCTTGTTACTAATCCAAAAAAAAAAAAAAGCGGCGACTAATTGTGATGCATTCAGATTTCAGTATTCAGTACTGTATATTTCACCCTGTGTAATGGGGCCCCCTCTCCTTTCTCTCTTTTTGTATTGTATGCGATTCTGAAACTGATTGAGTCATGAAAATAATTTGTGGCGGTGATTCTAATGTATTAAAAACGTTTCGTGTTCCTTTCTAACTGGATTACGCCCTGGATTGAAAAAGTCTTCCTCGTGGTAGTTATATGTAGTTTCAAACATGAATAAACTTTTTGCTTTCATGATTAAATGTTGATGAAATTTCTTACTCCATCCCACGAGCCAACCAGTGCAGGCCAGGGAGAGAGCCTGTCCAGAGGCAGGCTTGGGCACCCGAGGTGTGTGGCTTGTGGCAGGGGCGCTTTGAGATGACAGTGAAGCCCTACTGACGACAGCTCCTGGCTGGCTGCTACACCGCTGTTCTTTGTCCAGGCTTGATCCTCGCGCTCTAAGAACACAAGGAAAATGTTCCCATTTTCATAGGTTAGGAAACTAAAGCTCATGAAAGTTAAGCAAATGCCACAAGGTCACAGATCCAGGACAAGGGGCCATGCTTTGGACCCAGGGCTTTCTGCCCGTAGAGCTCACACTCCTGACCTAACAATGCATCTGGCACTTGTTAGATGGAAAGATCTTTTTTGTAAGTAAAAAATAACCAGTTTTGGGTCATTCACGTCTTTACTTTCATAACTTCTGTGAGATACCAGTTAAAAACAAGCAAAAGTTTAAAGGGAGTAAGCCTCAGATGCCATTGAACACATGCACGCACACACACACATGTGCACGCACACACACACACACACGTTCTCATAACATCAAAACTCTAAACTGGTAAAATGTAAGGCCAACTAGAAATTCATTAACTAGATTAAACATCGTTTTTGTTTTATTCAAATTGTTAGAAATTCCATATATTTACATACACATCTTGTCACTAATAGCTAAATCTTTATAATAAAAGAAGTCGATTGCAGGTAATTGGCCTGTTTACTATGTCACAAGGAAACTGACTCACAGGAAATCAGATTAATGTTAACCAGTTGCAGCAAATTGTCCATGATAAATTCAACTGTTTCACGACTTCGGTCGGCAGAGCCAGGCAAAACAAGGTCTAGGGCCACCATTCCCATTAATCTTGAGGCAGTTACACCGTGAGAGTAAACTTTATAAAACAGATTGCCCTCCGAAGCTGTCCTCCCTCACGCGGGCTCTCAGCCTGCCTGTAGGAATCGCTCCCATGGCTAAGTAGTTATTTGCATGATTCAATTAGCTTATGGGTCAGCCTTTCTTATCTTTGTACATAAGACATTCTCTAAGCTATGTGGTTCTGCAAAAATATCTTGTGGAAACCTGACACGCACACACAAATACGTCTTCTTTAATGTCCAGAAACACATCCTAAGAACCGTCTCAGGGGTTTATCTCGGGCCAGCCTGTTGAGAGAAACATATACCCAGTGTTCGTTGGAGATTTACACCTTGACTGGCAACCCTTGAGGGAAATGTGAGTCTAAGGCTTTATTCCTGAGAGACCTAAACAAAAATAGAATTCCTTTCCTGTGTACTAAGTGAGGCAGCATTTGCATATGTTTTCCCTCTGGTGGGGGCGGGGGAGGGCAGGAGCATCCTCACTGCACAGATGAGGAAACCGGGGCATGGCATGGGCCCCAGGGTTCTTACATCTCACTCTATATTGTGTCGGGTTGATGGATTTTCACCAGGTACCTTTTCTGGGTCAAGCAATGGATTAGGGGCTAGACCCAGAGATGAATGAAATCAGGCCCCAGCCCTTGAGAGGCGAAGACCCTGGGTCTAGTCCTTGCTCAGAAAACACCCCCTTCGGGAGGATATGGGAAAGGCTGGTGGGGTGTCTGAACCCCAGGACTAGAGAAGCGAGGGTCCCACAACCCATTCCCAAAGTCAAAGAAAATAACAGCAGGAAACCACCTGAGACACCCATCACAGGCGAAAGGGCCTGTCCACACATACAGGTAGCTGCACATGGGCACGTGTGTGCTCACATGAGAACGCACGTATGTTCAGTGTCCGGAGCTCAGGTGCCTGACGGCGCCCCGCGTTGGCAGGTATCAGCCTTCCACGTGGAGGCGCACAGGCAGTGTGGAAACCTCCAAGTATAGCGGACCAGGTGGCCTTGCAGAAGAGGTTAGAACTCGCCTATAGCTCTGAACTAGGCAGTGGTCTTGTGCCACTCCTTGGCCAGAAGTGGGGGTGGGAGGAGTGCTGTTCTAGAGCGGCCCCCTCCCTGTGTGGAAAAGTGACATAGGGCTAAGTCTCCCAGAGGGGGTGACGTTTTGGTGTACTGTGTGTTGTGCCGTGAGAAAGAAACCTTTCTCTTTGGACTAACTACAGTTATTGAGCGAGCATGTCTGTAGACTGACCCTCGGCCAGGCACGTGCTGTACATTATCTTAATGAATGCCCATGGAGCCCCATGTGACCGGTTATTATCCCATTATTATCCCATTTTCAGATGGGGAACTTGAGGCTCAAAGAGGTGACACCACCTATCCGCAATCTCCCACAGAGCTAGAATTTGCCCCGTGATGTCCCCATGTGACACCTTCCAGCAGCCACTTGTAGTGGGATGCAGAGAGAGGTGCCTGTGAGATCTCCAGTGAGATGTCCCTTCTAGGATAAGGTGACTGGGGAACTCACCCCCCACCCCACCCCTTAGAGTTTGCAGCTCTCCTGCCCATGCCTCTGTTGCCAGGGCCACCTGAGTATGTGCCCCCTTTGGTGTGTACAGGACGTGTGTCACAGACTCTGTGGTTCTGTGTGTTTATGGATCACAGAGTTGCAGATGAGGGACAGGAAGAGCCATGTCCTTGGGCTGGGTTGGGCCTGGCACTGTAACTAGCAGACCTGTCGTGATGCATGAGAAGTGCTGGGCACAGAGATGGGCACGCCCCCTATGTGTACTTTATTTGGGGCAGAGCTCCATCTGTGCCCTGCGGGTGCCTTTCCAAGTCTTGGGTTCTGTCCAGCTTAGCTCTGGGCCCTGGCCCCTTATCCCACTGACCACATAGCCCACTGTGGGTGTGAGGAGATCTCACCCCCAGGCATGGATTTGAATCCTGGCTCTTTCTCCTACCAGCTTTGTGACCTTGGATGAGGTACTTAACCTCCCTGAACCTCGGTTTCCTCATTCCCGCTTCATGGAACATCCTTCCGTACCCTGTCTCCCTGGCGAATGCCTGTCCTTCAAGGCTCAGCCCAGACCGGTGTGTCCTCCGATGGAGAGAGGCCCTCCCTTTTCAGGGGCAGTGAAAAGTGGACTACTAACCTCCAAGCAGAGACCTAAAGAAGGAGAAGGGCTAGGAGGAAGAGGAGTGAGTTGAGGGGTCATGGGCACAGGGCGGAGTGGACCAGGCAAGGGAAGAGCATGTGCAAAGACCAGAGGGCATGGCGAGCAGAATGTCAGGGCTCTCGCTGTGGATGCCAGCCCTCTCCCTTCCCGGCTCTCCCTCCAAACCCTCACAGCAGCCTGTGAGGAAGGTTCCGTCATTATCTCCACTTAACAGATGAGGAAACCGAAGCCACTGGGCCAAAGTCTGGGTGTGTCTGAAGCCAAAACCCACATTTTTAACCCTTTGTGCTTGGCTATCTTGTCAAAGCATCTCTTTCTTACCATGCTGGGCAGACTCGCTATTGGTGAGCCCAAGGTAGGAACTGAGCAGATAAGGGGACAGATGCCAGCTACCCACCATTAGAGCCATTGGCTCCTCTCCCAACAGCCTGGGACCCCAGGGACCCCCTCAGGAAGGTTGCTGTGTCCACAGGCACTCAGGCCAATGGACAGCCTATAATTTGTCTCTGCTGGGCTTGGCGACCCAACCCCATGGACAATAAGCCCGCCCCTCCCCGCCATGCAGCCCTGATGACCCAGCTGTGGCAGACTCAGCCGATGTGCACAGAGCCTGCTTCCAGCTGGGCCTTGCCAAATGCACTGTCGGGAGCCACACCTCACAGCCAAGTGGGTAGTGACCCTATCAAAGAGATGAAAATGGATGCCCAGGGGTTCAGTGTGGCCCCCTGGCTGAGGAAGCACCAGGACTCAGTGCTTACGAATGCGCCTTCCTAAGTGTGTCCTCGGGCAAGTCATTGTAACTTGCTCTCGAATTCAAACTTGTCTCTTCACTCAGTGCCGCTAAAACCCAGGTTTTCTGACATGCAGGTGATTTATCTCCTTCAAAGCAGCATGATGCAGTGTGAAGAGCTAGGACACCGAAGTCAGGTCGAGTTCTGCCACTTACCAGCTGTGTGTGACCTCGGGCATGCCACCTCCTCTCCCTGTGGCCTCAGTTTTCACACCTGTAAATGGGAACTTTGTTCTTTCCCTCCTCATAGGGTTGTCTTAAAGATTCCGTGAGCTGATGTACGCATGGTGCCCGGCCTGTGGGCGGATGGGTTCTCTTCTCGTTATTGGTATACCTTGTCCCAGATGAGAAGGGGACACTTAGTCTCTGGTCCCTGTGGCTGGAATGATTACTCCTGGTCAGCAGAGGGGAAGCGAGGGGTTGTCAGCTGCCAAGTGAGGGTCCTGGGAGTGGCTCTGCCTATTCGATCCGCCTACTCTGGCTCTCAAGGCTGGACTGAAGCCTCGGCTTCACCTCTCACCACCATCCGAGGAGATAATAAAAGGCTGATTCTTTTTTCTTGGTAAAATTTCAGCATAAAGTGTACGCATCATTAAATATGGAAATCCAGAATTTTATTAGCAATCTGCTAGATCTGAACTGACGCCAATTAAACAAAAAAGATATCATTTATAAAAAGGCAGAGTTCAACTTGTATTAAATATGAAATGCAATTTTCTCCTGGTTTTGATTTATTACTGGTGGTCCATTGTTCAAAGAAGCATGTTATATTTCAATAGAGAAATATTGTTTATTCATTAATATTTTAAAACGGGCTTATTGCTGTGCATGGCTCTCACCGAATGAAACTTATGATTTAAAACATGAATTAATAAACACATTTGAAAGTGTTAGACGAGATCACAACCTCTCATTTTTCATTTTCCTGGGAGCATATTAAATTTTTATAATTCTGCATCTACAGTTTTTTCTTTTAAATAAAGATGCAGATTCCGAATTACTCTGCTAATTTCAGGTAACCAGGAGCGAAAAGCAATATCGCGGGGACCCATGTCAGGATCACAGAATCCTCGAGAAGATGTTCAGGTTTATTTTTGTAATATTCATAAATCAAAATAAATGAGCTTCGTGTGGGAGGCAGTATGCATGTGCGTGAGGATGCTGGCTGGAGAAGGCCTGTGCATTGGAATCGTCTGTGTGTGCAGGTGGGTTTAACGTGTCAATGTTCATGGCACACACATACGTGACTTTGTGTGTGCAATGAAACACGTGCATGTCAGCCTAGATGCTTGGTTGCATGCCATCTGAATGCATCTCAATTGTTAGGTTCAACATTCAACTATTGTTGATTGAGCACCTACAATGTGCCAGGCACCGTGTTAGTTACCGAGGGTGAGCTGGTTACAAGGTGATCTCCCTTCCCTCCTCCATCCACACACCTGTCTGAGCGATCTTTCCACCAGGAGCTGGGGCTCTTGAGTTTCCCACAGTTCCTCTGACACCAAAAAATGATGCCTTCAATATGGTGAGCTCTTGGGAAATTCTTGTTGATGTGCTGGTAGACCGGAAGCTTAGGAACAGGAGAGCTCTTTATGGGCTGGAGGTAGAAAAGGGTTTCTGCAAAGATGAGTTGAATTAAGCTGAGAGAAGGGCACAGCCTGGAGGGAAGGCCATAGGGGAAGTGGAGGTCCGGGTAGGAGAGAGGGAGGGATGCGTTCTGAGGACAGGGAGTGACGCCCCCAGTGCTGCACCCAGCCCCACCTCAGTTCTTGCCCAGCCCCTGGTGAGTCCAGCTCACTGCAGCCTCCAAAACACTCTATGGGACATGCGCTGCTGTGGCCCCAATATGTAGAGAAGGAAGCAGAGGTCTAGGAGAGAAGAGATTTCCTGTGGGTCTAGGTCTGAGGTCTATGCCTTCATTGAAGAGATTAGAAAGAGGAAGTAAAGTTTGCAAAATAGACCCTCATGGTTGTGTCGTCCCAAGGTTCATGGGGAGATGGGGATTCAGGGGAGACTTGGGGAAGCCACTTACAGAAGGAAGAACCTGCGGTGGTGTAGAATCAACCCCTCCCTCCCAGAGCATTGGCTCAGGAAGAAGCCTGCGAGGTAAACTCACCTAGCTTGACCTGGGGAAGTGAAGACACACTAAGGCCCCCTGGGAACAGGGGGCTCCCTCTGGAACTCACGCAAGAGTTTCTCCAGAGTGGATCTGAGTATAGGCTCCTCTTGAACTTCGCAAGAGAAGGCCAGATTGTTTTCCGAAGGGGTTGTACTGATTTAAATGTCCACATACTTGTCAACATTTGGTATTAAAAAAATTTTTTTTCTAACCTGATGTTTAGAGGATGACATACTAATGTGATTTTGATCTGAATTTCCACAATTACTAATGAGGTTGAGTATTTTTCTACCTGTTTATTGATTATTTTTCTGTGAAGCACCTTTTGAAGCCCTTTACCTATTTTCATGCGTTGTTTGCTTTTTTCTTATTGATTTGTGGGGTGTTTTAATGAACAGTGTTACTTAATTTCAATTAATAATGAATTAAGGCAAGTTTTTTCCTTTTTGGTTACATGCACAATCCCCAGCCCCAATATTGACATCTTGCACCATGATGGTGCTTTCGTTGCAATCGATAAACTTACACGGACACATCATTATCACCCAAAGTCCATAATTTACCTTAGGATTCACTCTTGGTGATGTACATTCTATGGGTTTGCACAAACACATAGGAACATGTACCTATCATTATAGTATCATACAGAATAGTTTCACTGCCCTAAAAAATCCTCTGTGCTCTGCCTATCATCCCTCTCTCTTTCCTAACCCCTCTACCCACAGATTCTTTTGCCGTCACCATAGTTTTGCTTTTTCCCGAAGGTCATATCGTTGGAATCATACACTTTTTAACCTTTTCAGTTTGGCTTCTTTCACTTAGTGATACGTATTAAGGTTCCTCCATGTCTTTTGATGGCTCGATAACTCATTTCTTTTATACTGAATTAATACGTCATTGACTGGAGGTACCAAAGTTTATTTATCCATTCAGCTACTGAAGGAATCTTGGTTGCTTCTCAGTTTTGGCAATTGTGAATAAAGCTGCTATAAACATCTGCGTGCAGGTTTTGGTTGGGATGTTAAGTTTTTAGCTCCTTCGGATAAATATCCCCAAGTGTGATTGCTGGATCCTATGAAAAGAGTACGTTCAGTTTTGTAAGAAACTGCTGACTGTCTTCCAAAGCGTCTGTACCATTTTGCATCCCTACCAGCAACGATGGATGCGAGTTCCTGCCACTCCACATTCTTACCAGCATTTGGTATTGTTAGTGTTTTGAATTTTGTCCCTTCAATTAGGTGTGTGGTGGTATCTCATTGTTGTTTTAATTTGAAATTTCTTAAAGACACACATGACATTGAACATCTTTTCATTTACTTATTTGCTATCTGTGTATCTTCTTTGGTGTGGTGTCTGTTCAGGTCTTTTGCCCATTTTTTAATCAGATTTTTCATTTTCTTGTTGAATTTTAAGAGGGTTTTTGTTGTTGTTGTTTATTTTGGATAATTGTCCTTTATCAGATGTGTCTTTCACAAATATTTTCTCCCAGTCTGTGGCTTGTCTTTTCATTCTTTTGACATTGTCTTTCATGGAGAAGAAGTTTTTAATTTTAATGAAATCCTGCTTATCAATATTTGTTCTCTGGATTATGCCTTTGGTGTCGTCTCTGAAAAAAAATTGGAAAGGTTTCTGTTCATGCGTTTCTGCTCTGGTAAGTCGTAATTCTTCATATTTGCCCGTCTTTCCAATTTTGGGAGCAGTGATTTGACCTGTGACCCTGCTTCTCTGACAGATCTAGGAAGAGTTGTTGATTTTCCATTTGTTCAGCTTTTTAGTTGCTGTGAGGATGAACTGGCAGTTTCTAGCTCTTTACATACCAGACCAAAACACAGAAGTGCCCCCTGGATGTCCTGCTTTCCATCACAAACACACACATGCACGCACGCACGCACGCATGCACACGCACACGCACACTCCTGTATATGTTATCATTATATACGTACTGTTTTCCTATTTTCCATTTTTGAAAAAATTTGTTTAGTAAATCCATCCTGGATGTCTTTCTGTTTTCTTCCTAGACACTTAACCACAGCCTTCGGTGGTGGCGACATGGCACTCTACAGCAGGGTGTGTCCACATTTAACTAATCTCCTACTGATGGACATTTATGTTGAAAGTTTATCCCTCTCACCTACAACGCTCCATAAACATCCGTGAACATAAATCACTGTGGATACATTCGATTATTTTTTGTAGGATAAATCTTACAGTAGAGTTGCTTAGTCAGAAGATGCACGCATTAAACATTTTGAGAGGAACACCCTAATTGCTCCTACAAACCCGTCCCAATCTGCGTTGTGTCTCTCTCGGGCAGCCTTGTAGTTCGGCGTTGCACAGTTTGGGGGAGATGGGGATGTCGGACCCGTGAGTCCCCAGGCTGTCCCATGGGCTCAGCTCAAAGCATTTCTCGTCACTGGAGCACCATTGCCCAAATTCTCGACCAGATTTTGCTGGGTCCTCTTTGGCCTCACCGTGACCTGGATGGGAGTATCTGGATGATGATTTGCTGGAGAACTGGGAAATTTTCCTCTAATGATAATAAGATGAACAATAACACCCGCCAGTGACCCAGTGACGATCTTGCGGCAGGTCCTGGGCTGAGCCCTTGGCGAATGTCGTCTTCTTTAAACTTATTAGCCCCATTTTGCAGATGAGAAAACTGTGCTCAGAGAAGAGGGGGTTCTCGCCCAAGCTCCCAGAGGCAGGATTAACCTGGCATGCCCAACGCCAAGCTGGCGCGTCTGAGCGCTCCGCCATCACACCTTCTCTGGGCCTCGGTTGTGGCCAGCGGTCAAGGATACCGGCTTTGCTTCCTCATAGGGTGGTGACAACCAGGGAAATGAGAGGAACAGTCTTTGCAGCCGTAAGAGGCACGTAAACGTGTCCATGGTCAGTGTCACGGACGGGCCTGAGACCAGGGTTTGAGCTCTGTGTGGAGTTTTTCCGCCTTCGCTTACAAGACACCCAGAGCGAGTGGCCTAGCTGGCCACGTGAAAGGAGGTGTCTAACGCAGGCTTGTGAGGCTCGACTCAGGGAGCCAGCCTGCCCCTCATACACTGCAGCCTGCGGCGGGTGCGCCAGGCTGGGTGGTGTCGTGGGGTGGATGGGAGCCGTTTGGCCTTTGCAGTCCAGCACCCACACAGAGACTGGGCACCCTTCCTCTCTCTGAGCCTCAGCCCCCTATCTGTAAAACAGGGCTGGATGGTTCTGCCCAGGGCTGGATGGTTCTGCACAGGGCTGGGTGAGGACTGGTGAGATTTTGCTTATGCATTGCTGAACTTGGAGTCTTGCACGCAGTAGGTGCTCATTAGTCAGTGCTCCTGGTTCAGAGAGGCCAGGACACCCCACCCAAACACCTTCTCTGGGGAAGCATTTATCACCACAGGAGCAGTTTTACTCCTATGTCTTATCCAAATGGACAGGTGAGCCGACTGCTGTTCAGAGTCCTCAGGCTGTCTCCCTCTAAAACCACCTCTCCCCATCGGGCAGGCTTCTCCCCATCCCTTCCACTTGCCTGGCCCTCTGGCGCCTGCTCGACTTGAAACAGTTGCTTAATTCGCACATTATAACACTATTAGGGTTTCGAAGCATTCGGCGATGAATACAAGCTAGAATAAGGACTCCCGAGATATCGTCTCCCAGCCTCTGGCAGGTCTCAGAAGCAGAATCGACGTCTGATGCTCCAACCATACCTGGCACCCTGCCCCCGTGAGGAGCCAGCCTCGTCACTGAGCCCGCGAGTGTGCTCCGCTCTGTGCACGTCCCTGTGCACACTGTGACCCATGTGTGCTTCTGAGCAGTGTCCCTTGGGCTTCTTCCGCTGTGTGCTGTGTTGTGCAGGCATTGACATGAGGGTGTGGCCCTCCCGTTTTGCTGGGTGTGGTTCTGTGTCGCCTGCTGGCAGGCCCTTGGTCTGCCCTGCCTGGTTCCCCCTGGTCTGCATCTCCTCGGTGGCCGGCAGGTTCGTCCCTTCGTCTCACGCCTTCTGCCTTTTCACGCCCCCGCTGCCTGTGAACCCCCACTGGGCACCGGAGGAAAAAGCAGGGTGCTCCATAGCCTGTCTTCCTGCATTTATGGAAAACTCACCTTCCAGCCTTGGAAACTTACAGAAATATGTTTTCAATTTTTCCCTTTAAGTCATGGATCAAGAAAAAAAGTAGGGCCAACACAGGCTTTTCTCTGTCAGGGCGTCATTTACTCTGGCGTCTGTGGCTGGGGCCGGTTATTAGGAGGGGCGTTGGCTGACGGGTCACTTCCAAATTGAACTCATGTCCTCACAGAAAGGTGGGAGTGGTGTAGGTAGCTGGCAGGAAGGGAATGTGGCAGAAATGGGCCCTAGTCTTGGGGAAGCGGAGGCCCAGAGAGGCCAAGTTCATGGGCCAGTAAATAGCATGTCAAGGACTTGAACCTCATGCAGGATGAAACTTGTAAACTTGGCCTCCCCACACACCTTAGCCCAGGGCACATGAGTAATCACAGCGCAGACAGCGGCTACACTTTCTCAGGGTGTTTCCACGTGCAGGCACCGAGTGCGACCCACGTGAGAGTGGCCTAAATCCCATAGAACTCCAGGGATCAGGAACTCTCTCATTGCCATTTTATGGATCAGAAAACTGAGGCTCAGTGACTATATGGCTTACCCGCCCCCCCCACTCCTGCCTGTGCCTGCGTTGCAGGGGCGAGAACCTCCAGCCCCAGCGACCCCCTCCCCATGGGGCCTTCCTCCCTGCCCCAAGTAGGAGGGTGGTTCTGAAGCCAGGCTCTGAGCCCAGTGGGAGAAGCTGGAGGGTGGAGGTCCCCCGGGATCGAACCTAGCAGAGGTGGGTGGGGCGCTTCTGGGTCCGGCTCTGTCTTGCAGGTGGCTCCCTGCATGCCCTCAGTGGGGGCTGAGCCGGAAGGTCACCTTCCTCCCGAGGGCTATAGAGGCCACAGAGGGGCAAAGCAGGAGAGTGGCACAGTCAGGAGGACTTGGCCGATTGTGAGAGGATGAACCAGAAAAGGTGGGGACGGAGGCGGGGGGACCTCCCTGGTCCTGGAGAGAAATGGCGAGGTCTGGGAATGATAAACCTCTCCTGGCGATTCCAGCACTCAGCCCAGGTGAGAGCTGTGGGCACACGGGCTTTGTCCAGGGCGGCCTGGGGCACGAGCCGGGGGGATAGCCTGACTCGGATCTGGACGAGAACCCACAGGGACCAGACCCTACGGCTGGGGTCCAACCGTGCTGCTCTCTGCCTCCTACCCAGGCTGAGGTAGTTTCTGGGGCTGGGGGTGCAGATAGAGGCTTCGATGGGGACGGAGGTGAATGAGATTGATAGGCAAGGTGGCCACTCATCCAGGAGTCTCCCCGGATGAGACACAGAAGTGGCAGTGTGGGGGCTCCGCAGCCAATGTGGCTTGTGTGGCCGCTCATCTGGGCAAGGAGGGGCTAGTCCAGGCTTTTCAGTGATGTGAGGGGCCTGTAGCTGAGTTGATGCCTGAACCAGACCCAAGGGGTGGGGG
>NW_024356335.1:2407238-2449558 GCF_902729225.1 Pteropus medius
GAAGTGGGACTGATACTTCTGCCCAGAGCAGGTCCTGTAGCTTATTCCTCTGTGGTCCCGCATGCTGCAGACAGACAGCATTTGCTGAGAGACAATGTCAAGTATGCAGGACATTGGAGAGAAGGACCATCTCTCCATGGGCTGGACTCCGGCTGGAGGAGGCTGGTTCTCCATCGGTGGGAGTTTTCACCCAGAGCCCACAGACTTTCTCGACTTCAGATTTACAAATTGAAAATCATTAATAATTCTAACCAGGCGGTGATAAATCTGAGATCTCTCTCGATGAACCCAGACAGCATTTCATAAATCAAAAAGATTACTTAGGAATTTTTTAAAATCTGACGTCAAAATGTCATGGTTACTAATGGTTTCGGTAGATCTCGTGCGGTGATATATCATTTATCTACACTACATCTCAGATGTGACACGGGGGGCAGAAATGGGATGTCTTTTAATATCGTGAATACATTTCAGCCCATAATAAAGGTATTAACAACTTCTTGGTGAGATTTCTTCCGGAGCCGGGGGTCTCATTTAATGCCATTGTGATGGTGGCCCCCTCCCCTCACTCCCCAAACTTTCTGAGGCTGTGGCTGGGGAGGCCCTGGGAAATTGTCAAGAGGTGGAGGAGGGAGCAGCCTTAGCTCAGTGGGAGACAGGCTGGGTCACTCAAATCCAGCTCCTTTCCACAGAGGTTAGCAATCGTCTAATTATAAGCAGCAATAATTGTAATTCCTATTAACTGAGCACTTTCTATGCACTGATTTGCACTAAATGCCTGACACGCGTTAATTCACAGATTCCTCCCTGCCACCCTGAGTTCCACCGCCGTTTCTCGGTGGGTCCGACACGCTCTGCCCCACCTATCACTTCTCCGTCTCAATCGCCCCCAGCTGCCTCTTCCAGCCACATGTGTCTCTTTCCTGCGCCTCCAATAACCTGCCTGGGCCCCTGCCTCAGGGCCTTTGCACCTGCCTTTCCCTCTGTCTGAAACGGTCTTCCGTGGGTATCTGCACGGCTCCCTCCTGCACCTCCTTCAGGTCTTTGCTGGAATCTCACTTGTTTGCTGAGGTCGCCCTGATGCCTTATTGGACCTGTGACCTGCCCCTCACCTCCCTTATCCCGCTCTGCCTTCCCTTTGGTTCCCACAGTCTATCTATCATGGTCTGTAGTTTACTCATCTCTTAGTTCATGTTCCATCTACCCTGCTAGGAAGTCACCTCGGTGAGGGCTGGGACCTTTCACTGTTCACCGACGTGTCAAAAGCCCCTCAAACTGGCTTATGGTTGGTGCTCCTCCCCTCCCTGACAGCTGCTGCTGGTGGGCTCTCTCTGAAATACTCATCTGACTCCACTGCCCTGCTCAGCAGCCTTCCGTGGCTCCCCAGTGCCTGCGGGATTAAGGCTGGGCTCTCAAGCCCCTGAGCGCCCTCCAGCCTCATTTCCCACCATTTCACTTCTGATCCAAGTGGCCATCTGCAGCTCAGACCAGAAAACTCTCGTCCTGGGAACGGGATAAATCCAGGTGGCCCACCCACCACTCTGCCTGATCTCTCTGCAGCCACCCCGACTCCTTCCCACTTCGATTTCACCACCCGCGGGGGCCATAGGGCCTGGAGTCACAATAGGGCAGGTTGGGCACCCAGACAGACATGGTATATGGCAGGGTCAGCTGGGGGGTACAGGTGAGGGTGGGCATCATTCCCCATGCTGGGGAAACAGTTCTAGAGCCCCTGGGTCAGAGAGAAAAGGATGCTTAGCAGATCTGGCCCCCTCCTGGCACAGTTGAGAAGCCCGGGGCCCAGAGAGGGACAGTAAGGGTCCGAGGACACACGGCGGTGAGTGGCTGAGCCACGTTGGACTTTCTGACCTTCTCAACTTCTACACATGGTTCCGCTCTGCAAGGCTGTGCAGGAAGTTTCACCCCCAGCCCCGCCACTTACGCACTGTGCAGCCTTGGAGAGTTACTCTCTCTCTGGGCCTGATTTATTTTTCTTATGTAAGAGTCAAAATTCCTTCCTCAAAGGGTTATTGTGAAGATTGAGTAAGAGCTGAGCATTGTGCCTGGTGCGGAGCAGAAACTCAACACAGGGTCATCTCGCTTCCCGGTGAGGGAGCACCTCCGGCACGACCCCAGAAGAGACCCGTCCTCCGTCTACCACTGCCCACTCTTCGTAACAATGATGCTGGCGGTGACGATAATCGACCAGCAACATTAGCTCCTATTGTCCCCGGCCGGGCGCGTAGAAGGAGTTATCTCCTCTAAACCTCCCCTCCCCCACACTCCTGTGAGGTGGAAGCCATGAGTGTCCCATTTCACAGAGGAGCAAATGGAGGCCAGGGGAGGTGTGGCAGCCTGGCCAAAGCCGCCCAGTTGTGTAGTCTCAGAAGGCGGATGTCCAGAGTTGTCTGGTCCTTGGGCCCACTGCCCTGCTCACTTCCTCACCCAGGGGCCCTGTCCCCTCTGTGGACCTCGGCCATTCCCAGAGCCTGCGGCCTTCCCTGGGGCTCGGTGCTTTCCAGACCCCGCTTCCTTGGTCTGTGTGGGCAGCAGCCCGGGAGTGTTTTCACCAGGTGTTCCTAGTGCACCCGGCCCACCCCGCCCCTCACGCACAGTAGGCGCTCTGCCCACAGTAGGTCAGGCCTGGGCCTTCATGCTTTCTCTCACGCCCCACAACCAAGCCACCAGGAAACCAAACCACATCACGATAAACCGCTTCTCATGTCCCCCTCGGCTTCCGCCCTGGACCAAGCCACCGTGGCCTCTGCCCTGCCTTAGGGCACCTTCCTGCGTTGCCTGCATCTCCCTTCACTCCTCTCCATTTGGCAGCCAGAGAGTTCCATTTAAAACCTGAGCCAGCTCCTGCCCCCTCTGCTCACACCCTCCAACGCCCTCCCCGTCACTGGGGGTAAAGTCCACAGCCCTGTACTTAGCGTCCGTCCTTCTCTGACCCGTCCCCTCCCCTCCTGCCACACTAACTGCTTTGCCTTTGGACTTGCTGTTCCCTCCGCCCAGAACTCCCTTCCCCCTCATCAGCAGGCCTCACACCCCTCCCTGAGGTCGCTCTCACTGTCCCAGGGAGGCCCGCCTCCACTCCCCCACACACCCCGCTCCCCCCACGCCCACAGCTCCCTCCCCATTTGCCAGCCTATCACCAGCTGGCACACCATACGCTTTTCATTTGTTCCGTTTAATATCTGTCTCCCCCATGAGAATGTTGTCTTGGTTCATTGCTGTACCCCCGGTGCCTGGTAGAGTACCTGGCACATAGCAGGAGCTCAATAAATATTTGTTGAATGACTGAATGAGCGAACAATTCTGCAGAAGCAGGGAGATAGGACCTTCACGGTTTCTCCCCGTCCACCGCCCTGAGTTCAGGGGCAGGTGAGGATTGTTAGCTCCTCTTTCCCCTCCAAGCCCTTCACCCGCCCTGGCCTCCACTCAGGTCCTGGACAAGCAAGCAGACAAAGGGCTGGGAGGCGTGGAGTCAGACAGAGCTGGGATTTGAGTTCTGGCTCCACCTCTTCTTAGGACAGCCGCCTTCAGTTTCTTTGTCTGTAAATGGGATAATGACACCTTCCCCTGCTTACCAGGCTGGTAAAAAGCCTAATGTGAGGTAAGGGAAGAAGCTCAAGGAAGACAATGAACGGGACTCAGGACGCTGAAGGATGGGAGGGTCCAGATTCACCCTGGGCATCTCCGTTCTCTAGGCCTCGTTCTCCAGGCCTCGTTTTGTGCATGCCGCTTAATGAAGCCTTGCAGGTAAGGGGGCGAATCCGCCAGCCCGCCCGCCTCCAGGGGGAGCCGGAGAAGTGCTGGCCTTTGTCTTGGTGCTGCCGCTGCCGGCTCAAGACCACGCATGCGCACGGGGAAGGGCGATTCTGTGTCGGGGTCGCCGAGTGGCCTCCCACCCGGCTCCTCAGCCCCAACTCTGGCCTCCGCGCCAGATGAGCCTGTCACATTCCACGCGTTTATGTCACACAATTGCTTCTGCCTCCTGGAAGAGCTTCCCCTCGCAAATCAAATCCACCCCAAGGGGGGAGAGTGAAAATCAATGCCTGGTGGAAAGCTCCCCACGGAAAGCTAATTGCTTCTCCTGGAAACTTCTCTGACCACAACAGGCTCTGGCACCCGCCTGGCTCCGTCTGTGTGCCCGGGCTCCAGGGGGGCTGACAGGACAGCAGAGAGGAGCACAGCGGAGTTCCTGTTCACTGAGGGCCCAGGGGGGACCCAAACCTGGACAGGGCTCCCCAAGGCCGGTAGACAGAATGGTGGGAGGGGGAGGCTTGGAGCCACAGGCCCGGAGTTCAAGTCCAGCTCCAACACTTCCTGCTGGTGGCCCCTGGGCAAGTCCCTTTGCCTTCCGGAGCCTCAGTTTCCCCTTTTGGAAAATGAGGATCGCAAAGTGCTCGTTGTGAGATTATAGATCGTGTGTGCACAGTACCTGGTAGATATGAAACTCTCGACTGAAAAGGCTCAGTGTGTCCTACAGAGCTTTTCTCTAACAGAGCAGAGGGCCAGCCCTATGGCTGCCTCTGCTAACAACGATTATTGTAGCTGTGTTTGTTTATTGAGCACTTCCTGTGCCGGTGGCTTACTCTGTGTCACAGAACTTAATCCTGTGTCAGCAGCCCACGAAACGGCTGTGAACTCTCCCATTTCATAGATGAGGAAACTGAGGTTCTGCAAGGTAGAGAAGCTCGTCCCTGGTCCCACGGCCACAATTGCCAACCCAGGAGGGCTCTGAGAGCCAATCCAGAGCTCTGCCCACTGCCGTAGGCCTCCCTGGGCACAGCCCTTCCCAGAGGATCCTGGGCTGGCTCCTGTCACAGCGCCGGGCTCCTCCTGGCGACTCTCGCCCTCCCAGAAGTGACATCTATATAAATATTGTTAATGGCCAGAACATAATGTTAAGTCAGGTTTTACTGGACTCCCTCATCCAGCCTGCGGATTTATGGCGATAGGATTTGAGGTAAATGTTTATTGGCCCCAGTGAGAGCCGGGCCATTCTCGCCCCCGAATGTTGGCCCCCCGGGCCTGCCCGAGGGCCCTCGGTCCACCTGTCGGGAGCACACCAGGATAAATCTCGATGAATGAAATATTTATTAATTTTGCTAACCAATGTTGATCTCATAAATTACGCCGACTTTTTCATGAAACGGTTATTAACATCCGAGGTGCTGTGTTAATGGCTTATTGACCAAATATGAGATAATTAGGCCCGGGGAGCGTGGCCTGGCTGATCTGCGAGGGGCCAATTTGGCCGAGATTATGCCAATGACCTAGTTTATTTCGCAGCTGGGATTGTGGGGAGATTCTGGAGCCCGACCCCCTGAAAGCTGAGTTCTTGTGGGGGTTCCTGGCAGGGAGCCACTCTGACCTCCTGCTCTCTGCCTGGTCCTCGGGCCTCTCACAACGTGGCCAGGTCTATTTGCCAGCAGGGAAAGGAGAACACGGCCAGGGCACTCCCTCAGGGCACTCCCTCAGGGCACCATCCCGACCCCAGCTCTGGGAGCTGGTGTTGCCGGGGGCAGATGAGGTGACAGAGTCCCGGAGTGAAGATCATGTAGCGCGCATCCCCGTCTGCTCCTGCAGAAGCTGGAGACAGGAGTCTGTCTGCTTTCAGAGCAGCAGGACAATGTCCTCCAGGGAGAAGGACCGCAGGGACACGGAGCTTTCGCCAGGGTGCTGTGCATGGCTATTGTCCTGGGCCGGCCTGTGTGTACATGCTCAGGCACGCACGGGTGGCCTGGATGTCTGCATGTGTCCATGCACATGTGTCAGGGCCTCTGTGTGTGGCTCCTGCGTGTAGGGTGATGCTCCCGCCCAGGATGGGGGTGGCCTCTGCGTGCTGCCTCTCAGGGGCCTTGCTTTCTGGCTGACAGGCTCATAGATCCTTCCAGAGTCAATAATGACTCCTCCCCTTGTCCCCCTGGCCCCACGTGGGACCCAACGAGAAAGGGGGGAGGTGTCTCAGAACCAGGGACGTCCTTGTAAAATTCCACTCAGGGACAGAGCACTCACTCATTTTCGGCAGCGCTTTCATTATTAAACTGAATTTAACGATAAACTGAAACACAATCAGGGAATTGTGGAAATACGGGGTCGTGGCTCACCAGCTCCCAGGAGCGCCTCAGGGTGGATCCCGTCTGCCTTGTTTGTTCTGTGTGACCGGGGCCCCTGGCCCGAGCCAACTGGGCCATCACAGGGCATCTCATCCCACGTGGGCCACTCCGATTCTCTCCTAGTAATTAGGCCCACGGCCAGATGCCAGGTGGTCTCTGCGTTGAGGACATGAACACTTGGTATCTGTGAGGAGCCATGTTTAGCTGGTGAACTTGGAGAGGCGGAGAGAAGTTTGGGGAAAGGGAAAGAGAGTTAAAACTCACTTGGAGAGAGCAGCGAAGGGAGCACCCTTGAGGCCCCGAGTTAGAGAGAAATAGAGAAAGACAGGCAGAGAGGGGTCGGCAGCCGCTCTCCGGCCTGGCAGAGCCCTGCCGGGGGCTCCTGCTTTCCCGGGGAACTGGTGCCCCAAAGGGGCTTGTCTGTGGTGGAGAGGAGCCTGTGCTCACTCTGCCCGGAGCCATGGCCCTGGGTGCCCTTGGGGTCTCTCGTCTGGAAGATGGAGGCCCCCCGGGCTGGAAGATGCTGGAAGATGCTCTGTGATGAGAGCCAGACCTCCTCTGGCACGAGGTCAGGCAAGCTCCTCCCACCACGATGGGCTCCTGGCGCTGCCTGCCACGCCAGCCGCACTGTCTCTCTGCTAACAAAATCTTTAAACATTTTTATTTTTAGCTTGAGTACTAACCAAGGGTTGGGGGCCTGGTGTACATGGCAGGATAACTGTGAGGAGAGCAGTATCAACACATCCGTCACGTACCAAGCACAGCCATGGTCCGGGGGAGCCCGAGTCCTGAGCGGCATCCGAGTGGTGTCCGTGTCAGGCCTTTGCACCGATGGGATGTTTCTAGAGCTTCTGGTCTCAGTTTAGCTATCTGTCCCTCGGAGATGCCGTGACCTGCGGGAGGCCCCGCGCCTCTTCCCTGTCCTCTGCTACGCCACCCTGTTTACTTCCTACCATGAGTCGCGAGTGATAATTATTTTATTTCTTCGTCTGTGGGCTACTTCTCTCTCTGGACTGCGAGTTCCTTGAGGGCAGGGACTGTGTCAGTTTTATTTAGAGTTTTGTCCTAATGCAGGACAGCGAACTTGCTGGATTAATGAGTGAAGGGGTAAAGGAATGAATGAATGAGTGAATGAACGAACAAACAAACAAATGAATGAATGAACAGGTCATATTCCTCTAAAGCTGGGGTCTCCAACCCCTGGGCCACGGACCGGTACCAGTCCGCGGCCTGTTAAGAACCGGGCCACACAGCAGGAGGTGAGCAGCGGGTGAGCAAGTGAAGCTGCATCTGTATCTGCAGCCGCTCCCCAGCGCCAGCATCACCGCCTCAGCTCCGCTTCAGATCCTCAGGCCTTAGATTCTCATAGGAGCACCGGTCCCTGGTGCCAAACGGATTGGGAACTGCTACTCTAAAGCGTCTCGAGGCCGTCCTCCCCTTCCGAAGGGCTGTACTTACCTCTTCCGGTCTGCACCGCACGCCCTCCTTGCAGGCAGCGACTGCAGTGAGCCCCCTGGACGTGCGTCAGGTGGCTCCCCTTGCCTGTGTCCCTTCCTTGTATTGGCAGGACACTGGCTGGCAGGCCTGGCCTCCTCCTGCAGACCGACTTGTCTTCCTCCATGTCCCTGCCTCGCTCCTTCCACAGCCTCCCGTCTCAGCTTCATGTCACCTCCCCACTCCTAATTAGGTCTCCCGTGGTTTTCTCTTTCTCCTCCTGGCACTTACACAATTTGCACTAATATGACCCCTGGTTATTACTGCCTTTTGTCTCCCTTACTAGCTGCACGGCCAGGAGGGCCCGGCTGTGATGTTTGCCATCATAGCCCAGGGCCAGGCCCTCAACGGGCACTTGCTGACTGTGTGAGTGAACTTGTTCGAGGTCACCAAACCACTCAGGGGGGTGCCGGGACCACACCCAGGACCCTGTCATCCCTGAGTCGATGGGGCTACTGCCTTCCCTGCCATGTTTAATATACTTTTATCGAGCACGTGAACAGTGATGAACATCTTTGTAGACACCTGAATCGAAGTGGCCGGTCTACTTTTTGTCCCCCCTGAGGCTTTCTCTCTGAGAGAAGAGACTGGTCAGGAGGCTTGGCCACCGTCCAGAATGGAGGGCCCCAGGGCGGCGCATGCAGACAGCATCCAGGCCCTCCTGGGTGGCGGGCGTAAGTGGTACTGGCCAGTTCTGCCTGCTTGTCCATTGCCTCTTCCCTCCCTCCCAGGCTCTGCCCAGCAGAGCTCCTCAGATAACCAGGATGGGTGCTCTGCTCCTGCCCCCAGGGCTCTTCCCAGGGTACACAGCCCCCTTTTCCTCTCTCTTACCAAGATAAGCTCAGGGAGGTGGACAAGTGCAAGGGCTTCAGGTTTCTGTCCTGCGTCTGCCACTTCGCCTTGTGGCAGAGGCCTTTACCTCCCACGCCTCAGTCGCCTCCTCTCCGCAGTGGACACAGTTAGAAACCTCCACCAGGCTGCTGGCGGCGGGTGGGGTTAGGACTAGCTCCCTTTTCTATTGGAATGGATTTCAGTTTCCGTGGGGAGGGAAGCTGTCCCCAGCTTACCAGCATCGTTCTCTGTGGTGGCTAGTCGTCCCCGTTAGCCCAGGATAGGGCCTGTATGTGACTGGAGCAGGCGCCCTACTCTTTAAAATGTTAAATTGGTTGATAAATATGGTCACCCCAGCTCAGGGACAGGAGACCATCTGGATTCAAGAGAATTTTATGTTCTTTGGTGCTTTTCTATATTTTCTAAATTTTCTAAAAGGAGAAAGGCTGGCTCTTGGGAAAAATAACGCCTGTGATAGAAATAAACATTTTTCTGCTCCCAGACCTACGTGAGGACCAGCTGCTGTGTGGTGTGAGGCCTGGCACGCGGAGCTGCCCAAATCTCTCTTTCCTTCTGGCCAGCCCTCGGGGCTGTGGGTTGATCTTCTATGTTGACCGCCCAGGGTCTGGATTTCGGCTGCCAACGCCGCTCACTGCACGTTTGCACACACACGCACAGACGCGCACAGACACGCACACACACGCACAGACGTGCACACACACACGCCAGACAGCACAACACTATACAGCGCAGCACACAGCAAGGATTTGGGACCCCACTCCCCTCACCTCTCACTCGCCATGTCCACCCCCTGCTCCTCGTCCCAGACTCTGGCCCTAGAGACCACAGCCTCTCTTCAGGTGTCATTTAACAAGCCCGGAGAAGAGGTAGTGCCCCCACCTTTGCCAGAGATGGGAATAAGAATTTTAATAAGGGTTTATTTTTAATAAAGGTTAATAAAGTTTAATTAAATTAAATTAATATTTGCCAAGCCATGCGTCAGGCCCGCGTGTGCTGGGAGGGGCCAGGGATTAAGCTCCGTGTTTGTGCTCCTTCCTGGGTGGAGGAGGGAGAGAGGGAGGAGGGCTGCTGGGGCTTCCGGAGGTGCCGCTCCCTTTATCCCCATGGTGAGTCCTCCCCCATCTTCACCAGGCCTAGAAAAGCTACCCACACAGAAGCCAGGCTCTTCCCACACCCTCCTCACGCCCAGATGGTGGCTCAGCCCCTTATTCTAGCATTCAGGGCCTTTAAAGTCTTCTTTGTGCTGGGCGCAGTCCCGAGATATTCATCAAGTATTTCATTGACTCAGAATGAAATCAGTGAATACATGCTAAGCCAAGAAGCCCGCCAGCCTTGCTGGAGGCTTTTGGGAATTGACGTGGGCCCGGGGCTTCTGAGGTAGGAAGCTGAATGATCGTGGGAATTAGGTAAACGTTTGGTCAAGCACGAGAGGGTAAGGAGGTCTGTTGCATTCTCGGGTCTGAGCAGAAGCGGCCTGTGTCTTGGAACACACGTCTCATTTTAGGGCGCAGTCCAGGGAGAAACCTTTCTTGTCCTAGGGGCTAGGGGCAGAGGGGCACCCCGAGAGGCCAGGGTGGCTGCTACCTGGAGAAGGGGATTGCGGTGTTTTTTAACTCAGCCTGTACACGCCGCATGCTGGGCATTGTGCCGTGTGGGTTCCCAGGGCTATGTCCCTGCATCCTTACAAGGGACCTTGGAGACAGGGATGATTACTGTCCCCATTTTATAGACGAGGAGACTCAGGGTCAGAGTGGTCCAGTGACTTGTTCAAGAACCTAGAATGACCCCTCTCTCCCAAGCCTCTGTCTCCATCTCCGCAGGAGGAGTAGGGAATCAGTGCTCTGGCTCCTGCTCCAGGAAGGCAAAGGGCAAAGGGCACAGGCTCCAGAGTCAGCTGGCGCCTGGCCCCCTTGGCAGAACCCTGTGTGGTGCCTCTGGCGCCAGCTCCAGCGGGCAGCCCTGCCTGGCAGACCATGTGAAAGACAGCGAAGTGTTATTAACAAAGGCATTGATTTTCCTATTTCTGCTTTATGCATTTTATTAGCCAAATGCTTTACCGTGTAACCACTCAGCGCCACGCTGGCTGGCGATGAATCTGAAATGCCGGGGCACGTAAAACAGAATTGACCACATTGCTTATGCGCCAACAACAAAAATAACAGGCAAAAGTGTAATAAAATGAATAGCACCCGGCAATGGCCATAAAAAAATATTACCCAGGGGACCGGGGAATTTCCTAGGCTGTGGAGTAGCTGTGTGCGGGTTGTAGCCCTAGAACGATGGCAATTTCTACCTTCATGGATTTGGCCGGGAACGAGGCTCACCCGTGCGGGATGCCGGCTTCGGCTACGTCACACTGATCTGGCCACTGCCGGCCAAATCCTTTCTTCACTTGGGGTGTAGGAGACATGAATTGAGAGGTTAGAAGCAAGACCGTGGAGTCAGAGAGACCGGATTTAAGTCCACGTGCTTGTGCTGTGTGACCTTTGCAAATCACTGCCGCTGTCTGCGCCTGCCTCCTTGTGAGGGTGGATGAGAGCAAGCTCTTCCCAGCTTTATCAAATTGTAGTTGCATCAAAGCAGTGCCTGGGGTTATTACGATCATCATTGTTAGAGAAGAAACGCCTTCTGGCTGCCTTTCTGAGTGCTCAGACAGTTGCTTCGGAGACAGGGGGATGGTTGAGATGACCTCTCCTGTAGAACCGATGACCTGGGCAGCAGGGCCCTCCACCCCCAGGGTCCCACTTGGGCTCCCCTAAATCCTCACTGATGACTGTATTTAATGAACAGCAATTCTTCCTGGGGGCAGGAGAAAAGGATGAGCCCTAAATCTATATATGTGGATTCTTCTGTCTCTCTGAGTGAAATCTGCAAGTGGGCGGGGCAGCCTTGCTTGTGAAGGAAAAGTGGCTGGGGTGGGGACCAGCATTCTCGCGGGGGCTTCTGAGGGGTGAGGACACGGAGTTCACTGTTATGGTTGCCGGGCTTGACACGGAGCAGGGAGGACGTGCCCCCCAGCCAGGCTGGCACCACGAGTCACAGGTCCTGTCTGTCTGGTGTGTGCGTTGGGGTTGGGTTGGAGACCTGGCCCCGCTCAGAGCAGGTGTCGAATGGTGGGGCCACCTGTATGCGGTGGGGTCCTTTGACGCAATCAGTCAGCAGAGTACAGAGGCCCCTTTCACAGGCGAGGGGCCAGGTTCAGAGAGGGGCTCAGGTTTCGGTGGCTCTCAGTCTGCAGGGGGGCGGCAGTGGGTGTGGGCTCAGAATGGATGTTCGGGGATCCAGGAATTTTCATTTTAGTCAGCTCTCCAGGAGACTCTGACCCTGCAGACTCAGGCGAGAGCTTCAGAACACAACTGCAGGGGCTCCCGGGCCAGTTGTTCTGTGACACCCCCCTTCTCAGCCCCCTCCTCAGGAGGGGAGGGGCAACAGGAAGTGGCCCCTTCTCCTGCTGCTGCTCTGGCCGTGGGGTTGGCACCTTCGCAGGGTCACTTGCACACGTGTCTGTCAAATCCCTCCACCCTCTTCTGGGGCCTGATGGTGCCCCGAGGAGTCAGGGCCCGTACGCCCAGGGCGTGGGGGTGGGGGGAGAGGACCTAGGAGCGCCAGGCCGGGACTGGAGGGGGTCTGGTTTTACAGCTCGGCTCTGTGACCCCATTAGTTATTTGGTCTCTCTGAGCCTCAGTTTCCTTGTCTGCAACATGGGGTGAATGATACCCTCCTCCAAGGCTGGGTCAGCTAAGGGCAGTGTGAGGGCCTCGGACCCAGGGCCCTTATCAAGATTGTGGCTCCCCTCCCTGGGCTGAGACCTGGTCCCCTGAGATTATCCTGGGGGATCCTGGACAGTGTCTGTACCAGGTTTGAACTCAGATCTCACTGACTCCAGACCCCACGTTCTCAAGGCCAAATACCTCAACGTTGAACCTGACAATGGACAAGGTAGGCTGGGCCCTGACCTCTTGGGACTCCAACTGGTGTGAGAGGCAGACTTCGCCGTCAAATAGGCCGTCTCAAAACAGTGTTCAGCTGTGATGGGAAAGAGGCCACAGGAGCCCAAGAGGGGCCTCTGGCCAAATCTTGGGGACAGGAGTGGGCCTGGTCAGGGAAGGCCTCCTGGAGGAAGAGGTGTTACAGTGAGACTTGAAGAGTAGCATGGGTTAGCCGGGCAAGAAAGTAGAGGAAGAAGATGAAGGCTGAGGGCACAGGGGTGAGAAGGCCTGAAGGCGAGAGTCTGGGGAACTCTTTCTTTGCCTGAGGCGCAGTATGTGAGGCGGGGGCTGCTGTGGACCCGGCAGGAAGGGACAGTTGGGGCCGCTCCATGAAGGGCTACCAACCGTAGGGCCATGGAGCCATGTTCTGTGGCTTGGTGTTTCTCTGAGTCCCGTGACCAACCCAGATTCAATAGCTTTTGATTGTGCCTTTTTTTCTTATTGTGATTTTTTTCCTCCCTTAAAGTTGATTTCGGCTTCCGGAATGCACCTCCCCTTGGCTTCTCTGAGCCTCGAGTGAACGACAGACCCATTTTGCCAACTAGAAGAAGAAAACAGCTTGGTTATTACACAGTAACTACTGCGGAATTACCTGATCGTTTATATTTTTCTTTCTATGTAATTGTGTTTGGCCTTAGCATGTAAATTGGGCCATAATTACTGTATAATTTATAGTTTTTATATCTTATAACAAGTTAGTGTCTAAATCACACACCCCCATGTAAATACTTTAAAATTATTCAGTAATTACTTATTTACATTATAATTAAAAATAAGTAATTAGCATACATTTACAAAGGATTTACATACTTATTTCTGAATATCAGTTCTTGGCAGTGCTAGTGAAATCTTCGGCTGATAATAATATGGAGGCAGGGGAAGGAAAAGCCTCCCCAGGTTGGGAAAGGGGACGTAGCTTTGGGGTTCTCTGGCTTCTCAGGGAGGAGCCCCAAGGTGGCAGGCAGGGCACAGGATGTTGCAAGGAGGGGAAAACCTAAAAATGTTATTCTGGCCTAATGAGGACTTGTTGAGAGAAGAATTAGAGCTTCACTTCCTTGAGAATAAAAACAGGTTTTACCTGCAGCAAGAGGAAGTCTGGGTGGACAGGTAGAAGCACTTCCTGATGATCCCTTGAGGAAGATGCCAAAAATGGAACTCAAACTTGGGGGACCACCCAGCTCCCTGTCTGTCTTGTCCCTGACTCCATTTTAAAATAATGACTCCAACGACAGTCCTGGGAGCTGTTGCCGTTGGGTGTGAGGTTGACATTGTCTCAATCACCGTGGCAGGACCTTTCAATTCCCATTTAGTGAGTGAGAAAATAGAGGCTCGATGCAATGAATTAACTTGTCCAGACCTCTAGGTCCTCCACGCCTTCGCTCCCAGACCTGGATATTCTACCTGCTGGAGACACAGTACTGAATAACAGCTGTTGGTTTAGGATAAACATGGCCTGAAGATGTCCTGTCCAAGATGGCAGCTCAGCCAGGTCTGCCTACCCGTCACTGGGAGCATCAGGTTCTAGCTCGTTCCTCAGAGCGCCTTGTCTGCTGCCCCTCTGTCCACTGCTCTGTTAGGCTCACAGCTTCTGGAAGCTGTAGTGTGTGGCAGGACCAAGGGTCCATGGTCAAGTGCCTACAGTGTACCTCCTTTGCCATAAAGCAGGTTCCTAGGACTGAGGCTGCGTTATCAAGAGTCCTATGATGACATATCAAGATGCCCTGTGAAGCTTCAGGTAGTGGTGCTGGCTGGGGCCCTGTGGGGGGAAATGTAAGAATCACACCTGGGATCCTGGTCAGCCATCAGGACGATTGGTTGGTCTGATACAATCAATTTGCTGCAGCAAAGTATAGTGCTCTTTGGGGCACTGTATTGGTCTCTGTTGCTGGCAGGTTGACATTCAGCAGGGCAGTAGCTAGACCAGCCTAAAGAGAGGAGGCCCAGGCTTTGGGGTCCGTGCAGAACCCTCATCCCTGCCAAGAGAGCCGCTCCACTGATGAGTTCATTGCACAAATTCGACAGGGCTGAGGCTGGAGACTGGCTGACATCTGCTGGCCAGGTCTTCCTGTCCACGTCGCGTCCCACATCTCTACTGCAGCGTGTGTTCCCTGGTGGCCTTCCCACGCAAGGCAGAGGGCTCCACACGTGGCACCCATTCTCGTAGGTCTGTCTAGACCCGAGAATTAAATGGGAAGTTGATGCTGACTACAGGCCTCTGTGTCTTCTAAGTCTTTGAAGTAGCACGAATCTTTACCTTTTCTCCTAAGGTAAATTTATTTTTGCCCCCTCCCCTTTTAAAAAATCTTGGCTGGGGGAGCAAGGAACAGAGCTTGGGGCTTCCACGTGGTCTTTCCTACATTACTAGCTCTTCTTCTGCTGATCAAGGGCCAAGGTGAGGGTTCTGCCCGCTGTCCATCCCAATGATGCGTTTGTGAACTGATAAAATGGCTCTTGAGTGGCCTGTGAACAGGGCACTTACTATGAAGTGACCTGGACCAGGATT
This sequence comes from Pteropus medius, assembly GCF_902729225.1. Lineage (NCBI taxonomy): Eukaryota > Metazoa > Chordata > Mammalia > Chiroptera > Pteropodidae > Pteropus > Pteropus medius. The sequence continues at coordinate 2,422,202 of NW_024356335.1, forward strand.
CCATTTATGACCTATCTCTTTTGTGCCCCTACTTTACCAGGGAGACCGTGCTGGCTCTTTGGGGTCCTGGATACAAGTGTCACCTCAGGCCCTACACCCCCCAGCCTGAGTGTCCCCCTTTTCCCAGTTACTTCACAGATACCCGAGTAAATGGGGTAAGAACCAGGAAATCAATTAACACTGTCACCCCTTCCTGTGCTGTTGCAGGATTCTTTCTCGGGGGGACCAGCTTCTCTTTCAGGTTCTGGGTCTGGAAACTAGGCAAAGGATTGTAATTTCCTATTGGGAATGGGGGGCTGGCTTCAGCCTCCCTCTTTCTCTTTCGTGATTACATAGAGTAAGGAACACTCCTCCTGTTGGCTGTCCTTCTCTGCCACACGCTACAGGAAGACCAGGACTTGCTGGCTGACAGGGCGACCTCGCTGCCCACTCCAGTAGTTTTGTCCACTTTGCTTCTGACAGTCAAGCACTGCCACCTGGCCTCCTAGAGAAGAATCTTCTCTCTGTCAGGGAGCCCAGGATCAGCCTCCACCCAACCTCTCTGGGCTGTGAGGACAGGACACCACCGATCTCATCCACGATTTTGGTGCCTCCCTCGCGGCTCATTCCTCTTGCCTGGGTGACGGACTATTTGGACCCCTTCTAAGGAGTGGAGTCAGCTCTGGGGCTTTGGCCGTAGGAGGCCGGTCCACTCTAGCACACTCCCTTCTTTGAGTCTTTTGGTTTCCTCCATCGGCTATGGCAGTCCTGGCATCTTCATTTAATGAGAGCCATTACTTTGTCCAAGCTCTCATCCCAACAGCTCTCAGGGCTTTGGCCAGGGTAATAAATCCTGTGTCAGTGGAGAGTCTCTCATGTTGACAAATTTCCCCTTATATGGCTTTATAGCGCACCCCCTTGATCCAACACCGGAGTCCATTCCTGGCTCCCGCCTTGCGTGTTAGCCAGGCCCTGCAGCTCCCCTGGCAGGCACATCGTCCCACCTCTGCCCACACAGGCCCCGTGGGGGTCTCAGTTCAGCTCAACCCCTGTTTGTAGGTCTGCTGGCCAGGAGGGAATGAGGGGGCAGATCTCGAGCGGGGCCAGCATATCTTCTAGGACGTCTGCCTTATTTGAGGCTTCTGCAGAGTCTTCGAGCAAGGGTGAGTGGGTGGGGGCACCATCCCCTAATAAAGGACGGGGTCCCTTCTGCAGACCCTGTGAGTTCATGCAATCTGAGGTTCACGGTTTTCACAGGCACCTACCCAGATACCCCCATCCTAAGTCCCGGGGTCCTACCCCTTCCCTCTGGGGCTCTGCCGTTGGCATAGGATAAATCGATCTTAAAGTTCTACTGCCCTTCTGATCAGGTCCTGAGCCTTGTCTTCGACTCCGTCCGCCCTCCAGCTACAGGAACCGAGGGTTTCCTTAAACACTGCCAAGAAAACCCTCCAGCTTTCACGTTCACTTTGAATTAGTGACAGATCACTCTGAGCTTGTCATTTTCTCTCTTTAGAGCGTTTAGGCATTTAGCAACAGCCTTCCAGATCTATCATCCTCAGTTACAGTTTCCCCAAAACTTCACAAATACAAGTTGTTGCATGAGCCAGGGCATCCACTTTCCCTTGCGTTCTGTCCTAGCTCATCACGGCCCAAAGGCCTTGAGAACTACACATTACAGCATGCCAGGGACTGTCAGTTCTCCAGGTAACAGCAATGGAGTCCTCACCAGCTGGCCAGGCAGCCAGCAAGTGATGGAACCCCAGAATCCAGCCTAAGGCCTGCCTTCTGGCACCTCTCTATCCACTCCACCGAGCCTCTCGGCTACGCCTGCGCTGTGCTAGGATGGGCTCCAATGAAGCCAAGACCGATGCAGAGATTCAGAGTCACCTGGCTTACAGAGGGAGAGCTCTGAGGGGAGAGGGAGCGGGGAATTCCAGGAAGATGCCAGGATAGGGCCGGTGAGGAGTTAAGCCAGGATGTGGTCTCGGCTGGAGTCTAGCCTCTTCCTGATCCTGTGGCGGGTCTTGGAGTGTGGACTCTTCCACAGAGAGGACCCCCTTGAGGCCAGGTGGCTTGGCCTTTTGAACTCCTATGAACTCCTCCCTGGGGTGAGGGATATAAGCTTCTGGCTGAGAGCATCTTGGCTGAGGGCATCTTGGCTGAGGGCATCTTGGCTGAGGGCAGTTCTCCAGAGGACAGGGCAGCTGTGAGCTGTTAGCAGCCGATGTTCATGGCAGCTGCAGGGTAGGTGCCCTGCCCCGGGAAGGAGATCCGGGCAGGGTGCCACCAGCATCCACTACGTCCCCCTCCCTCTTTCTGGGTGCTCAGGGCCAGGAGTGCTCCCTCTCTCTCCTCTTTTCCTTTATCTTTTCCTCTCAACTGTATTAAAAAAAAAAAAAAGAAAAAGAAAATTTAAAAAATGAAGTTCTAGAGCCTGAGACCCTATGTGTGTGAACGTGCTTCTCGGTTGAAGGATGTGTGGACTCTGGAGGTGATAAGTGTTTTTGTTAAGGCAGCAGCCAACTGGGCGCCTCTTGAGGGGGCTACTTAAAAGCTCAGTCTTCCATTCCTTGGTCTAGAAGTGGAAGCTGGCGATCACCTACTTCATCCCGGGAAAAGGCCTAAGAGGGATTCCTGTTGGTTAGTCCACTGTAGGACAAGTTGGGGAAGAGGGGGTGCGCTTCTGGAGGCAGAGTAACATAGTAGAAAAGAGCACAGACTCTGGGGTTCCCTGAGTTCAACTCCTGACTCTGCCACTTACTCAAGAATGAGACCTTGGGTAAGTCACTTTATCTTTCAGCGTTTCCTCATGGTAAAATGGGGGATGAAGAAAATAATGCCTGCCTCCTGGAGTTGTTGGAGGATCAGATTAATTTGTGCCTTTAAAGAGCTTGGAAAGGTACTTGATACATACTCAGTGCTCAATACCCATTAGGCATCATTATTCTGGGTCTACATCAAGGTCTTCATCCTTATCCTATCAATGGGCTGGAGCTCAAGACTTTGTGAATGAGACGGGACCAAGATTCCAGCCTCAGTTCCCCAAGAGTCTTGGTTGGGGAGACATGTCAGAATGGACCAGAGGAATCTGACCAAGGCTCAGCGGCAGAGCAGGGTGACCAGGCCCCTGAAATAGTTACTCTGAGGAAAGGGAGGACCTAACTTCTGCCTTTAGCTCAACACCAAGAGCTGGTGTGGGCACAGCTTGTGGCTGTGCCAGGAGCTCCTCTGGTCCCAGTCAACATCACATAGTTTTATGCTTCGGTGGGTATGTAGGATTGTGTCGTTTGTGGGTCTGTTCTGAATCCAGAGTGAATTATAGGATGAGATTGCCGAATGGAACTTTGAGGATTATTTAATAGAACTTCTGGTGATGTGTGTGGACTAAGCAACTTGTCCAAGGTCAGAGCTATACTGAAGTCTAGGTGTATCCTGACTTCCTGTTTGGGGCATTTTCTTTTGTTACTATTAAAAAAAACTTTGCAACTCTTTTTAGAAGAGTTGCAAATATATTGCAGAGAGCTCCTGTACACCTTCCACCCAGCTTTCTTGAATGTTAATGCCTACATGACCACAGTATTTTAATTAAAACTAAGAAATTAATGTTGGTACAGTACTATTAACTAAACCACTGACTTCATTTGTTTTGGATTTCTCCAGCTTTTTCTTGGATGTCCTTTTTCTGTTCCAGGATCCAGTCCAAGATACCACATTGCATTTAGTCATAATGCCTCTAGTTTCTTCGAATCTGGGACTGTCTCTCGGTCTTTCCTTGCCTTTCATGATCGTGACACTTTTGAAGAGCTGTTCACCATTTATTTTTATGTCAACTTGAACTCTATTCATATAAACAAGCATGATTATACCATCATTTCCATGAATAAATTCTGATTTATAAATACAAACACACCTCCACATATCTATGTCCTTGAAAGGTATTTGTGTGTGGGGGTGTATGTAAATATTTGGACGTGCGAATATTCACTGCGTATATTTGTTAAAATTTTTATATTTTTATATATTAAAACTTGCTTCAGAATCTTGACTTATTACCAGCCACGGATTCTGAAGCAAGTTCTTATTCTTGAAGGGACAGGCAGGGGTTTCTGGAGTGAGCTGGGGTTGGTACCCTCACAGGATAGGTGACACCTAGCACTCTGCCCAAACTGGGAGCCTGGGGACCCTCAGGATGACAGATGAGGCCCCAATGCTGGGAGATGGACAGAGGAGGGAGCTGACACCCTGATCTCTGGCCAAGTTTTTCATACCTCCAGTCCGAGCTCTGGGGTTCCCATGACCCTTCTTTGCACAGCAAGGGAGAGGGCAGCCCACGAGAGTGAGCATGGGTGTGCATGCATGTGGACCTTGCCACGTGTATCAATAGTGTAAACGAGCGTGTCAGTCCATACGTGTGAGCAGTGGCTCTAACCTTCCCTGGCTGGGTGACTTGGGCAAATTACTTAACATTTCTGTGCCTGGGTGCCCTCACTTTACAAATGTAGAGTGGCAGGACATTCAGGGCTCACCAATATCCACGTGATCCCCTGCATTTCCCAGCCTCCCTTGCAGTTAGGCTGGGGCTGTGTGTCTAGCTCCGGCCAGTGATGGGGAGCAGAGTGGCACTCCAGGTCTGGGGCAGTTCAGACCTCAGGTGTGTTCTTCATCACTTTCCTTTCCTGCCTTAGTGAACTTAGATGCCACCAGCTTCACACGGCACAGCCACCAGACAGAGGAAGGCCAGGGACCCAGATAGGGCTTGATAAATACACATTTACTGTGAGAAATATACATTTACTATGAAAAGCCACATAGACTTGGGGATTGGTTTGTTGTCATAGCATTGCCTATCCAGATCTGATGAATAATAATCATACTTATCTCATGAGAAGTGTGAAATGGTCATGAGGACTTTATGCGTTAAGATGCCCCTGGGGATGATGATGTAGCCTACTTCTGGGGCTTTATGAAGATTCTACGAGCTGGGGTATGAGCGATATCTAGTGGGTGCCCACAGAATGCTCAAGAAATAATACGGGCACACCTTGGAGATATGGCAGGTTCGGTTCCCGATCACTGCAGTAAAGCAAGTCTTGTCATAAAGCAAATTATAATCTTTTTGCCGGCGGAGGGGCTTGCTTTCAGTTTGTAAAAATGTAACATCTGTGAAGTGCAATAAAGTCAAGTGCAATAAAACAAGGTCTGCCTGCATTATTCTTATCATTCCTCACCGAGGCGGAACTTCTCATGAGTTTAATTTCCAGACCCCACTTGGAAAGGCTTTATCTCCCATGAAAAGGTGACTTTAGCCCCTTGAGCAAACAAACAATCCTTATTGCACCAACTGTGTGCTCCTGGTGGCTAAGGGCTGCTGGGGGTGTGGCAAATGAAGCCCTACGGGGGGGCCACAGGGGCGGGGCCTGCAGGATTCGGGCTGAGAGCAGCTGCTCCCACTTCCGGTCCCGCCCTCGGAGCCGCCTGCGTGGAAGGGGTCCGTCTCCCAGGATGTGGCGCCTGCAGGCCCGCGCTGGAGCCACTTGAAGGGTCTGCTGGTGGCACTCAGGTAGGCCTGGTCTCGGATGTCACGGGCATCACCTCATTGTCCGCGCGTGTACAGAGACCCTTGCATGGGTCAGGTCCTGAGTCCACAGCTTTGTGAGCCTCAACTCAGCTTTCACGGCATCCTAGCGGGCAGGCTCCTTCATGCTCCACCTTAAGGAGAAGGAAACAGGCTGCAGACAGGACGGGGCTGCAAAGCCCTTGCTTTAATTCGCCACCTGCGGCTGCCCGGCTGGCCCAGAGCACGCTCAGGACGGGCGCTCGCCACGCCCCCTCTACAGTCCCCTCGAGGGCGTCACGAGGACAGTAACAGGTGTGGCCGGGTGGAAGAAACAAACTTCAGAAAAAACATGGACCGTGCACGACTGTTTTTATAAGAGACGAAATCCAGAGCATCTGTATGTTTCCATTGATCCCCACGCATGTGAAGGCATATAGAAAAATCTGGAAGGAGACACGCCAGAGGGGTAAGTGTTACTTCCAGGGGGGCACACGGTAGGGGGTACAGGTGTCCTAGAGGGACTTTGTCTGTGACGCTTAAATTTTTTTTTTTTACAGTGAGAATGTGTTCATATACCGCCTGTGTAGTTAAGAATGTGTTAAAACAATTAAAAAAGGTAATAGTAGGTGAACAACACTTGTGGTTTAGGATGCGAGGTTCACTCAGCCTCATCTGTTCTGCTCTGTCCGGTGATCTATATATTAAGGTTGCGTGTTTTCTTGTTGGTCCCTCATTCTGGAACGCTCTCGCACCCCACCCCCATTTTCACGACTCCTTTTCAGCCTTTAGGTCTCAAGCTAAACATCAGCAACTCTGGGGCCTCAGACTCAGGGCTTTGACTGGGGCCCCCTCCTCTAGGCTTCTCCAGGCTCGTGCATTTCCCCCACTGCGGTTTTTCTCAGCCTGTATGATCACCACCTGCCTTCTTGTCTCTCTTGATGGCCGGATTGTAAAGCCCGTGAGGTGGGGAGTTGGGTTGGCCTCATTCTCTGCTTGATCTACAGCACCTGACACTCGGCAGACACTCAGTAAATGTTTATGGAATGAGTGAGTGAATGAACACGGCAGAGGTGGTCCAAACGGCACAGAGGTGGGTGGAATGATCACCTCCCTCTTTCCAGCCATATCTCTGTTGATACCGTCTGAGGTGGCACTAGCTCACCGGTGGCTGCACCCAATCTGCAGGCTGGTTTCTGTTTAATTAAAATCCATATCACCCCCGTCGCATACTCCTTGGGGGACCCACGCACCTGTCTTTCCTCCTGGTTCAAGTGTCTCTTGTTATGCTCAGTTCACTGCTGACTTTCTCTCCCGGCTTCTCGTCCCTAGAAAATCTCATTTGTCTGTCCCCACTGGCTCTTCAGGGAGGCACTGGCCGCACATGTGGGGTGGGGGTGAGGAGAGAACAGAGAGCTCACCAAAGTTGGCCTCCTCAAATGGGAGGTCAGGGTGCCTTCACGGCCTTGAAAATGAACGTGGCCACCAAGAAGAGGCCCCGTCTCACAGAGCCCCATCTCTGACCAGCGTTGCAAACTCAGGGATGCCACGAATCCATCCCAGCCCCTCCCCCACCCCGCCTAGACCCTGCCTCCCCTTGTCTCCCACCCAGGCCTTCCTGGGAGCTGGGGACAGGAAATCACACACCAAGGCCCTATCTGATACCCATAAGTTTGCTCAAGCTTATGTAAATCACACAAAAACTGACAAGTTTTCCTATTAAAAGATAATTGTAATCAGGGTGCCGGACGTGCGGCGTGGGGATGATCGGAGATAGACGGACAGCACGGAAAGATGGATTGTTTTAATTTGCACCAATTAAATTGAAGTTCATGGGATCATCTTCTTCAATCTTCATGAATACTTTATTTTCTGGCTGCTACGGAGCTATTAAAAAGAATGATTGAGGCACGCGGCAGGCCGGGTATATTTTATGAAATATCACCTTTAAAGAATTTGAGTACGCCATTTTCATAATGAGTTTTCTAGTACCTAATCCTCTTCTCTATTACTACATTTAAGAAGTGGATTGATCTGGGAAGTGCTGAGGGTGCAGGTAATGATACATTTTGCCAGGCGCAGGCGGTGATAATGGATCACGTTTTGGCGAGGCGGATAATGGATGGGTGCTGAGATGAGGTGTGTGCAGGAGTTTGGTGGTGCTGGTCCAGCTTGGGGTGGGGGTCTGTGATGAGTCAAACGTCCATCCTCGGCGTGGTTGGCTCCAGGCCTCTGGCGTAGAGCTCAGAGGAGGGGAGGAGCAAGGTGGGGCGGGGCGGACGTGAGCTGGGATGGGAAGGTTCGGGAATCTGGGGAAGGCTGCAGAGGCCTGCAGTCTCAACTGCAAGGGGAGGCTGGTTTTGCCTGCGTCGCCCTGAGCCAGTTTCTGATGCTCTGGTGTTCAGCCGAGGGCTCAAGTTTAGAGAAAGGGTGGAGGATCTGGGCTCTCTGAGCCCACAAGGCAATTAATGGGGTCCAGACAGCAGAACTGGGTCTGCAACAGCCCCAGCTGTGGGCCTGACCACAGCAACCCTACTCTCGACCTCGACCTTCTTCTCTAGGCCTGTCTCCCGGGCACAGGGGCCTGTGGGTCTAGAGAAGACAAATAGGGAAGTGGATGGTGGGTTCCCCCTTGAAGGGAGGAGGGTGACTATGGGCCAAGGGGTCCCTGCCAGGATGGAGTCCTGGGTCCTTCAGCGTGTGGTCCAGATGATGGGCAGAGGGAAGGATCTAGATATCACGTAACAGGTCTGATCAGAGGAATCAAACTCCTGGTCATAAGCCTTGCTCCCTTGTGTCAGGTGATGCCTGAGGGCATTGATCTGGCCCTGACAGGCCTGGCCCTGGACTCACAGCACCGATGGCTTCCTGAAGTCCCCGACTTTGGCCCTGAGAAGAGTGGGCACCAGGCATCCAGCAGGGGCGGCTTTGGGGAGTAAGCAGAGAGAGGCGCCCCACCCCAGGCTAGGTCTCTACTTCGCCACTTGGCTGGGCTTTCCTCCCCAAGCGTCAGCAGCAGCAGCCGTCATAATTAACCCTGCTAATTAATCAGGGCAGGACGGATTAATTGAGATCACAGGAGACCGGGAGAGCAGGTGCGGCTTCAGGGCTGATGGGATAACGAGCCCTCTGGACGCCCGGGGGGCCTGGCCCTGCCCGGGGGAGCCCTGGGCTCGCTCAGCGGTGAACTGTGCCAGGCAAAGGCTCGAGGGACCAAGCCCTGCTGGGTGCCCTGGGCCCACTCAGGCAGGCTTTGACAGGTCGAGGCCAGAAGGCTGGTTGGGCGGAGAGAGCCTCCATCACCCGTACCGCCAGGGGCCAGCCTGGTTAGAGCCACAAGCTCCCCTGCAGCCCATAGGTGAGCAGGCCCCAGGCTGCAGGGGATCCTGGGACAGAGCAGGGCCCGTGCACAGGGCCAACCCCTCCCTCCACTACAGAGCAAGTCTCCTCCTGCCCTAGAGTCCCCAGGCCCCTGAAAAGGCACCTGAATATGAGCTGAGACCCCCAAAGAAGGCACCCCCTAAATTATGGGGGAAGAGCTCAGTGGGGTTTCTGGCAGGGTTGTGACATGGTCAGTTTATGTTTTACTAAGCTCTCTCTAGCAGCTTTCATGTGGAGGAGAATTTGGAAGGTGCCCCAGGAGAGGCAGGGACCCCCTCGAGGAGGCTGAGGCTGTGTGGTCCAGGCAGGTGGGAAGATGGCTCGGACCAGGTGGTGCAGGGGAGGTGCAGAGGGCTCTCTGGGGTAGAAGCTGCAGAGCTTGTTGATAGATTACAGATGGTGGAGTGAGGGACAGAGGTCATCATTCTGTTTCCAGGAGGTCCTGCTCCTGGCAGCGGGGGCATGGAGAAGGTACGAGGGCAAGAAGTTTTTGCCATGTTCTGGGTCGTGACCTTGACGCCTTTTGGCACCATTGCTGCTGCCTCATCCCAACTCCCGTCAAACCGCCTGGGTGGTAACCCCTCTCCCTGCCTCCCCCAGCCCTGCTTGTCAGGCCCAGGACACTTGAGCCCATGTGTGTACCATCCTTGCTGGCCGGTCCTCCCTCCAATGAACTGCTCGTCTTCCAAGACCCTCGTAAGCTGCCCCTCCCAAGGGCCTCGCTCCTCGACATCCCACCGCATCTCTGTAACTTTGCTCACGTGTCCCCTCCGTCCTTGAAACCAGGCGAGCGCCTGCTTACCCTCCGACACCTAGTGTGAACCTCGTCTCTCCCTCTCCATTCGTCTTGGTTCCTTGTGGCTTCTTCCTTGGAGCTTCACTGTACTTTGCGTGACTGTTGGGCAAGTACGCATCTGTTTCCTTCTGGCTATTTTTGGAATAAATTTGAGAGTTGAAATAGCCAAGCCCGCCATATCGCTTACTCCGTATTCAGGCACCGCGAACCATCTATTCCTTTAAAGCATGTTTCTCAGCCTTGGCACCATTGATGTTTGGAGCTGGATCATTCTTTTTTTGTGGGGCTGTCTTGTTTGTTGTCAGCAGCATCCCTGGCCCCTAGCCACTCCAAAAATGTCTTAGACATTGCTAAATGTCCCCAGGCAGGGGGAAGGCAAAATCATTCCCTGTTAAAAAAAAATGTGTATATATATTTCTTTAAAGAGAAATAAGAAACATAAGGAAACCAAATGAAGAATGAGAATCCCAAATTCTGGGCCCTGGACCGACAGGCCCAATGCTGTGCTGGGGTGAGTTTTGAGAATATTGACGTCCAGTGCTTCCCCAATACAGAGGTTCTCAGCTTTTGTGCCAATATATTCCTAAAAGCGCACGCGCGCGCACACACACATACACGACACGCGTACGAGAAAGCCCACAGCGACACTGTCCACATTAATTTCCACACTGGACCGAATGCCTGTCTGCAGTAGAATGCACGGGGAAAACAATGTGGATGTTCACTCAGGGGCCATAAGCACGAATGGTCTTCCCTACACGCAACAAAAGGGGCGAGCCTGGCAGGCGAGAGAAGCAGCCGCCACCGATGGCTGCGCCCCGTATGACCCCGTTTGTGGAAAGTTCTGTGGCACTAGCAGTCAGGTTGAACCGTTGGTGCTCACAGCCCCTCAAGGGGGGCTGGTGATGAAGCTTCTCGATCAGTGTCACTGTGAGTCGTGGTTTCATGGCTGTGTCGACTCCGTGAAAACTCTCTGGGCCAAACATTTAAGATCTGCGCCTTTTTCTGTGTATGTGCCACGCTGCTATGAAAAGTGTACTTAAAAAATAACATCGCCACCTTAAAAACAAACGGAAGTCTCGTGTGAAAGTCAAACATTCTAAGGAAGAGAGTTTGGCTTGTCGATGACTAACGAATGTCGCGAAACCCTAAATTGCAGTTACCTTTTTATGTGTAATCTCTGACGTTCCATTTTCTTGTCCTTTATTTTTATTTCCTTGCCTTCGTGATCGATGCCTGATGTCTAACTCTTGGCTGGGATACAGGGGGCTGACGGACCGTTTTCACAGCCTGGGACCTTTATCTGTGTTTCAAACGCATGATCATGGCTTGCTTTCTCCTAGGTTTGGCGGACTTGTTCAAAATACTAGCACTTGTGCAAAAATAAAAAAAGAAAAGAAAAATCAGGAGTTTGCAAGGGTTTGGATCTTTTTTTTTGCATTTGCATTTTGTATTGCTTGACCAGGTGTGGAGGACGTTGAGGAACACTATTGGAATAAGCTGGTGCCCTGTGGCCTAAGGGTGACAAGTGTTCCCAGTCAGCTGATGCATAAAGCTGGAATAATTATTTGGGTAAAATGCAGGTTTTTTTTTTTTTAAATGATCTGCAAGGGGATGTTTTGAAAATATTAGAAAAATTGAACAGTTGACATCATCTAAACCGTGGGTCTTATTAACCGGGGTCGATCATTTCCATCAGCCCCAAATATGTTGTGACACTGCCCGGCTTGTAAACAAACCCTCCCTGGGGCCCAGCCCTCCTCCCGCCACCACATCCCTGCTCCTTTGAAGCAAAATGCCTGGTAGAGTTGTCTTTACTGGCTGCTGCCTCCGCCCCAGGTCTCCCCTCCACCCTCTGCAAGCGGGCTGTCCTGCCCTCCCCGGAAACCGGGTCACATCTGGCCAGCCTGACGGTCATATGTGTTTGCTGAGCTTGGCGACTCCTTCTCTTCCTTTGGCTTCTAGGACGCCCCTCCCTCCTCATTTTCTTTCTCTCACGGCTGCTCTTTGCTGGCTTCTTCTCTGGTGTCGGTGTACCCCAGGGCTACCTCCTAGGAGCCCATCTTTCCTCTGGTTCCCGGGTGACCGTGGTGCCCAGGCTCAGGGCTAAGACCTCCGGGAATCTCTAGTCGACTCCAGCTTCTGCCGCCCGCCCGCCTGTGTGACAGCTCTATTTCATGTCTCGGTTTCCCTCATAACACCCGCTCTTCCCATCTCAGATGGTGGCATCTCCGTTCTTCCTGTGGCTTGTCCCAACCCCCCGGAGTCATCCTGGACCCCACAGCTCACCCATCAGCAAGCCCTGTTAGTGTTGCCTTCACAGTAGATGCAGCATCCACGCCCAGCTCACGACCTCCACCACCAGCATCTCGTCTAAGACGCCCTGGCCTGCACTTGGACTAGGGGACCAGCCTTGGGGCGGGGCCCTCCCTCCGCCCTCACCTCCCTGCAGCCTGCTCCCCACTCGACAGCCAGGGGTCTTTCTCGATTTTTGTCAGGTCACTTCTCAGCACAAACCTTCCAATCCCAGCAAAATCCAAATCCTTGCCACATCCTACCCACCTCTCCCGATCCAGTCTGCTTGTCTCTCTAACCCATCATTTCCATTTAGCAAGCTGAGGGCAGCCTCAGGGCCTTTGCACCAGCTGATTCCTGCCCCCTTCCTCAGAATCATCTCCTTAGAGCCTTCTCTGAACACTGGTCCTGGAGGCTTCTTCCTCTCCCACGCCTTTTATGTCTTTTTCCCACTATTGTTATGATTTCCTTCCTTTGTCTTCAAAGCCCAAAGGACATCATCTCATCATGTTTTTATTTGCTTTGGCTTTATTATGTGTCTTCCTCACTGGAATATCACCGCCTCCCCAGCCCCAGAGCAGAGGGCTTTACCAGCCTTGACCTAGAACAGGGCTGGGCTCAGTGGGTCCTGCTCCCCTTCAGCCACTCACCAGCTGTGCTCTTGGGCACATGACTTAGCTTCCCTCAGCCTCAGTTTCCTCATCTGCCAAATGATGTTAACAATAGAACCTGTGGGTGGAGATGCGGTAAGATGGACTCGAGATGGAGAGCCTGCCCTGGGGAAGAGGCGCACTAACACGACACGTGGCCACGGAATCAACTCGTGTGTAAAGAAGGAGCCGTGTTCTGGACACTGATGGATCTGAAGGAGGGAAAGGGACTGGGGCAGCCTTGATTCAGTGCTGATAAGTGCCAGGAGTTTGAGATGCAGTGTCTCTGTTGGTCTTTCCATAATGCTATGAGCTAGATATCAACTTTATGCCCACCTGGCACGTAAGGTAACAGCTCAGACAGGCTAAGGAACTTGCTTCGGGTCACACAACTAGGAAGAGATGGAAATGAGGCTCCTACCTAGGACACCGGCGATGGTTGGGTCACTGAACTCAAGGATGCCTACTGTGAGCGTGGGTTCAGTGTGGGCAGGTTGCGTAGGTTCACAGCCTCATCTCTGCTCCCACTCACCTGAGGGGCTCCTACTGGCCACCGGCTCTCAGGATGTGATTGTCATGGGCTGGGAAAAGAGGAGAAAGAAACAGGAGATGCACTTAAAAAAGTCAACCTTCCCCCTGAGATTCAGATGCATCCTCAGCTGAGATCTTGCAGACTTAGAGATAGAGAGTCTCTAGTGCTAGGCCACAGGGCTCTGCCTCATTTAATGTTTTATTAGTGATTTGAATGAGGACGTAGAAGCTACTCTGGTCAAAGCCCCAGGAGGATGTTGGAGGGGGAGCATGGAATTTATTGCATCTAAATCCAATCTTTAAAAAAAAAAAAACCTGAGCAGGTAGAGTGATGGGCTGCGTGTACTCAGGTAAAAGTGAACCAAGATAAACACGGAACCTGGACCCAGGTCCCTAAACCCAGTTGCACACATGGGGGACAGGTGGGCACATCATGCCGAGCCCAAGTGCCCAAGGCAAATGGTACCGAGATCTGAGAAAGTTCTTGGCCGACACCTCCCCTGTGGGCAGAATGAGGACGGTGCGATTGGATGAGTGGAGGGCGCCGGAGACCAGTGCTCAGGCTGTCGAACAACTTCCCAAACGCGCGGACTGACTGGAATACGTAGTTCTGTGTCGGCGGGTCGCTAATGGAATGCCACAGGGCTCTATTATGGATCACCATTTTTAAAAACAACCTTCTAGGTAAATTTTTCCTGGACAAGCTGATTGAGTTGCAGGTTTATGTAGGTAAAGAAGGGTCACTAAGACAGACTGCCAAACGGACGAGAGTGGTCCAAGGCATGTTCCCCAGGCCTCCCCAGCCCACGGCAGGGCTGACTTCTCCTCCTGGTAGAATCGATGGCTGTGATTTCTGGGGGTCTACCTCCAAGTCTTCTTTGGGGGCTGACCCCAACAACTTCCCTCAATTTCCCTGCCTGTCCCGATCACGACTGTGTCCTGGCTCAGAGCCTGACACAAAGTAGGAGCTCGATACGTGAATGGAGAGCGATCTGCAAACTCAGACTCGGGGACACTCCGTATTGAGGGTCGTGCGCTCGGGAGACCCCTTCTCTCTTGCCCCCCACCCTCCAGGCAGAGCTGGAGCCCTGAGGGCCATGCCAGGCCTGGCGGTTCCATCCTGGGCTGGCAGTGACAACCCAGATCTTCTGTTCTCCACCAGTGTTCGCTCTAATTGCCCGAAAATTGACGATAGATGCAAGGAAAATAATGAGGCCTAATTATGTTAATTAAACGGCTAATTCATTAATTAACGCACTCACATCCTTGGCTTGGAGAGCCCCTCTGCCGTGGCCGGGAGGTTGGTTCAGTTCCAGCAGCGGGGAGAGGCCTTGCCTGGGGCCGGGCGTCAGGTGGCCCTTTTGGGTGCAGGCCAGGGAGGCTGCGTTGCCATGAGCCCCCTTTCAGCCACTTGTCCTCGGACACCTCCTGTGTCCTAGGACCCTGTTCTCTGCTGTTTGTAATTTATGAGGTGCTGGGAAGGGGGCGATTAGCGCATCTGAACAGGTCTGTGTCCCTCAGGAGCTTCCTGGTGACTTCCGGGGGTGGCCTCCCAGCCTGGAGGAGGCAGCATGGATGGGCAGAGACCCCACAGGGAGAGTGGGTAGATTCGTCTAACAGGGCAGCTCAGGGTGACCACAGAGGGGCTGGCCATTGCTCACAGGGTGGACAAGCGCCTCATAGTGCCCCATCTGGGACCCGCGTGGTTAGTCCCGTCGCCCTTGGCACCACAGCTCCTACTTCCCATCCTTCGTTCTCTGCCTCTGGTCCGTCCCCCATCACTCCAGATCTCAGCTCTGATGTCCCATCTGTGGGTCAGGAACTCCATATATGCTCCCCCATCACCCTATCTTTTAAACCTTGGCGCAGTTTGCGATGACATGATTGTGTGTGGATTTGTTCCATTTCTCTCTCCCTAATAGGCCCCTGGGCTCAGTAGGGGAAGAACCGGGGCCTCCCTAACTCCCTGCTCTAAGCCCTGAGACCCAGCCAGGTGCCTGGCGCACAGCAGGTGCTCATGAACTGTCTGGGGGGAATGAATGACTCACTCCTGAATGACAGGGTTCGTGGGATGAAGGTCTTTGTTGCTGAGGCCGGTCCCCATTCCCCATGGTCATAACCTGTGCCATATTGTTACTAAAATCATCTGTTTGTCTCTGTCACCAGACAGGGCTGCACCTCTAGGTCCCCTGCCTGGGGCTTGTGAAGTAGGGATGCGTGTCATATTCGCAAACTCACATGAATAAAGATGTCACTTGAAGCCAGTGTGGAGGAGAAAGGTGAGGTCTTAGCACTAAAGCCCGGCTTCTCTGCTTCCGGGCTGTGAGGCCGTAAGCAAGTGCCTTGACCTCTCTGGTCCTTTGGGACATGGAGCCTGCGAGGGCGCCTTTCTCACAGGGGATCATAGGCTTTAAAAGAGAGACTGTGCACAGAGCAAATGGCCTGGGCCCAGCAGAGGCAGTGATTACGCACGTCGTCAGCAACGTCGATATCTTTATTTTCCCTAATACTTTCATTTTGAGCCGCAAGACCCCATTCTTCCCCATGCCAAAAATGTCATCCAAGCAGAGTTGGCCAGATTTGGGATTTCTGTCATTTCCGGCTGAACAGTTTGTCCCATTAGTGCTTTTCTCGTGACTCTGCCCCGCTCTTGGAGCTGATGCTAAGCTCCCGAGCTGACGCCAAGCCCCTGCCTGCTGGGCCGCCCCCCTGCAGGCCGCCGGCTCTCTCTGGGTTTCTCCTTGTGTCTCTGCCTCTGATTTCCCTGGTTCACCTCCCAGGATGTGAGCCACACTGGAAGTCTGAGGCCAGCGGAAAAAAACATGTGCCCCGTATACACTTATCAAAATTCCCTCCGGATTTTGATCCAAGTGGAAAGGTTCATATAAGCTCCACAGTCAGAACCATGGCTATGTATAAAACCCACGCGGCCCGTCTGTATGCGCAGCATCGTCAGCCCTCACGTGCCAGCCGCAGGGACTCTGGCTGATTGGAAGATTGCTCCAGGGGTGCAGGGTCTTAAAAAAACAGCCAGTCTTTAATTCCGGGTTGGATCGTTTGTTTATCATGATTCTTTGGCATTCATTTTGATTTTTGGAAATATAATTTCTGCTGATCATTGAGTTTGTGTCCTCTTTCCATGTTGTGCCTGAGGCGGGCGCCTCACCTGCCTCACCTGCCTCACCTGAATCCAGGCCCTGTCTCCAAGCCCCTTCCTGTGTGCAAAGGGCAGGGCTGTCCCTCCCCGGCCCCTCAGCCCCGCCCCGGGCCCCACTCTGCCCCGATGCCCTCATTACCTCCTCTGGCCTCTTGCTCTTATAAGAGGCTGCGTGGGACCTGGGGATACAGGGCTTCTCTGCTTTGTGACCCCCACACCCATCTTATGGGGCCTTAAGCTACTTTTCTCTGCTTCACCTAGGAATCTGCCAGGAGAAGGAAGAGTGGGCGCGGGAAGGAGAGTGTGGAAGCCAGCCAGCCTCTCTCCGCTCTCCCTGGGCATGAGGGGTCGGAGGGGGGTGGGAGGAGGGGGACTGTGGGGTGAGGAGGAAGATTTTCCCTTCTCACATGCCTTTCTGCTCTCTCCCGGCATCAGGGTTGCATACCTAAGCCAGGACTGAGGCACCTCGGTTCTTAAAGCCATGCGGGGCCCTCCCCTGTGGGTTCCCTGACGGGGGGCAGCCTGCAGGAAGCAGGGAGTATGGGCACAAACCCCTTCTGGCGTGGCACCCTGCCTCTCCTGGTACTCAGAGCTCTGGGACAGGTGCTCCTGACACCAATCTGGTTGCTGCTTGGAATAGAGTGAAAACTCCCCAAGGTCCTCAGGGTTGCCGGCCATGCAGTGGGCCCCCTAGACTGCCACCATCCAGCCTTGGAGAGGGCGGGCCCTGCAGAGGTGCAGAGAGCTCCAGCCGCTCCGCGGTGGAATTCAGCAGTTTCCCAGAGAGAGAGAATCGATTGCTTTATAGCCGAGACTTCATTTGAAGGAAGCGAAACTAAAACTTCATAAGAAATATGATTATTATAAAATGTTTAGGCCTCTGCCTGGGGGGCCGAGCCCTGCTTGTCTCACCCCTGTCTTGGTAGCGGGAGCCACCATCTCACCCGCTAATTGGAATGGATTTCAAAAGTGCAATAAAAGCTGCCACCTAGACAGGGGGACTTGTCGCTTGGGGCTGTCTCTGAGCAGACTTGATGATGTGGGATTTCTGCAGAGCTCTCATCCCTGACCTCTGGCCCTCCAGGCTCTCCCCTCCAACGAATGACAATAACAATGACAGTGATAGCAGTATCAGTAAGGGCAGCTGAATGTTTAGTGAGCATTTACCGCGCACCGACTTCGATGCTCGGCAGGCACCGTCGCACGGGATCCCCGCTTTCATTCTGTGTGGAAATGTAGTATTCGGCGGTCGCCACAAAAGTCCTGCATGACAGACGACCCCGAAACTCAGTTGATTAAAACGGCCATCGTTTCTTCTCATAGACCTGAGGGTCGCCTGGGAGTGGGCACGGATCGTGAGGTTTCCCTCCTTCCTTCTTCCTCCTCCTGCTGCCGAAGCAAGTCACGTGGTCAAACTCAGAGTCACAGGTGAGAGACACTGAAAAGTCACACGGCAAAGAGTGTGGCTGAAGGAGAGGCGAGGAGTTGGGAGCACAGGTACCCCTCACCTTCTCCCCTGTCATTGTACAGATGTGGAGAACGTGGGCCAGAGAGGGAAGCTGGCTCCCACCGTCCCACAGCCACAGTGAGCTGGATTCAGAGCTGAGCCCGGCTCTGAGGTCTCAGCGACCCCTTTCTCATTGCCCTCCTCAGTGCCCGAGCCCACCCTCACTGGGACAGTCCGTCAGGACCCAGCCTGTCCTGACCCCAGACACATGGCCTGGGCCTGCCGCCTGTGGTTCTCAGTGTCCCTGGTGTCCCCCCCGCACCCCACCTAGTTCTCACCAGACCAGGAGTAGGCTCTGGGAGAGACAGGTAACTCCTTGGGGCCAGACACCTCCTGGCCTGGTCCTCGATCTGCTTTTGACGAGGGGACATGTGGCTTCCCCAGCTGATGAGGGGGGAGTCAGCATTCGAACCAGGCTTCTGAGTCAGCCTCCCAGGTGTCCTAACCTCAGACCGAGCACAGAGATTCTCTCTGGCTCAGCCCCCCATCAGTGGCCCGCACTGGTGGTCTCACCCCGCTTCCTTGCCACCTCCCCACCCGCTCTGCATGCTGGGAGCTGGCAGACACAGAAACTGCACTGCCCAGTCCCTCCCGCCCTCCCTCCCAGCCTCCTCTGGGGGCCTGGCCAGCAGAATGCCCTTCACTCCCAGTGCCCTGTCCCCAGCCTCCTTCGAACCCCAGACTCGTGACCGTGTGATCCTCAGGAACCCACGCACTCTCCACCTGAATCCTTTTTAAGCTTTTATTATTTCTCTATTACCCAAGTAATACATGTTCATTGCAGGAAAATTAGAAAATACAGAAAAGCATAAAGAAAAAAAAATCAAGTGTAACCAGTTTAGAGGCATCTCCACTCGTTAGGGGTATAAACATGAAATGGTTTTATTTTTCCAATAACTGCCACCACTCTGCTCTCTCTAAACCGCCTCTTCCTGCCTGCTGGGTGGCGAGTCCATAAATGATATCTGAGCCCAATTTCATAACTTTCTTCTACTTTGGCTTATTAAGACTGGCTCATTGTGATATTGAAGACACAGTCCTGTGTATTATAAAAATCCAACTTTACTTTGTATTCAAAGCTCGTCTTTCTCTCCACTCCTATCTCCCACCGCCCCCTGCTCTGGGAGTGGGGGTGACTGGCCCACATCCTAGCTGGCCGGGGTGGGACAGCAATGTGGCTTTACTCACTCCCCCTGCCCTCCTCCCTCAGCAGGGTCTGACTATGGCGTTAGCTTAGGGAGACGGGGGTTCCGGCTGCTGATGTAACTTGTCCGTGGGTGCATGGCCATTCCTAAGGTTCTCCCTGGCGATGGGGATGCTGCCCCTGTCCTCCCTCCCAGGCCTTGCCAGTCCCCCCATGATTCAGCTGCATCCAACCCCCACTTGTGGCTTCTTGCCAAGTTCTTCCAATGTGTGGGCCTCTGCAGACTGATGGCCCTAACACTCATCTTCTCTGGTGACATTCAGCTGTCAGGCCTGCAGGCACCTGTTATAGTCAGGCTCAGAGCCTTGGGGCCTGGGCACTCAGGCGGCGGTCCTTGTGCTCACCACACTGGGCGAGCCCCGCCCTCTCGGCCAGCGAGCTCTCTTCCTGTGCTCCATGGGCACAGGGGAGGCCAGTGCAGTGGCCAAGCACTGGGCCGGAAAAGCCAGCCCCCTCCCCACCCCCTGCAGGCACCTGGGCTGAAGGAAAGATGTCCTTGGACTTTGAGAGGAAAAAAGCCCAACTTCCCACCTCCAAGTGGACGAGATGAGAGAAACGGCAGCTCCCTCTAGCACCTTCTCTTCTCTACATCTGGGGAAGGGGAGGGGGGCGTGCTGAAATGGGTTCCGTCTGCGGGGTGACCTCCCAGCCCCTGAGTCGCCAGGACCTTCTCCTGTTGCTCGGAGCGAATCAGTGGCAGCCTTCTCTGTTCCTCGTGCCCACCCACTCTCTAGGCTGATGGGTACGCGACCTCCAGAGATAGAGATGGGGTCTCTGCAGGTGCCAGGACCAAGCTCGAGACCTTGGGAGCAAGAATTTGTGCTCGCCTGACAGCTGGACCTCAGAGAGAGGAGGAGGAAGAGGAAGAGGGAAGAAGGAGGCTATTCCGAGGGCTCTTCAGCTCACAGTTCCAGCTTCTGGGGGCTCCTTGCTAAATGGGACCGAGCGAAACGGCCTTTTCATCCCAAGCCAATCAGAGGGTCTGTAACGTGACACAAGAGCCTTGGCTAGTATGGGAATGCACGTGGAAGTCCGTATGTAATGTGTAATTCTATGTGATTAAAATGGGATCACACTTTCAGTATTTCCCAAATTGTCATCTACCGATGTTAATAGGGATCCTGTGAAAAAATTGGTCTATTCTCAAGTAAGTTTGGAAAACATTGATTGAATAAGTCAGGGTTCTTGACTGCAGGACTTCTCAGAGCCTTTAACATGTCAGTGTGCCTTTGTGAAAATGCATGTAGTTTCCCAAAGTTATCTGATCACATAGTATCTCTTGGGACAATATTCTGCAGATAACAGCCTGGGGAATGCTAGATCACTGTATGTACACCATGATGTCATCAGCCTCATCGTTTCTGCTCAGAATTCCCTAGTACTCCTTCCGTGTGAGGCGCTCCATGTGAATTATCCATTGCATCTCTCCATTCCTCCAGATGAGTAAACTGAGGCCCAGAGGTTAAAACCTTGCCAGGTGTCACACGGAGAGCCGGGACAGAAAACACCTGAGCCTTTTCTAACCACTGGGCAGTGTTATTGGTTTCTGTACTTAACCATATGTCATGATATCTTTTCCCACCTGTCAGTAAGTATGCATGATTGGCGTGTGACAGTCCCGTCGATGAATGTGGCTGATTTAATGGCCTGATCTCTTTTATTAGACATTTTTTTAGGGTTTACTCCAGGATGCCACATTGCCTGCAGAGCTGTTGTCTGGCTGACACCATGCTGGCTTCGTCTGAGGGGAGGCTGCGTCCTTATCACCAGGCCCTTGGGAAGGCTTGGCCTTTCTGTCAGATGGCCGACTTGAAAGCCTGGACCCTGCCCAGGCAGGGGAGTTCTGGGGGATGGAGGGCAGCTGTGACACAAGGCCAGGGCTCTTCCTGCCTTTCCTCGGGAGCCCACCGGGGCAGGCATGGGGAACGAGTCACATCTAAGGGCCACACTGCAAGGGAAGCAGGCACCTCCAGGCTTCTTGAGCACGCTCCTGGCCTTGGCGGATTGGACCCTGGGCGGGCACGTGACACAAGGCCAGTGTCTTCCTCCTAGAGGTTTAGAGTTGGGCTTCAGAGCACCCCAAGCAGGCTCTGAGGTTGCGTGAGGTGAGGTGATGCTGGCGCATGTGGGCAGGGAGCGAGGCAGGGCAGGGGCAGGGGGGCTGGAGAATGAGGGAGGAGACTAGAGGTTCAAGGCGGGTTCCAGCCCCTCGCCAGGCCCGGCTGCACGTCTGCCTTCAGGAGGGTCCTCTTCCTCCTTCCATTAAATTCTGTATTTTTGTTCACTTTAGTTTGTTTGTGTCTCTTACTTGCAGTCCCTGAATAAGTCCCTGAATAAGTCCATACATAACTCCTGGGCACAACCGAGGGCCTGACCACGAGGAAGTGCATTCAAAGCACCCTGGGTTGTGTATGGGATACAGCAGGTGCTCCATAAATGGTAGCTCCTGTTACTATTATTTTTCCATACAGAGCAAGAATCCGAGTCCATTCCAGGGGTTCCCAACCCTCAGGTCGTGGACCAGTACCAGTCTGGGGCCTGTTAGGGACAGGAGGTGAGCAGGAGGTGAGCCAGTGAAGCTTCACCTGTATTTGTAGCCGCTCCCCAGCACCAGCATCACCGCCTCAGCTCCACCTCAGATCATCGGGCATTAGATTCTCATAGGAGCACCGGTCCCTGGTGCCAGAAATGTTGGGGACCGCCGCATTACACTAAGAGCCCAGCATCCTGGACCGGGAAGCCCTGGCTTGGGAGAGAGTGAAACTCCTACTAGACCGTGACTGTTAGCCTGTGCCCGCCAGTCCAGAGAGGTTCATGGGAAAGTACCCGGCTTGGGAACTCTGGGTCTTTAAGGTGGGCTCCTGGAGGCCTGATTTGCATAAAGACTCCCCAGCCGCAGAGTGAGAAGGACTTAGGGGTGAATGGCCGGCCCCCGTGTACACCTACTCCGTGCCACACACTGCGTGTGCTAAGGGCATCTCGGGTGGGACTTTCCTGCCTCCTCGTCACAGCCCTTTGAATGGGGTGACATTGTCACCCCTCGTTTTGCAGTTGAGGAGACTGAGGCTCTGAGGGCTGGAGCGCTGTGCCCCAGGTCACATGGCTGACGAGTGGGACACTGAGGATCACTCACTTTCCCAGAGCTTGCCTCACGTCTCTCCACAATGTCACCGCCTCGTCTCCACGCCCACTGCTAACTGGCGACGTGACACGGTCCTGTGGAATCAGTATGTGAATGAATAAATGAATGAGAGCGAGGACTGCAGTTCTAACTCTGGAAAGATTTATTTCGGGGACGCTTCTGAATTTCGGGAAACTAACAAACCGGCCACAAGCATCCGCATTCTCCGGACGGGGGAACCGAGCCCTAAGTCCTCCCGGGAAAGTGGAGTCCCTCCGGTAACTGAGTTGGGGACATACCCAGTCGCGCAGCTTCTGCCCTGACTGCGGCAACGGCTCTTGAGCCGGAATAAGGAGAGAGCTTGCCCGGTGTTCTTTCCTCTTTTTTTTTTGTCCTCTCCTCTCGGTCCCCACCCCGAAGGTAAAAAGTTCACGCGGGCGGCCATCTGTCGCAGGCTGTCAGTTGGCCATGTAATCTCTCCGTGGTTTTATTACTTAAAAACGACGCAGCATCCAGGCTGGGGAATTTTCCAAGGTGTTTGAGGCTGCCATGGGCCCCATTTATATTGTGCCTGAGTTTTCTTCCCAGTCTCCTTGAGACAAGTGACCAGCAGGCCCCGCCGTGAAGGCCGTATCAGTCATTTGCCGACGGGAGCCGGGCCGTGAATTATCAGGGGATGGCGTGGTGGGGAGCGTGGGCTGGAGGCGAGGGGTGACAGTAAACATGTCCTGGGAATGTGTCCCCCATCACTCACGGGCAGATGGCAGATCTAGGCACCCACGCGGCCCCTTCTCTAAATCTCAGCCTGACCTATGAGGGGGATGGAAGTGACTTTCAAGGGAGTCTGTGTGCAGGGGAACTTGGAGGAGAAGTTTATGGCAGGCCGCGTTTGCCTGCTGGATGGGGTGCCACCTGCTCCCAGGGGCCGCCTGGGAAACACTGACCTTCAGGGTAATTAATTTAATCATCCGTTTCTACTTTCATTCCACAAAAATTTATTATCGAGCATCAGCTATGTGAAGATGATGCACATTTTGGATTTCTTATAAGATGCAAAGTGAGGGTCTTTGTTTTAGGGGTCACATGGGTCACTGAGTCCAGCTACTGTTGTCCTCTCTCTGTGGTCCCTTGGCTCACCCTCTTGATCTGTCTGGGGCTGAGAGGCTCACCGAGTGTCATGGGAGAGATGACTGTGCCCAGGAGAGGGGCAGCTGCCCTGCCTTGGGGGACTCTTCCCCAGGACAGCTGCGTGGTGCCCCTGGCTCTGTGCTGGGCTCTTGTCCACCCAGTCTCATCAAATCCTGCGACAGCCCCAGGACACGTGTACCAATATCACACCGTGAGACAGGAGTGTAGCCAGGTTGAGAAATGGTCCAGCGTCACCCAGTGATTTGATGCCGGAACCTGACCTCGAGCTCAGGCCTGTCAGCCCCTAAAGCCCCATGGGAAGAGGGTTCTGGCTGCTGCCCGCAGTTGGGATGTGGGGTGTCTGCGGACGCTGAGAGCTTCCTGTCAACAGGTGTCCCATCCACCTGCCACTGAGACCTGCATAAGTGTCCCACCTGACCCTCCAGCCCATGTCTCCATCCAGCTCATGGTAAGGGGCTGGCTCAGGACAGATTGGGGACAGAAAGGGGTCCTTGAAAATTAGGGAGAGGGCAGAGAAAAGAGAAATAAGGTTCATAGGATGGAGATGGGGCTTGGCCGAGGCAGAGGTGGCGAGAAGGTGGGGAGTTTAGTCAGACCAAGAGATAAGGGACTTTTTATTTGTCTTATCACCTGGCTGTGTGTCTTTCCCCTCTCACCTGTCTTAGTACCTTTCCCCCTCTTACCTGGCTATGTGTCTTTCTCTGCCTCTTGCTCCCTTTTTCCCCTGACCTCTGTGGCTCCCGATGGTGTGGCGGTGTGGTCTTGGAAAAGTGGCTTCACCCCACCGAGCCTCCGTCTTCTCACTTGGAAAGTGGGGACTTCAGCATCCTGTCGCGAGGGTCCTGAGAGCAGGGTGACTCTCTTGTCCTGTTTGCCTGGGACTCGGCCGAGGTAGGTCCCCGTAGGTCGCCGTCCTCGCGGTCCCTCAGTCCCTGCTCTCTCAGCCCCCGGCGCACTGAACTCCCTACTTAGGCTCTTCCTTGAGAGTCTCCTGTTTCTCTTCCTCTTACTTTGATTCTGCCTCGTCCGCTCTAAGTCTCACTCCCCATTCCCTGACTGTGCCCTTATTTCCTGGTCCCAACCTCAGACTCCTTCCCTCTATGTCTCTGGAAGATTCTTCCCTCTTCCGCTCTCTGCCTCATCCCAGCCCCTGACTGTCCTATACGCCTGACTTCTCCTTTCTCTGCCCTCTTCCTCATTTTTGGGGACTCCTTTTGGGCCTCATTCTCTGCCCCGTGCCAGAGTGTCTGCCCCTTACCGTGGGCTGGAGGGACAGATGGAGTCGCCCATGCGCCCTTATAGTGACCCCGAGATCCTGACCTGAGCCTTGAGCCTGGGCTGAGCATCCTGTTGGGAGCTTCGAGGTCAGCTCGAGGGACAGGACCAGGAGCTCACCTGGCCAGGGAAGCAGCCTACACAACCTCCCGACAGCAGCCCGCGGCCTGTCTGCACTCAGACGCAGACTGACTCCTTCAAAGATAATTTATAGGCCGATACCTCATTGCACATGGTAATAGCTTGTGCTTAAATAATAATAAGCTTGATTGCTGTGCAGCCGTTAAACTTTTTTCCCCCGTTCAGTTTAACTGACCATTTTGTGTGTGGTTCGGAAGAAGGGGGGAGAGAGAGAGCCCCGTCATTATCCTGGGCCTGAAACAGGAGTTAATTTCTAATGAAGGTATAATTTTATTCCAATGATTTTACATTTAATTAACTAAAGCTACATGTAATTTGAAATTATACAGTGATGGGGCCTCACTTTGGGGATCACAGAGGGCAGAATAGGGGAGCTGCGGAGGGATCACAGAGGCCCGGGGAGGAGGGGTCGGCGGGGGAGAGGGATGAAATGAAGGGGACCCTGTGTCAATCAGTGGCTGGGATCCAGGCCCCAGGCCAGGCACCTGAGTCCAGTTACCTCTTGAATCCTCTTCTCTACCTTTGTGGCAGAAACTACCGTCGTTTCTACTCTATCAAAGGGAAAGAAAAGCTGAGAAATGAGTGGACCGCTGTGTCCCTCCTCCCTGTTCTGGAAACAGCACCCCCATCTACCCAGCTCCTCCTCCCGCACTCCATCCGATGGGGCCCCCCTGCCGTCCCATGGCCTTGACCCCTAGAACTTGGGCAGAAGAGTGAAAAGCAAAACTTGAGTTGGTCTCAAGGTAAGATTCGCTTTATCTAATTTAACTGAATAAAGGGCACACGTCTGAAGTGGGCAGCCGGGTGGAGTTTTCCATGTGCTCGCACCCACGTCCCCGTGCCCCAGAACGAGCACCCCAGCCGGCTCCCTCATTCCTCTTCCCAGTCAGAACCTCCCCAAAGAACGCTTCGCGGTGTATGTCACCACCGCCCAGCTTCGTTCTTTTTGGACACCTCGTAAGAATCAAATAGCACACGTTCTCCCGTGTCTGGCTGCTTTGATTCATACTAGGCTTCAGAGATTCCCCGAGTGGCTGTGTGTCGGGCGGTCTGCTCCTTTTCCTTGCCGTGGAGGAACGTGTTGTGTGACGTCGCCCGACGTTACTTACTCATCCTCTTATTGACAGATGGACACATTTCTGTTGTCTCCAGTTTGGGGCTATTATGAGCACTGCTGTTAGGAACATTCTCGTGGGTGTCTTTGGTGGGGACAGAGGCTCACTTCTCTGGAGTATTTGCCTGGAGTGGAGTTTCTTGGTTATGTTTCTCTCTCTCTCTCTCTCTCTCTCTCGGTTATTTTAGCCATCTGGGTGGGGCGTGTAGTGTATCACTTTGAATTTCCCTGGTGACGAATGCTGAGCAACTTTTCTAGGCTTATTCATCATTTGGGTATTTGTTTCCGTGAAGTGCTTGTTCAAGTCTTTTGCCCATTTCTTTTTTTTTGAATCGGGTCGTCCACTTTTTCCTTATCGCTTCCTAGCAGTTCTTTACGTATCCTGAGGTTTGCGTCTTCACTCGCTTGATGGTACCCGTGGACGGCTAGGAGCTCTTAATGTTAATGAAGTGGAATAGTAAAGATCTAAATGTAGAACCAAAAGGCTGTTGTCCGCCACATTTTCTGTTCTGGACACAAGCCACACCCCTGCAGAAGAGGGCGGGGAAGTCCGCGTTTGGAGACAGGTGGGAAGCAGTCCTGCCGCCTCCCGCATCTCTGGCTCCAGATGCCCCTGCGCCTGGCTCTGTCCCTTTCCTCCTGTGGCCTGGATAGTCCACTCCTCCTTCGATTCCATGATGTCCTTGAGTCCGCATCCTTCCGATAAGATCCCCTTTCAGCTTAACCTCGTTCGAGTTGGATTTTATGGGCAACCCAACGATCCCCATTGTACAGAGGAGGAAACTGAGGCTCAGGGAGATGTTACGATTTGCTCAGGGTCCCACCCTGCTGAGTCTTGGGGTTGAGTGTCGGGCCCCAGTGCAGCCCAGTATGAGGGTGGCTCAGGAGACCCTGAAAGAGTTTGGGGACAAGGGAGAGATGTTAGGGTTTGCAATGAGAGGGTAGCGTGACTGAGGGAAGGAGGTCTGGGTCAGGGAAATGGGGCCGGGATAGAGGCAGCAGGCGTGGGCAAGGGCGGGGGGCTCAGGATGAGACAGAGGCGGGGGAGGCCTGGCAGGTGTGATCACCTAATTCTAGGTGAGCCCGATCCTGGCCTTGATCTCTGACCATCATTATGTTCAGCCCTCTGCCTCTGGAGTCTGTCAAATTGAGCAGGTTGGGGAGAAGGTCCTGATCTGGGAAAGAGTTTCCACGACTGTCGGCTCCTCATCCATGCGGGGAGGGGTGGAGACAGGGCGGGGTGTTGTCAAGGAGTGGTCTGGGGTGTCCTGGCCTTCTAGCCCCCTTGGGCGGGGAGTGTGTGCATGCATGTGCGTGGGCACAGGGCCGGACAAGACAGTTTTCTTGAGCTCTAGAAAGCCTCATCCACAGACTGCTGAAGGTCAAGTGGGGCCTGGAGTAAATAAACACCCCTTGAAGTCTAATTATGCAGTGAGCCCCCCAGGGTGGCATGGACAGCTGGGCCTTGGGCATCTGTCTGTCTGTTTCCCTCTCTCTCTC
>NW_024356335.1:2449569-2457069 GCF_902729225.1 Pteropus medius
CTCTCTCACACACACACACACACACACATACACATGTTCATGGAACCATGCACACAAATATAGACAGATACATAGGAATGGAGACCCGAACCTTCGGAATCAGAGTCACAAAGAAGTCACACAGGTGCCCAAGCTTCACAATAAACAGCCGACCCCATAGATCACTCACTTAGCGCCGGACACTGCTAACGCTGTGCAGTGTGTCATCACGTCCTCAGACTGCCTCCCTCCCAGGAAAGAGGTATTATCATCTGCATTTTATAGATGAGGACACAGACGCTCAGAGATTCACACCAGGCCTCTGAGATTCTGAACCTTGGC
This sequence comes from Pteropus medius, assembly GCF_902729225.1. Lineage (NCBI taxonomy): Eukaryota > Metazoa > Chordata > Mammalia > Chiroptera > Pteropodidae > Pteropus > Pteropus medius. The sequence continues at coordinate 2,449,891 of NW_024356335.1, forward strand.
ACCTCAGCTGCTGCTACCTCCATCACACGTCATGTAGCCAGAAACGGAGCGAAGCAGATAGGTATACCCAGAAGCCCAGATACCCACAGAGAAATAGAAACACAGACAGCCAGGGGCAGGTGGCGCATTTACCGGCCTTACACACGCAGACAAACACTTCCAGAGCCCACAGACCCAGACACGTGTGGACCCACCTGGAGGTGGGGCGTGGAGGCCCCAGGAGGCCCACAGCTGCCCTCGTGGTGGCCCCGAATTTGCTGCCTCTGACTTTGCAGACTCAAGGTTTCTGCCAGGGTCGTCCCATCCATGCCTCTGCCCGTCTGTGACCCTGACCAGGCCCCAGAGCTCCCTCGTCTCCATGGCCAGCTGAGGTCAGGAAGATAAGCGTCTAGCCTGGAGACTTTTAATTCCTGTCCCAGCCCCTGCCATCCCGTTGGATAGATTGAAACTGGTGGCAGCAGTGCCAGGCCATCTTGGCCTTGGGCCTCCCTCCAGGGACGGGGCAGGCTGGCGCAGGGATCTGCAGGCCTCTGAAGTTGTGTGCGCGTGCCTGCGTGTGCAGCTCTGTGTGCCTGTCCGGCCTTGCGAGGACGCACATCTCCACCCCGCGCCTGCACAGACCTGTTTGCTTGTGGTCCCGTGGGAGGCTGTCTGCGTGTCCGAGGCACACGGGTGCAGCCTGACCCTTTCGGATGTTCTGGCTCAGAGGTTTCTCGGTGCCCGAGGTTGCCGGTTAGGGAGCAGAGGGTGGGGAGAAGCTGGATCACAGAGGATCCTGGGCGAGTGCAGACATTGCACGTGTGTGGCGAGAGGACAGGATGTGTATCCCACCTTTTTGACGCTGAGCTTTTGAAACGCTGTGGTCCTGCCCTCCACCCCGTCGTGTCTTCACACCGAGGAGTAGGGAGGGCACCCCTCGTCCCTGCCTGTCCCTACCGCTCTGGGGTATCCTTGTTTTCGAGACCTTCAGGTGTCACGTGTGACGCCAGGCCGTGGCCTCCTCGTCCTCCTCCCCTCTGGCCGAGCCCGGCCTGGGTCGAGGTGCCATGTGGATGTGTATGTGGGGTGGCCGGGAGGGCGGGGGTGTAGGACACATCCTGTCAGGTGGGTGGCCGCTGTGGACTTAAGAGCCGGGATGTCTCTGGTGAAGCATTGTCTGAGGGGTGTATGGGGTGGGGACCCCCTGTATTTGCAGGAGCTCTGGGCAGGAGGAGGTGACCAGGATGGAGGCAGCTGGTTTAGGGAGGGGAGGAGCAGAGAGGCCTGTGCAGCAGGAGCCACGCCACTACCTTCGCTGAGCGGCCCCGTGCAGAGCGCGGCTTGTCATCTGTTCCTCACAGCTGCCCCCATTTTACAGATGAGGCAAGGAAAGCTCGTGGAGGGTCACATAGCGGGTAAGCAGGGAAGCTGTGATCGCAGCCGGGACCATGCCTGCCAGACCACAGAGCCAGAGTTTGACCACTGCTGCCTCCATCCAAGGGGACAGGTTTTGGCCTGGGCTCAGAGGTGGGAGTCTGGGGTCGGAGATGACCCCTGCAGAGGGGCAGAGCAGAAGGGACACAAGATGGGAAGGGACTTACCCGGTCCTGGTGGCGGTGGCCAAAGGGGACGTCCACACAGGGGCCCATGGGAAGGACCCCAGTGGACAGGCTTTCAAGCCCATATGAGACACCCTCTGGATACACCCAGGCTGTCTTTAGGGGTCAGTGAGATTCAGCCACATGTGGCTGGGAACTGGCAAGCATCTTGTATTGTGGCTACTGTGGTCTTATTTACACACACAAGCAGGGGGTGCTGGGGTGTTTGGGGGTCCTCTCGGAAGCCAGAGAGCAGTGCTCAAACTGCAGAGGGGTGCTGCAGAGAGGGTGGTGCCTTAGGCGCCTGGCTCTGGGCTTACATCCCCCGCCTTGGCCCACCACCCCCTGCCTCTGTTTCCACATCAGTAAATGGGGACTGATGACACCGCTCTACAATACAGGACTGCTTCGAGCCTTCCTGAGATAATAGGCTCCCAGTGCTCCTTGTCACAGTGCCTGGCCCTGTGAGGACAGATCAGCTCGGGGCCTGTCTGGGGAACCTCCCCCACCCTCCCACAGCCTCCGGGGTGGAAGTGTCACCCTGTAATTATCTTTCAGGGCATAGACCCTCATGGCATTCGTGGTGATTTTATGAGTCTGAGAGATTAGTTCCTTAAGGAAGAAACTCGTCCTCCCTGGCCTGGGGAGGGACAGGTTGCCAGGGCGAGCCATGTGCTGAAGTGGCCACGAGCGATACTTTATGGACCCTGTAAAAGCTGCTGACCCCACTCCCGTACTTAATGAGATGAGCAGGGCCCTGGCAGCTTCCAATAACCTGAGCTCCAGCTGAGCCCAGCTGACCCGAGAGGGGACAGGAGCAGGCCTCACCTCTGCCTGAGACCCTGGCAGGGCTGAGTGAGGGGTGAGCAAGGAGGCTGACCCCCTTCCCTGTGCCTGGGCGTGGGCGGGCAGGACGCAGACCCTGTCCAGGTGGGGTGGTGTAGGGGGCAGAATCAGACAGCCCGGGGCCCACGGGGTCTTGGACCAGCCGCTTCCTGGCCTGGGGCTCTGTTCCCTCACCTGTGAAGCAGGCTGTAATTTGCACTTGTGGATTGCCCTGAAGTTGGAGAAGAAGAATGAGGAAAAGAGCCTGGTGCCCACAGTGCCCCAGTGCAGTGTCCATGGCTTGGCACCCCCAGGGTGTCCCCTGCTTGGTCCCTCAGCTGAGATTCCTTTTGGGTTTAGGCCTCTGCTCTCCAAAATGGGCCAACCCCAGTGTGCCTAAGCGAGGGGACAGGTGGGCTTGGACACCAGGGCTTCATTCTCTCTTTTGAGTTGGTCACTGGAGCTTGTGCGTGGCCTGGCGAGCTCGCCGTCCGCCCGTTGAGGGCAGTTTGTTTATTTTAACGGAGCAGAGGCTGCGTCGCTTGTGTTGTAAAGAATAGTGAGGGATCTTAGAGGTGGGGACAGTGGCCAGTGGCCCAGATCCATGCCCCGAGCCACGTGTGACCACGAGCGCCAGTACTTAGACCACATGCCCAACCTGAGGGGAGGTGTCCCTGGGAGGTGGGGTCACCCCTCTGGGGACCTCTCTGCCTGCTGGCCATCAGGGCAGGATGTGGGCCACTCATTCATTCATTCATCCACCTGGCCACGCTCGACCCTCTGTCCATCTGTCCCGGGACCCATTCGCTCCTTCAGCGAACGTCCCGTAGGCACTTCCTTGGGGACAGCTCTTTGCATTCCATGTTTTCTCCAGTCTTTGCAACAGCCTTTACAGAGGGCTGATTCCCCTTTTTCACAGATGAGGAAACAGGTTCAGAGAGGTCAAGCCCAAGGCCACAGCCTGAGTAAGTGGCCGATGCAGAACTCCAGTGATGTCTGGCTCTATAGCCCATTCATGGCCCCTGTGTCCTTGTTGCCCCCTGCAGGTGTGGGCTGGAATAGCGAGGGGTGTATGGGGTGGGGGGTGAGGACTCCCCAGGCACGCGGTGTCTGCTCTGTCCTGACAACGCATCTTTCCTCAGTTTCTCTGCCCAGCACTCCAGGTCTCCCTGGGGGCCAGATTCGGCTCTGAACGGACATCCTGACTCTTCACCCGCTTTCTGTGCTACCACAGACCCTCAAATCCTGCTGCCTCCTTCTAGCCACGCGATCTTGGGCAAGTTCCTGTTCTCCTCCAGCCCCAGTTTCCTCATCTGTAAAATGGAACAGAGATTCTCCGTGACGGGAAGCCCATGGGGTTATCTTCCTGGGATCCCGGTCCAGGCCCGAGCTCCCAGATGGCCCCTAGCTGGGGGAGGAGCCGCCATTCCTGGGGACCGGGGTGGGCTCCATGATTTCACACTGCGGCTTCTTTGCTGGGCACTGTTCAGCAGTCAGATGCCCTCCATCGGGATCCGCTTAGGAATCTGGGTAGTCTCGGGCTCCTTCTGAGAGCTCCCTTTTTCTTGTAAGAACAAGGCCCCGGGGGATGTCTGTGTGTGCACATGTGCCCTGGGGGAGGGGGGGAGGGGGGATAGCAGTAAGGCAGCCAGTCCCAGGGCCCTCCTCATGCGTCTCCTCGGCAGGCCCCCCTGTGCCCCAATCTGTCAGCCCCAAGCACCTGGTTTCCTCCACATGGGGTTTGCACATCTGGGAGACATCTAACAGGGCTGAACACCTCCCATGGGGCAGCAGAGCACAGTGGTAGAGCCCAGGTTCCCGTGCCAGGTCGGCTTGGGTTCAAATCCCACAGCACCTGCTTCCTAGCTGTGTGACCTTGGGCAAGTTGTTTAACCTCTCTGTGCCTCTCACATCTGGAATTTGCTCCTCGCTGATGAGGCAACTGCCCTACTGTCCCTAGCCAACAGATAAGGAAACAGTGCTCTGAGCGCCTGATTCCAGAGGCCTCTGCTTGCCCACTTAACCCTGGCCTCCTAACCAGAGGTCAAAGGGCTCCGCGAGAGGAGGGGTCTCTCACCTGGTAGGAGGTATGCCGGGCAGGGCTAGGGCAGGTTGCGTGTCTGATCTGGCTATCCCTCGAAGGCCTGTCCCTGGCTGGCCTCACCGGAGAGCCAGCTGCACGAGAACTCCAATTAAAGGTAATTCCCCTTTTTCCTACCTTGAAATTCCTATTGATTTCCTCCCTAAATAGAAATTCCCATTGATTCCTTGTCTGTTCAGATTAGTGTCCTTGGCTGTGGCCTTCTGTGCATAATATCTTCCTGCTGCCGCTTGGGCCCCAATAACTCTCCCCAAGGTGACCCTGCCACCACCTTCTTGGCTGGGCCCCGTCTCTCCAGCTGGGGAGGAGAACAATGGATGGGAAGAGGGCCCGGGTGGGGATCTGGCCTCCTTCTCAAGCCCTTTACCCTGCTTCCGCCCCAGATGGAGATGAGGGGAGTGAAGATAGAGATGCCACTGCACTTGGACCCACCGTGTCGGATCTGCCTCTGCCGAGGAACCATTAGACCATTGCTCAGGTGGGGAGTTGAGACCCACAGAGGCTTCATTGCCAGGAGAGGGGAGGGCCAGTCAGGCAGCCCCAGGAGGAAGGCCCCAAACCCCCATCCCCGGGCTTCCCTGCTCATACTGGCTCACAAGAGCTGATTGTTAAATTTTCAATTTAGGGATTTTGTGAGCTTGTTGATGTTGCATTGGTAGCTTACAATCAGCCATGTTGGGAGAATTTACACCACATAACTTGGCAAATGATACAACTCGGGCCTCTTTCCTCTCCCTCCGTCCCAGTCATTAAAGAGAGCCGGTTGTGAAGCATTTAACCTACACACCATTGAACGAAACTCATGCTGTCACCAGCCTCTCATTCCCATCCAGGGTCACCGGGTGGCTCTAGTTTTCTGAACAGCGGCCTCTTTCACACCTCCCTGCTTTTGCCCATGCTGTTCCTTCTGCCTAGAACCTCCTCCCCATTTCCCTGGTGACATTCTTGATGACCCATCTCAATTTGCCTTCCCCTTCTTTGCCCTCCTCATTTCTTGGCCTGGGCATGGAGCTTTAAAAATAAGGCAGGCAGACAGGTCCCTACCCTTATGGAGCTCCATAGCTGGGGTCCTGGCTTCCAAGCCGGCTGGTCCCTCAGGAGCTCCTTGGGTTTGGCCAGGTCATTATGCTTCTGGCGCCTTGGTTTACTGCTCTGTGCAATGGATCTGAACAACCCAAATCGGGGCGACCTCTGTTCCTGAGGAGCAGGACTAAGCCTGATGTTGGCCTGGTGTCCGCTGGCTGAATGTTCTTGATGTCCACATGAGGAGCCACTAACACTGTCCTCATTTCGCTTTGGGGGAAGATGAGGCACAGAGAGGCACAGGAACATATCCGAGATCAGAAGCCTGGTGAGTGAGGAGCTGGGTTTGAGCCTGCTTGAGTGCCCATCACTGGCCGTGATGAAGCCCACTCTGTGCCCAGGCAGACACCCGATTCTCCGCTGGCTTTCCCACCAGCCCGGGGCTTCCTCAAGGTAGGGGTCTGGGTCTGACTCCCCTGTTTTCCCAGTGTCCAGTGTGAGGCCAAGCACTGAGGTGGCAGGAGGAAGAACCTGAGCAGTGACTTCTGGCCAGGCGTGCAGTGGGCACACAGGGCCTCCCCACACCGGTACCCACGCCAGCACTCGGGGTCAGTGGTGCTCATCTCCCAACCCCCGCCCTGCCTCTTAACCCCACTCGCATTGACTCTGCTACATGCAATAACTGCCACCTGCCTCAGTTTCCCTACCTGTCCTCCTTCCACTGGAACCTGGAATTGATCCCAGCTTATACGGACTGGAGGTGGGACAGAAGGCTATTTGCTTCATGCCTACTGTGTGTTTGATGTTTGACAGCTGCTGCTGTTATGATTATGCCCATTGGCCCACATCGTGGGGACTGCTGAAGCCAGGGGTCCACCTGGACCATCAGACCAGACAACTGGAGTGCCCAAGGCCACACGGAGTTGTTTCTTGGGCTGGGCTTGGAGTAGGGCCGCCTCTGCATCACTGGCACCAAGTAATGTAACATCAAAGGCAAAAGCCCTGGGGTCCCTCAGACCTGAGTTCAGAACCTGCTCTGCTGCTTCCTGGGCATCCACTGTGTGACTTGGGCAAGTGACATCACTTCTCTGAGCCTTAGTGCCCTCTTCTGTAAAAATGGGCATGAGAATAGCAAATCCTCTCTGGGCTGGGGCCAGAATCCAGTGAAATCTGATTTGTAGACTCCTTAGCACTGCATATTGCACATAATAAAGGCTTGACACAGGTTGGCCGTTTTTACCAGTTTTCCTGCGGCTATCCAGGCCCCGCCCTGGTCCCACCAACCACTGAGTTCTGGCTGCAAGTGGGCTGACCTCCTAGAAGCCTGGAACTTCAGGTCTCATACCCAACCTGGTCCAACCTCACACTTGGACCCTCTCTGCCTTGAGCTGACCCTTGCCCAGACTGACCATGACCTAAGACGGTTTCAGATCGGGCTGTTGGAATAGCTCCCTTGTCCCTCCCATTATTCCATGGATGCCTCAGGGTTTCTGGGCCTCTGCCCCTGTGGGACTTTGGGCCAGTTACCGAGCCTCAGTGCCCTTGTCCGTTAAGTGGGAATGACATTACCTACATGGCTCACACCTACGGCTTGGGGAAGATGACTGGGGTGGGGCAGAGTTCTCAGCAGAGGGGGTGCCGCTGGGAACCCCA
>NW_024356335.1:2462069-2555697 GCF_902729225.1 Pteropus medius
GGTACGTGCACCTGCGCACACTGCAGGCAGGCGAGCATGTTCATTGTCAGGTGCACAAGCCTCAAGTGTGTGAGAGCACAGATGTGCAAAGGCGGTCCTGTGTGGCACACACCCACGTGTGCATATGAGAGTCGTGCTCATGTGCACGTACACGCCCATGTCCATGCACCCAAGCATGCACATCTGAGGCACACAGTGCACACCTGCTTGCACACTCAGAGGTGTGCACGTAGCCATGTCCACAGAGGCAGGCACAAGTGGGAAGTGCTGGCCTGGACGCATCTGGTCCCTGTTAATACTCAGGCTTTGTTTCCTCGCAGATCTCAGCACCCTGGGGTTGAAATCTCTGTGGGAGCCTTCATGTAGGAGGCAGCAGGGCATGGGGTGTCGGCCCTGATCCTGGCTGGGTTGGGCTGCTTTCCAGCCCGGATGGGAAGATGCTGAGCCTGAGGCTGGAGCCCAGCAAGGCTCCCGGTTCTCAGGCCTGTGACTCCTCGACTTCACAGCTAAGAAATGAGGTGGGGGCCGCACAGCTGACACGTGATCAGTGCTTCATGCCCCTCTGTACTCCTCCCATGCCCTTCCTCGCTCTGCAGCCTGTCCTCCCTAGCAAAGAAAATGGTTGTTTTTGCACCAATGAAAAAACAATAAGAGCTGACCACTCCCCGTGGCCTCTTGGGGTGAAAACCAAGCCTTCCAGTTGGTGTCTTTCGGTGGTGGGGTCATTTGGACCCCAAAGCTGGCACGTCAGCTGTGGTTCCTCCAGATTCCGGGATGCTTGGGAGTGAGGAGCCATTCGCTGATCCAGGTGGAGATGATCATCGCTCTGGGTACCTTCCGAGGCTGGGTTCTGCCCAGGCCCCTGTGGACGGGAGCCACAGAGAAACCAGGGAAGCGGGAGAGTGTAATGCCTACGTCCCAGGGACCCCCACAGGAGTCATTTTGTGTCTGTATGATGATGAGAGTCCCCAGCAGGTGTGACAAACGTGGCTCTTTCCTCAGAGTTTGCAAAGTGCTTTCTCATCTGCCCTCTCCCAGAGTCAGCCATAACCCCAAGAACAAAAACGCTTAGCAAAAGAGGGAGCAGACTGGGCTGTGAACATGCCACCTGTGGAGGCAGAGAGGCCTCCTGTGGAATCCCAGCCCTGTGTGACCTTGGGTAAGTCACTTGCCCTTTCTGTTCCCCAGGATTCTCTGTAAAGTGGCAACAATTGAGGCCCCGAACCTAAGGGATTATTCTGCGGGTTCGGTTAGATCATACGGGGGAAGGGCCCCGCACAGTCTCTCACACAGAGCAAGCTCAGTGCATGGTGGCCTCAGTGACGATAATAAAAATATTTACTGGAGATTTCGACATTCGGAAAAACTCCAGGATGAGGTGTTGTTAATCCCAGTTCACAAAAGAGGAAGCTGAAGCTGCAGGTGCGGCCTTCTGGGTGTCTGTTAGAGCTGACCCCCTTTGAGATCTGTCCCGTCAGTCCCCATTGTGGCCCTGGCAGAGACGGCACAGAGGCCATCTGACTTTGGCAGCTGGAGCCAACCAGTGCCTTCCTCCTGGCAACTGGGAGTTTGCCTTTGAGTCACAGTCCCTGGCCAGCCTCTGTTGGGAGAGTGAGGTGTGTGGGGTCAAGGCCAGGCTGGGTGCAGAGAGGAGGCTGAAGATGGGAGAAGGTAGGCGGCAGGTTTGTGGCCTGGTACCAGTGTCCTTTCCTGCTTTCTCACGGGGATCCGCCTGCCTGTCCCACCACTTTCTGGGCTCCGCCAATACAAACCCCCACTTTTTCCTTCTTTCGTTTTATGTGGATTGTGTTCCTTGTAACCAAAAGAGGCCTGACTAAGGATGGCGAAATCGGTTCATGCCTGCAGGTGACGTGTTTGTTGAGGCCCTACTGTGTGTCGAACCCTGTTGGGCACCGGGATCTGGCAGTGACCAGATGGACTCAGTCGCTGCCTTCTGACCGGGAAGGCAGAATTCGAACATGTGACCAATATATCGAGTCGCAGCCGCGCCAAGAGCCGTGAGGGGAAGCGCCATGCCCTGTGGGGGACAGGAACAGGCCTGGCATGGTCCAGTGCGGGCTGGGCAGGGAGGGGCTAGCACACGTCTTCTGGGGTGAACTCTGGGTGTGGAAAGGGCGTTCAACGCATTGTCAGTCAGTCAGCAGTAAATGGCCCAGGTGACACGGGGACCCAGGATGCTCGATTCTCCCACCACATGACGCTGTTAACATTGCTGGGGCCAGAGAACAGAGCATCATAAGATCACGAGGCTGTGGTGAGGCCAAGGCACGGACCGTGGGATGTCCCGCACTCCACCCAAATCCTCCACGGCCGACTTGGCACCTGGGCAGCCTGGACGACTGCCCGCGTCACTGCCAGCGGGGCACTGCGTCTGCTGGCGGAGGGTCAGGCTGTGTCCGTAGTGCGATCTGGTGTGGGACATGGGCGTGGCACAGGAGATTTCCCAAGCCCCCTGGGGAATGATGGAGGTGGGAGTCTGTGGACTAGGAGAAGGGGTGACACCATCGCTGGTTTCAAATATGGGATGATTATGACGACTGCCACCATTGTTGATACAATACGACTGTTGTTGTGTTTGATAGCATTGTATTAGTCGATGACAGCTACCCTGTTTTGAGGCAATGTGCTAAGGACTTTACGTACAGGTCCTCCGTGGATCCACGCAGTAACTCGATAAGGAAGAAACTGGTCATATCCCCATTTTATAGATGAGTACACAGAGGTCTGAGGTTATCGTGATAGTTTGGATATTCGCTCAGTGAATCTTTTGCCCCACTCCCAGCCTGGGCAGAGCATAAGTCCTGCACCATTGTTGTTGAGCTTGACCATAGAATTTGTTTTGGCCAATGGAATATTAGTGGGCTCGACAGGAGCAGTGGCCTTGAGTGTGCTATATGGTTTCACTTGGCTCTTGCTCTTCTGCCATTTCCATGGGAACATGCCCCGTGTACCTGCTGGTCCCAGCATGAGGAGAGACCTGGAGAGCTGACTTGAACCTGACCCTTAGCCCGATGCACAGCCTCTAAGCTGAGCTCTCTCTAGACCAGCTAAACTGCAGCCAACCTGCAGACCTATGAGTATGACAATAAATACTTATTACTGTCAGTGACCGAGTTTTGAGGGACTTTGTTATGCAGCATTCCTGTGGCCACAGCTGACAAATCCACCAATAGTGGCAGAGCTGAGATTTAAACCAAGGTGGTTTTGACCAGAAAATGCAAACGTAACTCCTATGCTATGCAGTCTATCAAATTAGAACATGTGGATGAGGTTTTTAGCAGAGTGCAAAGCCTTTCATCAACATACTATATATAGTAACTATTATTAATATTCGTGTCATCATTATGACATCTCTAAAGGAAACCCAAAACGTCCAAGGAGCTGGAAATGCACTAGTCAGCGGTGCTGGAGTAAGGGTCCTTGGTGGGGTGACTGTGCCTCCGTCTGGATTCCATAGCAGGGCCAGTTACGTGTTGGTGGCTGAGGTGTCTGAGCTGCCACCACCCCTTCAGCACCCCCACAGGGACCAGGAGGGGTACCTGGTTCTGGAGTCAGATCTCCACTGGAATTCCAGCCCGCCACCTGCTCACTGTGCCCCTGGTGCCCTCTCTCTGGTCCTCAGTTTCTTCCTCTGTAAAATGAGGATGAAGGTCGAAGCTCCCTCGTGGGGCAGTTGTGAGGCTCAAACGCTGTCGTTACTAAGGAAGTTTAGCGATCAACCAATCAAAAACACACACGACATAGACTCTAGGGAGTCAAGGGGACTGGTCCTTGAAGCCTGTATGACATGCCTCCAGGGGACACCCATGGTGACCCTGAAGATGGCCTCCTCCAGGTCCAGGAGAGTTGGCCAATGCACCTGAATTTGATCCTGACAGACAGCACTGAGTAGGTCCTCACCAGCACCCTGGTCACCCTGCTCCTGAGAGCAGCCAGCATGGCTGAGGCTGCCTGGCCTGCAGAGGTCACTTGAAGCACCCAGTTCAGCCTGACGCCCAGGATCCCCTGCTCACCTCAAACTCCCACACCAGCACTTCAATCTAACCCTTTCAGGAGCCCTCAAGTTTCCTTGAGCGACTTGCTTTTCCTTATTTGAGTAATGATGATGGCATCGTGATACCTGGCCTTCCTTCAATGCACTGAGCCCCTCCCTCTCTCCTCTCTGGACTTGCAGGTCTTACTTTTAACCCACTTCCCCCAGAAGCCCTCCCAGGCTAGTGTGCCCCTACAGAGCTCCCTGGCTTTCCTCCTGTTCCCTCCCTAGTCTATGCCTCTCTGTCCCCTGTTGCCAGTAGTCCCCTTTCTTACTATAGTGAGAATGACTTACACTTGGCCCACAGTCAAGACTAAGACAAAGGGGGAAAGAGAATATTTCTTGGGCACCTGCTACTGCCAGGCACTGTATACACATGACCTCATTTTGTCCACACCAAATGACTGTTAGAATGATTGTCCCCATTTAGCAGATGAGGAAACTGAGGTTCAGGGGGAGCCAGGTCTGCCTGACACTGAAGCTCGCTCCCCCCAACCTCTCTCCCTGCTGGGACCTCAGCACCTTGTGCCCCGAGGCACCACTCACCGCCCCCCCCCTCTTAATTGTAATTCAACTACTTGTGATATTTTGGTACCAATTAATATTGATTTTACAATTGGTTTACGGAGATGTTGTTTTATTACTAATATATCTAATGTGCAAATCAATAAGAACACTTGCTTGGCCCTCTCCCTGGAAGGTAATAAAATCAGATATCTCAGGGGCAAAGTGCTATCCGATCCGTGAATGGCAAAGCAGACACTTAATATAATAGTTAAAGACCAGGCTGAGGGCTTGGCCAAGCCCATCTGGCCCCCACCCCCAGCCCAGCTTTCCAGGCTGCCAGTGAGGGGCTCCCTGAGCTCCAGACCTGCTGGGGGTGCCCAGTGAGGTTCCCACAGGCTTTTGGTGGAGGGTCTGGGGTGGAGGGAGACAGGACATCCTTGCCTGAGGGACCACACTGCCTCTGGGGAGCTGCTCCGCGCAGGTGTACCCTCTTTTTTCTCTCTTCCTCCCTCCTTTCCTCCCTCTCTTTCTCTCCCCCTTTCTTTCTTCCCCTTCCATGCTATTCATTTTTATTCCTTCTTTCATTCATTCGTTTATCAGATCATTTGTTTGTTCTCCTATTTTCCTGTTCATTAATTCATCCAGTTGTTCGTTCATTCATTCACTCAGTGACTTGTTTGTTCTTTTGTTCATTTATTTATCTCTTCAATCGTTTGACTAGCCATCCATCCATTCATGTATTTAGTCTTCAATTCGGTCATCATTTGTTTATTCATTCAGTCATCTAACAGATGTCAACTAGGTACTCGTTCTGTGCCAGGCTGGGTGCTGGGGGTCAGGGTGGAGCTTTGGCCCACGTGTGTGGTCCCTGCCTGCCTCCTAGAGTCATCGTCAGAAGGGAGCTGGTTCCCTTTGTTGCCTTGAGTGCCTTTTCCCACCCCCTTGTGTTTCTCCTCTGTTCCGTGAAAAGGCAGCAAAGGGACACCCTGATGCTTTTATCTCTTGGGATCCTCCTGTACTCAACATTTCCAGAGCTTCTACCATCCCTAGGTAGTTCTGTCCCCACCTGGTAAGTGAAGAAACAGAGGCCCAAAAGAGTGAAGGCACTTGCTCAAGGTCATACAGCTAGTAGACCTTAGAGCTGAGATTTCAATCCAGGTCCATCTGACCCTAAAACCTGTGCTTTCTTTTTCATTGAGGCAGAGTGGTTCGGGCACAGACCCCAACCCTGGGTTCTAATCCTTGCTCCCCCACTGACCAGCAATGGGCCTTCAGTACTCTCCTCTGAAAGAGTGGGTCTAATCACTGCAGTGAGTTCAGGCTTGTGAAGGGCCTGGCACATAGTAGGTGCTCACGACGACCTGCTGAGGCCGACTCTTCTGCACTTGGCTGTTGGCCTGACAAGTCCTTTCTGAGACTGTGGCTGTAGGGGGCTGCAGTGGGTCTAGATGGTGCAGGCTTCAAGGGATACGGGTCAGGAGAAGACTTTGAGCAGCTCTCCAGGACAGGAAATGTCACAAGTCCTATCTCTCCTGGGGTCTCCTAAAGGCCAGCTCTGCTAGGGGACAGGGGCTTTGGCCTGGCAGCGGGTGTGGGGGCGGGGAGCTGGAGCCAGGCTCCTCCTATGTGATTTATGGGGAAGCCGGTAATGAAGCCGGCTGGCAGTAAATAATCAGACATGAAAATCTTACCATTTAATTAACCAAAAATAAATGATCAAGGGCCTTGGGAAGAAAGGCGTTCTGGCCACCCTGGAGTCAGCCACGGCTGTGGGCTTGGAGTAGAACCACTCACTTGGTCATCACTCATTCATTCATCGATTGTACACCATTCATTCCCATTGGCACAGCCCTTGTTGTTCCAATGCCATGGTGTCACCCCCATTTTGCAGGAGTGGGAAGCTGAGGTCCAGAGGAGGCAAGGGGCCAATTGAGAGTCCTACAGGAGTCAGTAAACAACCTGAGACTTGATCCCATGGTCCCTGAGCCCAGGGCTGCAGCCCACAGTCCTCTTTCCCATCCAGACTCGTCCCCTCTTCCTGTCCATCTCTCCAGGTTCTCCTGTTGCCCTCCTCCCCCAGGAAGGCCTCCTGGGCTGCCGCTGCCCAAGAAGCCACTGAGCGACCCCAGGTCTTGGGCAGTTGGGGAGAAGCTGGGCCCCACGCTTTCCCTGTCTCACTTCACTCTGATTGGGCGGTGAATCTTTTCCGTTCAAAGCTGACACCAGCAGGCATCGCCGAACTAACGTTCCCATCGCAACTGACTCCTTTGATGGGATTGAGAGACACGGGGCAACAGGAGGACCGGCCCCAGGAACAAACAGGAAGGTGTCATATTTTTTTGTGCTAACATCTGTGCGAAGGGGCCAGCTTCTCCGCTGCCTTGTGTTCCAGGAGTCAGCCCCGACTTTCGATCACTGCACCCCGGCATTCTGTATCATGGGTGGGGAAGGGAGAAGGAAACGAGCAGAGGAAAGAGGGAGCCAGGATGTGTGTCCCAGTGTCCTGTTTTCGTTCTCATGACTCCCTTCCTTCCTTCCTCCTCCCTCCCTCCTTTCTTCCCACCTTCCCTCTTCTTTCCTCCCCGCTTCCTTCTTTCCTTCCATTTCTTTAAAAACTATTTTAGCGTCTTCTTCTTACTTTGACAGATAGCTAACATTTTTGATTTGGGAGCCCTCAGCATGCGCCAGATACTGTGCGAAGTGCTACGTAATGATCTTTCTCGGTTTTCACAAGAGCCCTGTGGAGTGAGTATTCTTATTATCTATCTCCATTTTCTAGCTAAGCACTCCAAGGCCCAGAGAGGGGCAGTGACTTCCCCCAAGGACACACAGCTTAGGCTGGGCTGAGACTGCAGCTCTGTCTGTCTAAGCCCCAGACCACACGCTTTGCCAGTTCTGTCTGCTGCTTCCCTGTTCACGAGCTGGCAGGGCAGGGGTAGGGCAGCTGCAGAGGGCTCAGCCTTCGACCATGGGAAACGGACAGTTTCTGCAGATTTGAGAAGAATGGCTGGTGGGAGTCAGAGAGAAGTTGGACTCGGTGGAGAAGGAAGGACCCGCGGGGGCTGTCTGCTGTGGCCTGGCTGCGGGGGACAGTGGTGGGCGTGGCGGGTGACTAAGAGTACATATTCTGAGTCAGACAGACCTGAGTTTGCTTCACGGCTTTGCCACTCACTCTCTTTGTGGCCTTGAACAAGTTCCCTCCCCTGGATGAAGAAAAATAAGTGGCCCGTCTCCCTGGCTTGAACGGGGGTGTCACATGAAATCAGCAGGTTCACGCTCGGCAGAATGTGCCAGGTACACAGTGAGGGCCAAATAAATGTGAGCCAATGTCATTTCTCCTTGTGATCTGGGTTAGCATTAATTTAATACGAATATTAAATTAGCCCAATATTTAATACAAATTCTCTTTTTGCAGAATTATTGTAAGAATCGGAGATAATATATCCAAAATGCCTAGAATAGTACCTGGTACGTGTTGGACACTTTATAAATGTAGGAGTTATTTCTGTTTTGGAAAACGTATTTATGTTTACACTGAAGAACGTCTGAAAGGAAAAAATACCAAAATATCGAAAGTGATTTTTTTTTTTTTTTAATGCGATAGGATTGCAGGTGATATTTTACTTCTTGGTGATTTTCTGTGTTCTCCACATCTTTAGCCATGAGGAAGTATCCTTTTTGCATCTGGAAGGCAAAGCCTTTTAAAAAGGAAACCAGAAACAATGGAAGCTGCCATGGCCAGCCCTGCAGGATGCCCTAACCCCTACGCCAGCTCTCAGCCCTAGTGGAACCCTTCATTTCCCAGGGGGTTAGGGACCCCACAGAGCTGGAGCTGTCCTGTCCTCCATGGGCCTCAAGTCCTGGGCCCCTCCCTGGGTTTCAAAATTTGGGGGTCGGCAGTAGTTTCATCTGAGTGAGGCTTGTCGCCTGCGGGATCCCCGAGGGATGACCAGGGCTTGGCTATGACCTGGGTACATCCCTGACACTTCCTTAAATTCGGGGGCAGTCACCACTCTTCCGGTCCTTTCCGACCTCAGGCATGTTCTGGTTTCTCTGTTTCCACCCCAGCACGGCCCTGCCACCCCTGGCCAATTGGCATATGGAATGTGGAGACAATGGAAGCTGAGTGTAACCACTGTTTACAGAAAAAACTGGTACAAGATTTATTTATTGGAAGGTGACTGAGGAATATGAATTCTACACTCCATTTAAAATGCTTTTTATTTCTCTCAGCCTTGGGGCTCAGAGTACATCTAATTTCACCCACAGCTATAATTCTCTAGCAAACAGTTCCTGCTGCTCCTCTGGGGTCCCCAGGAACCGAGTTAGTTTATGTCTGCCACTGATGAGGCACAGGCAGGGGCAGTGACGGCTACGTGCCAGCGTGCAGTGGCGCCCTCCTGCCCAGCCCTCCCTGGCTCCGATGTCCAGGCATGTGTGTCACGCTGGGCCCGGGCAGTGCCCATGGCATCTGGCCCCAAGGCCTTGGGATGGCTCAAACTCGAGTGGGCGCGTGGCCCATATCTCATGCTGGACGTGTTGATTGCTCCAACCTCAGAGCTAACAAACAATTAGTTTGTTAGTATATTTATCCCGTGAACATTGGAGTCTGTGATTACAAATCCAATAGCGGGATTGTGGCGGCATTTGGAGATAAATCTATGCTCCATGCCTGGCCGTGTCAGCAGTGGTGGGGGGCAGGGAGGGGGAGACATCTTAGCGGCCTTGCTCGCCTGTCTCTGTGGTGGTTTTTCCAGCCACTGGTCAGCTTCCTGGCCTGCTTGTCTGGATGTGTCTCAGTGAACTTATCCGTCTGTCTGTCTGACTTCTTGCTAGCCTGCCTGTCTGGCGCTCTGTCCTTTCTTCTACACCAGGCCCCAGGGCTGTAGAAATACATTAGAAGACCCCAAGTTCCTCATGTTCTCAGGGAGAGACACCACCACCTATCCTAGGTGATTAGTGCTGCTCTCTCTCCTCATCTTACCGCAGGAGCTCCTCCCTCCTGCATCACAGCATCCATCCGGGTGCTCCATCTTCCATCCAGCCTCCTCCCTCCCACATCATCGTCATCCCCACATCTCTGCCTCCAGCCCCGAGCTCTCATGTGAACCTGAGTTTTCCAGGCTCTTCCTTCCCTATATCCTTGAACTCAGGGTCCAGCCAGCCCCACCACTCATCTGGTCACCAAGCCGGAAACTGAGAGTGGTCAGTCATCCTTGACGAGTCCTCCTTCACCCATCTCCATTCCTCCTGTCACCACCCTGGCTAAGCCACCAGCATCTCTCACTGGCTTGTCTGTAGTAGCCTCCTGCTGGCCCCTCAGTTTCAGGTGTGTCCCCCACAACTCGCACGAATGCATCCTATAGTGTTCCCAGACCTCAGAGCGGGGCACAGGTGACATCTGTAAAATGGGAAGAATAATTCTTGCCCATTAGGAATGTCGATAAGACTTCATATCAGCAACGTTAGTGGCCCATGTACATCTAGCATTTTACCATGTGTCCAGCACCATGCCAGGCAATTTACCTGATGGTCTTATTTAATTTTCACAACTTTGTGAAATAGGTAATATTACTGTCTCCCATTTTACTGGCGTGGGAACTAAGTCTCAGAGGTTAAACCACAAGCCTGGGGTCAGAAGACAGTAAGCGGTGGGGCTAGGATTTCGATGTAGCTCTGCTTGACTCTTGGGCTGCACCCTCAGCTACTGTCCACGCTGACCGGAGGTGCCTGTTCCAGGGCCAGGCCAGCATCTGCCCTCGGCAGTAGCCGGGGCCTGTGACCACCTGTCCTCAGGGGTCCAGGACCATCTGAGGGCTCTGCAGGCTCCCTGATTTGTGAGCAGGAATTTCAGGGCATTGACCAGTGCTCAGACTCTCATCAGCCAAAGTTTTTTGTTTTTGCTTTTTTTAAGATAATGCACATACCATAAAATTCACCCCTTTAAAGTGTACATTCAGTGGTTTTTAGTGTTTTCACAAGGTTATACAACTGTTACCACCGTTTAATTCCAGACCGTATTTATCGTTTCTAAAAGAATCTCCCCATCCTCATTAAGCACTCACCACTCTCCTGTCCTTTAGGCCCCGGCAACCGCAAATCAATTTCTGTCTCCATTGATCTGCTTTGTCTGGACATTTCATGTAAGTGGAATTGTGGCCTTTTGTATCTGGGTTCTTTCACTTAGGGTAATGTTTTTGAGGTTCACCCGTGTTGTAGCACGAGTTACTTCGTTCCTTTTTATTGTCGAATATTATTCCACTGTATGGGTATGTCACATTGTGTTTATCCATTCACCAGTTGATGGACATTTGGGTTGCTTCTATGTTCTGGCTATTGTAAATGACGCTGCTATGAACATTTGTGTCTTACTGTGTGTATTTGTATTGTGTCCAAGTACACAGTGTTTTTGATTCTCTGGGTATGAAATTGCTGGGTCATATGGTAATTCTATGTTTAAACCACTTTCCAGAGGGTCCACATGGGCCACAGTGTTCTGGTGGGGTGAGGTGGGGATTCCTGCTGAGTCATGAGCAGCCTTGTGGGTGGGACCCTGGTTAGGGCTCTCTGAGCCCACGACTCTTCTCACCATCTGCCCCCAAGAGCATAGAGGTCAGACCCTTCCCACTTGTGGTCCCCAGGGGGACCCAGTAAAGAAGGTATTGTTCATTCCATTTTATATTGAGAAGACAGGCTCAATAAGGTAATTTGCCAGTGAGGGGCAGATTTGAGTGTTGAACCCAGCTCTATCTGATTCCAAAATCCTTGCTTTTAACCTTCGAACTATATGGCCTCTTAGTTGGCCCAGTAGAACTTGTGGCAGGAAACAAAATGTGAAGCGGAGGGGACTCGGAGAAGCAGTGGGTTCCTCCAGTAGTCCTGAGGCTCCTTGCCCTTTTCCACCAGCTACTGGGGCTGCTCTCAGGAAGGTGGGGGATGCGTGTGTTACTGGGCTCAGATCTCTCCTGTAGGCCCAACATGCTGGATCAGGATGGTCCCTGACAGATGGAGCCCCCTCCTCCATTTTACAGGTGGGAAAACTGAGGACCAGAGAGAGTAGTATCAGGTCTAAGCCAGTGGTAGAGCTAGAATTTGAATCCAGCTCTATTTGCATCCAAAGCCGGGTGTGTGTGTGTGTGTGTGTGTGTGTGTGTGTGTGTGTGTGTGTGTGTGTGTGTGGTGGTAGTTGGCATGATAGAGAGGGCCATGCTATGCATCCAGCTACTACGGGTAGATTTAAGCCAGGCTCATCAGAGTGGGTGGGGTGCAGCACAGGCTAATCTATTCCTGTTTGGGTGACATTGTCCCACCCAGAGGGGGAGGAATAGGGGTTATATGAAGCAGTATCCCCAGGGAATGGCTCTGTGGGACTTCCCAGTACAGAATCCTATAGAAACGTGGGTGTATCTCTGTTCTAATAATCCCTCCCTGCAGGAAGGAGTCAGTCTGACAGAGAGAAGAGGGCCCGAAAGAGGAGAATTAGGGTGCTGTCCCCTCAATGACAACAGAAGTATAGAAGTCTAAAGCCTGTCTTGAGAGGGATTCAAAAGCCATGGTCCAGGATACCAACTTACCCCTTTGTAACTCCCCTCTGGGACCCCATAAGTGTCAGCTGGAAGTGAGCAGGGCCATGAGGGACTTGGGATACCACGTTCCACTTGGCAGCCAAGTGGGAGTTGAGGAAGCTCTAGGGAGTGGCAGAGATGCTGAAAGATTTAACAGAGAAGGGCTAACTCATCCTTTGTGAATGAAGATGGTATAGCTTAATGATTCAGAGTCTGAGTTCTGGAGTCACCTGCCTGAGTCTAAACCTCTCTGAGCCTCAGTATTCTTTTCTGGAAAATGGATATCATCATAGTACTTACCTCAGAAAGGGTTATTATGAGGACTTTGAGTGGCATAATATATGCCAAGTGTTCAGCAAAGTAAGCACCCAATTAACAGTAGCTAAAATAGTTAATTAACAGGAAGCTGGGGAAAGAAGCATAGGAGAGCTGCTTGAGCACCTGGAGAGGAAAGGCAGGGCTCTAATGGGGCTCTGCCTTTGGTGTGCTGTGTGAACTTGGGCAGAGATAACTCAAAAGCAGGAGCTGTGTTAGGCTGAGTCTCATGTGCTGGCTCCCCCAAATTGGTGCTGGCCTCTGACTGGCTCATGTGCTGGGCTGACACCAACAATAGCACCTACTACTTCTATAGCCTTTGCCATGAGCCAAGCCCTATCCTAAGCTCTTTGTAATCATTCACTCATTTAAACCTCACAACACCACTGAGATAGGTTAGATTTTATTATTCCATTTTACAGCTGAGAATATTGGGGCCTAGAGAGATAAATAATTTACCAAAGGCACTTCTGTAGTAAGCGTAAGAGCTAGGATTTGAATAAAAACAGTCACCTTTAACAACCACTGGAGTTTACTGTTTCTTCCTGGTTATGCTGTCTGGGGCTAGGACAACTGGTGACTGGATCCATGTGGGGTCTGAGGAAGGCTGTTGAGGGGACAGGACTTGCTCAGCCAGCATGGCCCAGGAAGAATCGCAATCCTTTTCCTCTTCAGTCATCTCTGACAAGGACTTATCTGGCATGAGTTGCCCCAGTGACTTGTGTTTCTTTTCTGTCCATCTTTGGGGTTGTTGAGAGCAAGGACCTTGTCTGGTTAACCTTATGTGACTTGTGCCTAGCATAGGGCTGGACACATAGTAGGTACTAAATTAATTTGTTACTACTTGTTGTTGATACAAGTCCAGACTCCTATTCACTTGACTCTTTGAGGTTAGAATTTGAGCTGCCTCCCTAAAAACTTATACACATGGTTCTGGAAAGGCTCGACCTAAATCGAGATGGGTTATATCTACATATGAATCTCTGGGTCTATGGGATAATTTCTGAGCTCAGGCACTGCAAGGTGGAGACTCCTGCAGAATCTTTCTTACCTTGTGAATCAAAAGCACTATTATTGGGCCATACCTCCTTCATGGACCTGCCTCCGCCTTGAAAACTAGCTTTCATTTGTTCCCTGCAGATGCCAAGGTGGAGAAAACTTTCACGTTCAACAGAAATAATTATCACTGCCATTTATGGGGCACTTATTACTTTACACAGTAGCTCCAGCTGAAGGGTTAGAGTTGGCAGGGCTTTTCCTGGCAACTGAACCAGCACTAACTATTCCAGGATGTAGAAAACCAGATCTCAGGACCTTCAGTCTCTGATCCAGGGAAGTTTGAGGTGGTCAGGTCCTGCCGAGCAACAATGGAGGCTTATGTCAGGCTCCATGGGGGTTGTGGGGAGAAGAGGTACTGCCAGGAGACATATTTAGGAGAATCTCACTGTCCGAAGAAACAACTCTTAAGGTGAACCAGATGTCCTAGTTTGGAGGCAGGGCAATGAAGAAGCTAGGGTAATGCCTTTGTAGAATTATTCATCCATTCAACAGATATTCATTGAGAGTCTCTTCTTCACCTGGTCTAGGCAATAGGGATGAACACATAAATCCCCAAGACAGACAGAACTGCTTGGGTTTATGATTTAGATGTGTGTTTGTGTGTATGTGTGTGTGAATTCTGCTCCTCCACATTAGCTGTGTGAACTTGGGTGAACCAATAACTTCTTTAATATCAGGATTTTCATCTGCAAAATGGCGAAGATAATAGCACTTACCTCATTGTTTTTATTTTATTTTATTTTATTTTATTTTATTTTGGAGAATTAACTGGTATAGAAATGTAAAGGGTTTAGCACAGACACTGACACACAATCCATGGTCAATAAATGTGGGGTAAAAACTTTATTTTTGGATCACTTCTCAGTCCATTTTGGATACCAGCTTGGGATGACCAGTTCAAGGAAAGGGAGCTTGGAAGTGCCCTCAGGGCAAAGGAACAGGGCTGCCTCTGGACATCCCCACAATGTCTGTGAAGGGGCTTATTCAGATCCAGAATTTTCCGCCGAATCAATAACTCTAATTTCCTGTAGTCTCAGTCTCCAGATAAGTGTCCTCCTGGACCTCTTGGTTAGAGTGTGGAAGAAGTGAGTGTGCCGGGTGGGCGACGGGAGAAAAGCCCAGGTCAGCACCCTGGACAGAGACATGCCGCTGTCCGCGGTGCTGATAACGTTCAGGCCTCTTCACCTTGGAGGTGCAGCTTCAGGGATTCGAGGAAATGTCTGAAACAGTGCATGTGTACGTACGTATGTGTGTATGCACGTGCATACATGTATACATGTGTCAGGGGGACCCATATCAGACGGTGACTGGCCTCAATAAGGTGACTTAGAATTCCTCCCTCGATCCACACTCTGGGGACCCCAAGCTAGGCAGGATAAGAGAATGGATGGAGGAAGAGTGGCATCATGGGATGACTGCCCTAGTCTTCAAAGAATTTCCATGTATGTTAGGAAAACATGGGAAAAGCCAATTCCAACCCTTTCTAGAAGAAACTGAGAGAGAAGAATAACACTTAATCCTTACAATTACCTATGAGGAGGAGATTTACTGTTGAAGTTCTATAGAAGAGGAAGCAGAGGTTAAGTAGTCTAAGTTAAGTTCACAAAGCCGGTGAGTGGGCACAGGTGAGGTTTAAACTCAGGCAGCCAGATTCTAACTGGTCCCTCTTAGCACCACACGATTGTCCCTCTCAGAGCCAAACAGAGAAAACAGAATGCTGACAGTTCATCAGCAAGAAGTCCCTGAGCAGGTCTGTGGCCAGGGCTGTACAACACCTTGCCAGGCTGTGGGGGCACTGCTCTGTTCTTCCTCTAGATGGGGAGCCAAAGAGAGATGGGGCCCTGTCAGCTCTTTTCAACTTCCTCTAGACCTTGTTTTGGAGCAAGTGAGAGTTGGCAAGGTGTGGCAGTGGGAGCCTTCTTTACCTGCCCAGGGGATTTATGATCTGTCTTCTGCCTCTGTGTCTGAGGTCTAACAGATAGAAAACTATAGGGCTAAAAACTTCAGCTTCTCTTCCTTCCTCTTCTCTTCCCACTGACCATTTAGTTCCTGGGACCCCTGTTCTGGTTCAGGTCCCTGCTGATGTGGGAGAAAGCCCCAAGAACAGCCTGGCTTCCTGTGTCTGGGACCCCCTAATTGGAGGCTGCCAAGATTTCCCCAGGACCTCGAAATCTGGGCTGGTCACTCTGATCTGATGTACATCTAGGAGGGCACCTGGTGCCCCAAACCAATAGTCCCCTGAGACCCTGCCCATCCTGTCTCAGATCACTTTAGACATGGGCTGCAGTCAGGGTTGGTTTTATCCTTAGCTGTTACTGTGCCCTCCTTGCCCTTGTTTCCTGCCAGGAGCTGCTCTCCCCCAGTCCCGCGGCCACCTCTGGAGGCTTGCCTTTGGGCATAAAGGTTGATCTCTCCACCAGTTCCTTTAATAGTTAAAAACAATTTAGAA
This sequence comes from Pteropus medius, assembly GCF_902729225.1. Taxonomy (NCBI): domain Eukaryota; kingdom Metazoa; phylum Chordata; class Mammalia; order Chiroptera; family Pteropodidae; genus Pteropus; species Pteropus medius. The sequence continues at coordinate 2,478,019 of NW_024356335.1, forward strand.
AAACAATAGTTATAAAATCCCAATGGGCTTCATGATTCATTTATAGGCTGTAAGACAGACCCAGTAGGATATGTGTGACTTTTGGTGACTATGAGAGACATTTTGTATGTGGTCGTTTTATGTGTGCGGTATGTGACTGCATGGGGCTAAATCTGTTTGTTCGCTCTATATGATTCTGTATGTATGTGTGTGTGTGTGAGAGAGAGAAAGAGAGACAGACAGACAGACAGACAGAGACAGACAGATTGAGACTCATTCCTTGGTATGAAATAGAGTTTCACCCAACGAGCCAGCGCTTGCTCGCTCACACCCTCTCTCTCGTGCAACATGCATGTTTATGTGTGTAATCTAAACCTGTAATGTGTTCTCCTGGGCACTTGGAATGTGACTTATTGAGTGTGATTGCATGTCTGCTCACAAGAAAAGATAGGTTTACGTATATGTGCCTTGGCATGTTTGCAGGTGTGTGGGATGCCCATCACTTGGGTGCCTGTCTCTCTGACCCATGGTATCATGAGGCACAGATACGCCAGTGTCTGTGCGGTGTGATACTGACATTGTGCCAGAAATCGTCTCTCTTCACCCAACCAAGTTCCTGACTTTTTCCATGAATGGCAAAGTTATTTCTTTGAAATGCTTCCAGTACCTGGCTTAATAGACCTTCCTCTGAGCATATTCCCAGTTCTGCACTGCTCCCCAGTGACTGGGGACCTTTTGTCAAGCACATATGAAATTAAGTGAAATAAAAATCATATTAAAAATTATTACCATCTAACAGCCATTAGTCTGCACACTGCTGTCAGCCTGTGATGGATTTCTCACTTACTTCAATGAATGTTCTAACGACAGTGATAAAATCACTCAGAAAAAATAGAATAAACTGTTAACCCTCTCCCCATCGACACTTGTTTTTCTTTGAGAAGAATACAATAAAGAATCTTGGTGAAAGGCCTGAGCCATATGTGACTCTTTAGACTAAAAATGAGTGGAGTGCAGGATGTGGGTCTTCAACCCTAAGTTTTGGGAGAAAATTTTGCTCTAGGCTCTAGACATCAGCTCTGGTTGCTGAGATTTGGGTTCGGGTTTACACTCAGCTGTTCCTGAGTCAGGTCAGGTAGATCCTAGTTCTTGTATTTTAGGCTTTAAGCGAGGTTAATTGGTTTTAAAAGATTTATGAAGCATTTTCGTCCTGACGGGAGGGCCCAGGTGAACAATAATATATGTCTGAGCTGAGGTGGTGGCCAAGGGGGTCGGGAGACAGGGCAGATTAGAAAGATGCTTCAAAGGTAGAAGAGAGTGTGGCACCATGGCTGTTTATCGCAGAAGTGAGTGGAGGCTTGAGGACACTATTCACTGAGGTCGGGAAAAGATGGCCTTCTCTCATGGGAGTGAGAAGGTCAGTGTTGGGTTCAACGAGTTTGGGAAACCTGGACATCCCAGGTAGCTGTGGTGAAGGCTACTGCACTCCTGGATCTGTAGCCCCAGAGAAAGTTTGGGCCGGAGGGACAGATCTGGGCATCCTTGGCTCTCAGTTTGGGGGAGAAGCCAGAGAGTGGATGAGACCATCCAGGGAGAGAGGAGAGTCCCAAAGACAGCACCTTGAGGACTTTCCAGAAAATCCCAGAAGGAGACAGAAAGAGCGGCTGGGGAGGAGGGAGGAGCATGGGAAGGTGCGATGTCACAGCGCTCAGGGAGGGAGAATGTGTCAAGAACTGATAAGTGGTTTCTACAGTGAAATGTAGCGAGAATCTGGTAGGAGCTGATGAGTGTTAATGAAATGTTGTGTGGAGGCCACTGGGGGCTGGGTTCAGAGATGGGAGGAAGAGGGAAGCCAGATGCAGATATACACTCACATGCTGACCCCTCTTCCCAGAGAGGAGTTTCCAGCATAGCCCTTTGCTCTGCGTGGAATGGCTGAGACTCAGTTTACCCAAACACACAGGGGACCTCCTGGAGCCTCACTACTGTGATCTGAGACCCGGGCTAACTTTGTTCCTGTCTTCTAGGGACCTGCCTTGGCCTCTAGGAGACTTCCTGGTGTCACTTGGTGACCCTCAGAGGTGAAGGCATGTGAGCGAGGGGCTCCTCCCTTAGTCCGCAAGGATCCCGGGGTTCACGGGTTCTGCCGATTCCTCTGGAGGATGGGCTTTGGGCTCCTCGGGTGAGGGCCATGGCCCTGAGAAGCTAGCAGTGCATGAAGATGATTCCATGGGGAGGGATCTCGCTCCTCCTGGATGACCTGTCACCTCCCCTTCCATCTGTGACGCACTGTCTTGACTGTGGGCTGAGAGAATGTCCCTTGCCCTCTCCCAGAGTCCCATTTGTGAGAGAGGCAGGCGGAACATACGCTATTCACAATGAACATGAGACACTTGAGGTCGAGGGAAGAAAGGTGATCCATCTGAGCTCACACAGCCAGCCAGTGGCAGAGAGGGGACTAGGGCTATTTGGAGATGTCATATGATCTTCCCAAGCTGGGCCGGAGGCCATGTGCTCCTGTACTTCCAACCTTTCTCCTTCAGCAGGGAGATGTTCCCTGTGCCATTTTGGGGCGGGGGAATGCGGACTTCATTGCAGGAAAATCAACCGGGGTGGGGGAGGGATAAAGGACACGTCAGAGCTCAATTCCCCTGTAAACGTGACACGCAGACATGCACGCGTGGCCACACCAATAGGCCTCAAGTTCCGCCCCAGCATTGTCCACTTTCCCCCTTTTTGTTTTATAGGGCTGGGATGGTGTCTACCCTTTTGGATATAAGTAACCAAATCCATTCTATCTGGCTTGAGCCCAAAAGGGATTTTATTTTTTAAGGACCAGGGTGTCCTGCAGGGCCCGAGGACAGGAAATGAAGCCTGGAGCAGGGTGGGAGAGCTGCTGGGTCCCAGGCAGCCACTGTTTACTCAGGTATAAGCTGGGGATAATGACACACCTCCATGAGGGGAGGAACACAGATACTGCCTGCAAAGTGCCTGCCACTAAATAGGCGCTCAGTTGGAGCAGCTAATATTATTGAAATCAATCCTTTTGTCCAAAGCTGAAGTCGTGCCCTTTCCATTCCCAGAAGCCACCTCCTGTGGATTTCTTTGCTCTGTGTGGCTGATAACTTGGCCCAAGGGCTGAAGTCTTCTGTGAGATGCTGAGCAGAGGCTATGGGAAGGAGCCAGGGGAGCTAGTGTCCCTTCTAGATGGCATAGTCTCTAGAGAGACAGCCCGCAGACATGCTGGCCTGAGCCCATCATTCCTGGTGCACAGTGAGAACCTGATTCCTGAGGAGCCCCGCCCCCAGACGCTTACACCACCCTCCTTACATTTCAGACATAGCGGCAGCACCCCCACGGTTCTCTGGTTGGGAGGGGCTTGGACTCCCAGCTCTGGGTAAAGAACAGGGCCTTTCTCCGTGACGAGGTTGCGGCCCACAGGGACGGAAAACCTTCAGCATTAGAGTCCTGGGGCTGCTGTAACAAAGTACCACAATTCGAGTGGCTTAAAACAACAGAAATGTATTATCTCACAGCTCTGGAGGCCGGAAGTCTGAAATCAAGGTATCAGCAGGGCCATGCCCTTTCTGAAGGCTCTAGGGGAGGGTCCTTCCTGCCTCTTCCAGCTTCTGGTGGTGGCTTGCAATCCTAGACACCCTTTGGCTTGCAGCTGCATCACTCCAATCTCCATGTTTGTCATCACATGGCATTTGTCTCTCCTCTTCTTATAAAGACACAGGTGAAATTGGATTAAGGGCCCACCCTAATCCAGTATGACTCATTTTAACTCGATTACATCTGCAAAGGCTCCATTTCCAAGTAATGACACATTCACAAGTACCAGGTGTTAACACTTCAATATATCTGTCTGAGGGACACAACTTGACACATAGTCGTACTTTCTAAGAGGGTCCCTGAGACCCTGACAGTGTCCTGCTGAGGACAAGAGGCTGCGGGTCAGAGGGAGGGAACTGGGAAGCCAGGACAGGGGAGAAAACCTGATGCCTTGGGAAGTGGGGGTTGGGTCCCCATAGAGCCCGGGTTAGGAGGGCAAGGGAATGGCTGCTATGCCCGGGGACCAGCTCAGCTCTGAAATCTGATTTCCATCTCAGGAGAAATGGGTAGAAGTGTGAGCCCCAGGGCTGGGATGAAGCTGCTCCTTCTGGCTCAGAAACGTTGTCACACGCAGGTGATGGCTTCGCTCAAGACCTTGGCCCAAGTGTTTCTGGTGGTGTTTCTTGGGATGATTGTGGGATACAGTGATTCAGAGTCTGTTTCTAAGACTGAAGTCTCATGGGCCGCTCCTCACTCATTCATTCATCAGATAATGCCTGTAGGCCTACTGTGTGCTGGGGACAGCATCTGGTATGGGGGCAGGCTGTGGAGTAAGACATTAATCAAACAACTACTTCAGGAACAACTGCTGAACAGTGAAAGCTGTTCTATATGTTAAAAAGTCTGAGGAGCTATAAAAACAATTCTGGAGTCAGGGGACTGAAGGGGAGATGTAAGGGATTCGGACAGAACCAGGTGGGTGGGGGGCAGGGACGTCGAGCCCAGCATTCCAGGTTCAGGGAAGCTCGGAGGTCATTTGAGGAGAGGGGGCTGTGCCCATCAGCGAGAGCCTTCAGGCAGATGAGATGGTTTGAGGGCGCTGGCAGGTGATGGCTGGGCGAGCCCTGAGGGTGTGATCAGGAACCAATAAAGAGAATTGTTCTAGGTGATGGGTGCTCTAGCTACCTTTGGGCTGGGTCGCTATTCAGGGATGGAGGGAGCGCTGAGCCAGGGCCAGGCACCTCGCTCCTCCTCAACCCAGCTCCCTTCCTTTTACTTCGGAAATGTTTATTGAGCACCTACCTGGGATCCAATAAGGAGCCGGCGCTCCTGGCCTCACCTGGGATAGGAAAGGGTGCCACGCTGGGCAGGGAAATGGAGACAGGGACCCGGCATGCCAACGGGGTGGGGACAGTGGGGAAGGGAAGCCTGAAGGAGGGCACCCCACGCTGAGACCTCACCGATGGTGAGAAAGTGCCTCTGACCATTTCGGTCCCCAGATTCGCTCCCCTGACCAGGGTTGGCTCAGAGATTATGTGGGGCTGAACTTTTGAACAAGGCCCAGAAGCCAAAAGGTACCGCGCAGAGCAGGGATAGCACATTGGGATGGAGAAATGGGACTGTGAGTCTTTCTGGGGGGCTCAGCGGTCATGGGGTCCCCCGTGGGCTGGTCGTCCTGACTCAGTAAAGGAGCCAGAGATGAGAGCTGAGCTGGTGGGGAAATGCAGGAGCCGACTGTCTGCTAAGGGTGGGAGGAGGAAGTGGAGGCGTGTGCGTGTGTGTGCGCGCGTGTGTGTGCATGTGCATATGTGCGTGTGTGCGTGTGCGCATCTGCATGTGTGCATGTGTGCGCGCGCACGCAGCAAGAAGATTCCAAGGAGTTTAACCGTCACACGGAGCTCTGGGAGGCCCTGGATGCTGCTGGCTCACAGGGCTGGGGATTCTGCACTCCCTGGAGAGGAGATCAGGGCCCTGCACCACTGCGGGACTAAGGGAGCCTGGGCATCTGGAGGGTTCCTGTCCTCCTCGACTGCAGACAGTAGTGCGCTATAGAATAGGTCTGGGCCACACCAGAGCTCCACCACATAGAAACTGTGTGACCTGGGGGCAAGCCATTGACCTTTCTGGTGGCTTTTCTCCTCTGGAAAATTGGGAGTGTGCCATTTTGTCCCTAGGAATCGCTGTGCTTAGAATAGTCTGGAGCATTCAGTAAATGGCGGGTGAGTGTGTGGTCAGGTTTGGGCACCCCTGGGTGTGTCTGAAGCACCACGGACTCACCAGTGGCCTTGAGGGGAAGGAGGAGATTGGTGTGAATAGGCTGAGGGTGAGGGACAGGAATATATCTGTCACCTCTTGGCACTATGGACACACATCTGAGCCACGAAGAAATGATGTCTAGGCAGGAGCTGAAGGAAGCCTGCATGGCTTCAGCTCATCGAGGCTGCAGGGGTGCAGGGGTCATTTGGTGTCAAGAGGGCTTGCAGCCTTGTTGGCTTTGGGGAGGCAGCCCGTTGGCAAGGACACAAACCTGGCCAGAGAAGAACAGAAAGTGCTGTGGCTGATCTCACACGCTCAGCCCCCACTCTCAGGAACCCTAGAGTCACCAGTGTGCTTGTGGGGGTCATGGAGGGGGCTTGCCATGGAAATGAGTGCTGTGCCCGTGAAAGTGACCCACTGGTGCTCACTGCTGTTGAGGTCTGGAGGTCACAGTTTACAGGTGTGCACAGTTGGGTAAAAGGATGCCCTCCAGTCATGTGCCCAAAGACACCAGGATGATGCCTGACACACGTGTCCACACCAAGTATGAGGGGAGAAATGACCGTCACATGCAAAGGCACAGTCGACCCCTGAGGGTGAGTGCTCGGCTCGCTTACATTCTGCACCCTCGGTGACTCACTCTCCTCCCCCTAGACTGGACACTGACACATCCATCTTGCCTCAGCCTGTCACTTGGAAATACCAAGTCTTGGACTGAACTCGATTGCAGAGTCCACTGAGCTGATTCCTCCCAGCCAGGGAAGTGTTAAAACCCTTAATTCATAATCCATTTCTAGTGGATTAAGCATTGGCTGTAACAAAGGAAAAGTCCAGGGTAGATTGTCTGCAGGCACAGCTGTATCTAGGAGCTCGGATGATGCCGTCTCTTGATGACTTGAGCCACGTAGTCCAGTGGTTCTGCGCTAAAGGCTCTGAAGCTCGAACGCCCTGCTTCAAATCCTGGCTCTGCGCTTCCCCCACCCCTACTCCACCCCTGCCCTGCCCCAGGCTGGTAAAGTAGGGAGATTCTTAACTCTTCTGTGCTTCTTTCATATGTAAATTGGGAGCGGTAGGAAGATCTACCTGTGGGGTGCTGTGAGGAGTCCAAGAGATGGTGCCCGTCAGATGTGGTTCTCCCTTCACGCTCTGCAGATTGCACTCAGGATAGCTCACTACACCCCGGCCCCACCTGCAGAGAGGAGTCCCAAGCCAGGCCTGTGTTCTCACTGGCTCCAGACCTGGGGGTGGAGCCTATGAGATGTCTCAAGCCAGGCCTTGTCCTCATTGGCTCCAAGCCCAGGGGATGGGGCTTATGGCGGTGACATCTTGGGCTGCACCCAGGCAGTGCTGAGTTTGTAAATGCTTTTGTGATTTGGGGCATATCTGTGTGCTGCCTGTATGATTATCTTCTTAGTATATGTTACAAATTGACTTTTTTTTTTTTTTACAAAAATTTAATTTAAGAAGAAAGTTACCTCGCCGTGGGAGACACTATGGTTATGAAAGAAGTCAGAGTCTGGGCACAGGTACTTAACTAGCTATGTGACTTGGGGACAGTACTAACAACTCTGTGCCTCAGTTTCCTTATATCTTCGTCAGGGATAATAATGATCGTAACCCATCAGGTTTTCTGAGGATTCGATCAGGTAAAATATGCAAAGCTCCGAACAATGTTAGACCCATTGTAAGTGCTGTCTGTGCCTTAGCTATAGTATAGTCATCATGAAGTAGAAAACCAGCATCACTTGCTATCAGTGGAGGCAAATTTAAAGATAATGAAAATACAATGGGGTCATTAAATTCCAGTTTCTTCAGCCTGCAGAGAGCTCCAAGCCTGAGACCTGCCATCTTTGTTTGAAAGGGCAGCTTGTGGTGTTGGGGAGGCATCCCGCAAGCCAGACCCAGACAGAGACTTTCTTCTTGACCTGAGCAGAAGGTCTGAAGACAGTTAAAAGGGAAACAACTCCCCCAAACATGCAATGGGCTTTGCTGCCCACGTTTCATCCTCTGGGAGGCAGTGGTCAAGGGCTGGGCGAGGAGGACAGATAGATGCTCAACCCGGGGTAGCGTCCAGGGCTTTGCCATTTGCCAGCTGTGTGTGCTGGGCAGGTTTCTCCACCTCTCTGAGCCTTGAGGTGAGGCAACCAGATACCACCCCTCCTTGGGCTGCTTGAGGAGTGGGTCAGATGAAGGGATCAGGGGCTTACCCCCGCCCTGGCCGTATTTGCAGGCTCTTGCATCATCTTCAGTGAGTCAGGGAGGCCCTCAGACCCACATCCGGACTGGAGAAAAGCCAGGAGAACAACATTTAAGGGTGTAATTTTCAGACAACAGCAGGTCGTGCTGTTTCTCCACAGGCAGCTCTGGGCTCATGTCTGATTTTGCTGTTTTCAGAGACTAAGCCGATGGAGGAGCCAGGGGGCCCCCCGACGATGGTCTTGGGAGCTGTGGTGGCCTCTGCACACTGCCATCACTGAGGGGCCATTCGGGCACACGTGGGAGCTGCCTAACAAGCAGCCGACGTGGCAGAAGTGGCCTGGGCGTGACCACGCTCACTGAGCAGAGCAGTGAGATGTGACTGGGAGGAACTCGGGGTCTGCCCGGGCCTCCCAGGATACTCTTCTTGCCAATTTTCAGGTGACCCTGGGCCAGCCTCTCAACCTCAATGCCTCAGAGTTTCTGTCTATAAAGGGAGGGGCAAGCTCTGTCACCTTTGGGTCTCGGAAGGTTCCAGATGATGCACTCAGGGCAGGAGGAGGAAACCTGGGTTCAAGGGCCAGCTCTGCTGGGATTTGCTGTGTGACCTTGGGCAAGTCCTGTGTCACTCTGGGTCTCAGTCACTCTGGGTCTCAGTTTGCACAATGGTTCCCAGGTGTTCGTCTGGTTGATCCCCATAAGCTTGGCATTTGGGGGCCTGGGATTCTGCAGGGTTCAGAGAGAGACAGAGAGAGACAGAGAGAGAGAGGAAGAGAGAGACAGAGAGACAGAGAGAGAGAGAGAGAGTGAGAGAGAGAGAGAGAGAGAGAGAGAGAGAGAGAATGTGTTAGTCCACCTGATATGACAGCAGGCCTGAGGAGGAGAGAATTCTCGCTTGCAAGGTGCCTCTAAGCAGCCTCCTTGTACATTCCAGGGGGCCCTGAGCTGGGCAGAAAAGAGAGGACAAGAGGCTAAACAGCTGGCTTTAGTGTCAGTCAGGCCTGGTATGAATCCTGGCTTCATACCCGCCCTGCGTGACGCTGAGCAAGCATCTCCTCCATCCTGAGCTTCTGTCTTCTCCTCTGTAACATGGCAGAGATCGTAGTACATGTGACAATGACACCATGGGGGTAAAAAGAGCTGGGGCACAGTGTTTGTCTCCCAGAGGGCTTCGTAAATGACGGATAAAATAATAATATTGATTGTTACTGTGTTTTGCTGGTGGTCTTATTTTTGAGCAATTTCAGAAGCGGGGAGTGGCCAGATAATACAAAGGTGGGGAGGCCAGGGCAGGCCAGGCTTCTGGGAGCGGAAGGGTTAAGTCTCCATGGAAACAGGCATGCATTATTTACGCGGCCTAATGAATAAAACATTTATGTGGTAGGCTAATAAATTCCCTCACACAAAGCAAAGTAAGCTATGATTTAAATATTGGCCTCTGCTGGCTGGCTGAGTTATGGAGCCTGCTCAGGGGGACCCTCTTGGTTTTACACCTCCATCCACTGGAGGGAGGGAGAGGGGGAACAGGAGAGAGGGTGGAGAGGCGGAGACCCTCCCTATGAAGTGGCTTTCTGGGGGCTCCTGACCCCAGGCCCAGAGCCCCTGCTGAGCCTCTTTCTCTCCCAGTGCCCCAGGTGTGCAGGTTGGGTGACAGGTGGGGCTGGTCCCCGCCCTGAGACTCGCTCTTACGGGGTGGCAGCTTTGCTTGGGGAGGGGGACTCAGGGGCTTGGAGACTCACTGGGAGAGTGAGCCCACCCTGGGAGGTCTGGGCTCTGCCAGGTCCAGGCTGGGGCGGTCTGAGGTCAGAAGTGCAGGGGGAGCCGGGAGGAGCCTCAGGGGGCTGGGACGGAGGCTGAGCCGGTGGGGGAGGGCAGATCTGGGGAGACGGAGCTGCTCCCCCTGGGCCTCCACCGTCCTTGTGGCTCTCACCCCACGTGGTTTCGTTTGCTTTCCCGTCTCTGCCTGCCTGTCTCTCCGCCTCCTCTCTTTCTCTCGCTGTCTCTCTCTCTCCCTTCTTTCTCTGCCTCTGACTTTTTCTCTGTTTCTCTCCCTCGTCGTGTGTCTCCTTTCACTGTCCGTCTGTCTCTGTTTCTCTCTGTCTCTCCACCTCTCTCCACCCGCTCATGTTGATGAGCTTCTCTCTCTGTCTTGGGCTCTGACTGTCTCTCTTCCCGGGGAATGTCGCAGGGCAGGGATCGGGGTCGTGTGAGCCTGGACCCAAGTCTGCGAGGCCTCCCCTGGACCTCTGAGGAAGCGCGGTTGTGAAGCGGGGGCGCTTCCTCAGGTCTGAAGGGTGGAGCATTTGTCTGAGGGACACTGGGGGAGGCATTGACTCTGGGGAAGTGGGCTCAAGTACCACTGGGTACTACGGGGATACCATTGGGCCCCCTTAGCAGGTAGGCCTTCTCAATTCTGTCCTCAGGAGAGTGGAAACCACAAAGTGGAGACTTTCCCTGGGGGACCCTGAAAAGGGAGACTGACACTTGGAACAAGTTCCTCACGTTGGGTTAGGTCTTCCTGGCTGTTTCTTGGGGAAGCAGTTCTTGCTTTCGTAGGGCGTGGCAACAGTTTCACCTGCTTGGTACGCCACCCCGCCTTCTCCAAACACCGAGCTGCTCCTTCCTGCCACCGCCAAGCCCCTTGGGGGCTGCCTCCCAGAGCTCCCAGGACCCAGCTGCACGGCTGGCCATGCTGCTCCCCTGCCTTCCCGGCCACCTGGAGCTACGTAACCAACGACATCAGGCGCAGTGGTGTAAAACCACCATTTATTCTGTTCCTGGTCCTGTGGGTCACACAGGGCATAGCAGACATGGCCTTCTTCTGGTCCCCGTGTCTGGGACGGCTGGGGCGTCTTGACTGGGACCACGTTTGAGGCCTTGGGTCTTCTCTGTGTGGTGTCCACAAGGGCTGAAATGTCCACGGTGGTGGCTTTCCTCACACGTCGGGCACCTGAGCTGGGATGGCTGGGACAGCGATTCGGACAGGTGTGGCTCTCTCTCTCTTTGGGCTTCCTCAGAACATGGCGGTCCCGGGGAATATACTTCACCCACCTACATGGTGCTGGCGTGGCCAGCGCGAGCTTTCTGTCAGAACCCGCCGATCCTCTTAAAGGCTGGCCAGGAACTGGCTGGGCGTCACTTCTGTTCGTGTGACAGACTGACCCAGATTCGAGGGGATCGGAGTGTGGACTCCACCTCTTGGCGAGAGAATGTTGGAAAGGACTTGGTGACAACGTTTTGGAGACAGCACTGTCACCTAGTGCTGTGGTAGAAGGAAAAGGCTCTCCCCTTCTCTCCAGCCTTGGTTTAAGGCCTGGTCTTGTAGGCCAGATGCTTTAGGGTTCAAATCCCAATCTAAGCCTCACCAGCCCTTTTTGGGGGACTTCAGAAACAAATAAGAAAGTAACTTCCATGAAAGGAGCGCCCACTGCATGGGAGCAGCCGCCCTCCCTGTTCCCACCAGGGACCTTAGGGCAGCACCTGCCTCATGATGAGGCTGGCAGCTGCCACGTCAGAGGATGCTGTGCCCTGGAGTGGGGACCTCACCCTGGAGGCTTTGGGCAGGTGAGCAGCAGAGGACTCCTGTGGTGGATACCTCTCCTGTGCAGGGGAGGTGAAGAGGCTGAACCCCCGAGAGGACGGGCTCTTACACTTGTGGGGTACCCCCTGGGGTGGGGGGAACACTGTCCAGGTGGGCAAGCCTGGCGGTCAGCACCATGGACTTTGTAACCATCCTGCCTGGGTTCCGTTCCTGGCTTCATGGCTTCCTAGCTTTGTGGCCTTGGACAAGTTATTTCACCACTCTGCATCTCCTTTCCTCTTCTGCAAGATGGGGCTGTCAGTACTGACCTCATGGGGCTGCCGTGAGAGTTAAATTAGTTAATAAAGTGCTCATGGGGTGGCCAGCACATAGGAAGCACTAATGCGCATAGGAATCCATGTAGCTGGAGCGCCTCAGACCTTTATAAGGGCTGGTTTTGCATCAGTTTTCACCCTAGAGATAGAGACGAGAACAGAGCCATCCGCCTGGCACTCCTCCTCCCCATCCTTCAAGCCCTCCCCATGCTCCCGGTGAGGAAGGGGGTCTCCGGGAGACAGTTGGGGCAGAGCTCCAAGCACAACTCTGAAGTCAGCAGCAGGAATTTGAGATCACAAATGCGATTCGAGATGCCAACAGGGCTCCTGCCCTTGGGAACGAATACCTACAACCAAAAGCGGTTTCAGGACGAGATACACCTGGCTTCAGATGCCGGCCAGTCTGCCACTTGCTCAGTGAATAGTTTTGGGCAGGACATACACTGGCCAAGGGAACACTCTGGAAAACCAGTGGGCCCAAGGAGCGGGAACGGCAGGTCACCTGCTGGCAGCTACGGGATTGCAGGCTATGCGCTCAGTAGACAATGAGCACACAGTAGGGACAAAACACATAGTGTCTCTGATAAAAACCATTACTCTCCTGGGTATTTCTGGGACAGCCAATTTTTTGCCCACTTGTTCAGTTATGAAACAGATAAGCCTAGCTCCCCAACCAGCCAACAGAGCTTCCAAATCAGAAGCCACTGACTACAAAATGTGGTGAGAGTGAGACTCTTATTCTACGTCCCTGGACGAGAGTGTCCATTCCTACCCAGTCACTCAGAGGCCACCTTCCAGGCCTCGGTTGAGCCCTGCTGCCTTCCACGAAGTGGTGGTGCCAGTCAAAACCACCTCTCCTGATTTCTTCCCACAGGCACCCCCAAACCATTTTTGAAACCATTTGAAACAGAAAAGTAATCAACCCACCTTTTATTTATTGATTCACCAATTGTTTTTGTACTAATAGGTGCTAGGGATGCAATAGAGAATAAGAGATACAATCCTGTCTTTGGAATCTTCTGGAAACCCAGGTTCCAGCCCTAGGTCATTCTCCTATTAGCTGTGTGACCTTGGGCATGTAATTTAACCTATCAGAGCCTCGTTCTTCCTCATCTATGCAATAAAGGATAATAGTACTTGCTTCTTAGAGATAAACTTAGAGGAGATGGGAGGGGACCGAGCTAGAATCTAAACTGCTTTGCATATTCCTTGTTTAGTAGATTTTATTTCAGAAATGTAAATATTTCATATAGGTATAAAACAACAGTTTTTATAAATTGGAGGTGAACTAAGACAAATGAACCTTACTGTGCGTCCTGTTGGTGGCACAGTCAGCGTAATCACAGTAGGAGAAACTATCTCCAGTAATTTTTTTGTTCAATTTTTTAATTAAAATTTTTTTTTATGGTGACATTGGTTAAGGAAAACCAATAAGTGTCAACTGTACACTTTAACAGTAAGGCATATATATATATTTACATTGTGTTCACCTCCCATAGTTAGACCTCTTTCCGTCACCACATATTTGACCCCCTTCACCCCGTCTACCTCCCTCCTCCCAACTTCCTCCTGCTCTCTGGTATCTCAAGTAATTTTTAAATACAGAAATTTGGCTGTACATTTTTTTCGTATTAAGTTAATTTCAGTAATCATATCGTTGGTGATGTGTTGGTCTTCTCCTTCTAGGGCTGCTATGTGCTTATAGTGAAATATAGCCAATGAAGAATTATGTTGGTGTCATTGAAGACTAGGAGTTTTTGTACAAGAGAAAGGAAATACAAATGTAAGATCATTGAGGTTAAATAAAAACTTTACAGTCCTGAATTTGAAATAGAAGTCATATAAATTCGTTATGCATTTTATCTAGAAAATTTTTAAAAGATAAAAACGTATGGCCTATCTCAGGCCACTGAAAAGTACTAAAAATGGTGAACAACTCAGTAGCAGTGAACACCCCGAGTATTCAGATTATGGCCTCTAAATACCTTTTTTTTTTTTTTTTCCATAAAAGAAACCAGGATAAATGATTGAATCTTGGAGAAATGGCCGATTCTAGGTTGAGAATAGGAAATGTACGAGATGGGCCTAGACTGTCTTGTGTTTCCGAAAAGCAAAGGAACATCAACGACTCTTTTAAGATTATATAAAAAGGAGCCAGAAGCAAACCTGAAAATGCTCCCATGGCCCAAAATGGGGAAATTCAAACACAAATAAAGATAACAGCTGCAATGGATTGAAACACAACCATGTTTAAATCCATGACTTCATAATGACATTAGAAAAAAAAACAATTCCGATATGTCACTTTGGAGATGTCGCTTAGTGTTATTTTGAAAACTGAGAAGTTAAAGTTAAAAAATTAAATGTTTATCTTGCCATTAACATATGAACATTACCTCAGGTAACCAATTAACCGATGAAATTTCTTTTTAGAGACATTATCGAGCTACTAAGTGAAGAAAGAGGGATAAATTAGAATATCACTATTTTGCAGTCTCTAATGAAATAGTGGATCTAGGCAGTGAGCTTAGAGATCTTTGACAGCTGCAAATATCTCCAAGAGGAAATAAAAGATAGCCAGATACTCTGTATCTCTTGATGAGGTACACGACACCATTTATGAAGTGATGCTGGCAAAAAATAAAATCTAATCAACCTCTAGATCAGCTATGAACTTATAGGAAATAGAGGATGGAGAAACACAGTGACTGACACCATGTGGATGCAATCAGCAAAATCTAGATCCGTGGGATATTCTACAGATGATCTGGTTTCTTCAACAAAACATCACAAAGGAAACAATGAAGCAGAAGACATAGATTTAGAGATATGTCCATCACTTGCAATATATGGACTTCATTGGGTTTTAATGCAACCAAACTGAACAAAACAAAAAATACGTAAGGCAATTTGGTAAATGTAAACCTTGGTTGTATTTTATCATAGTAAATAATTGTTTTTTTGTGTGTGCGTGATAATGGTATTTGGTCATTTAAAAAATCTTGTAGAGAGACAACCAAAATAACAAATGAGTTGATGAGATGTCTGGTATTTGATTCAAACTTATCTAGGAGTAAGGAATGGAAGTTACAGATAAAATAAGATTGTCCACAAGTTGAGAATTGTTGAAGCTGAATTATGGGTAGATAGGGCTGATTATATTGTTTTTCTCTAGTATATTTTTGTACAATAACACTTTCTATGATAAAAATAGAAATTTGGAATTTTCTATAATGAATCTGAGTTCAAGTTTTAAAAAATTAAAAATCAGAACCAATCAGTAACTCCTGGACCTCTATCTCTCAACCTGAATGGCAGCAACATTCAGGATGCCTATGCCACCTTACCTGGCTTCCGAGTTTCTCGTGGAAGTGCTTATTACGTTTCCAGAGGTCTTCATCCCTTCCTTCCTTTGCTGACCACCTACCTGTTTCGGATCCTAAGCTGGGTGGACACTGCCCAGCTGAGATACTTTCTAATAACTTTTCTAGACTTCCAAGCAGTCCTTACTGAATCAAGAATGAGGAGACCCTATGAAAATGGCTACTGTTCACTGAGTGCTTACTCTCTTCCAGGTACATAGCTGGGCACTGGCTATGCATTATATCTTTACTACCATCCAGTGTGCAGATTGGGAAATAGACTTACTTATAAAGGTAAGCAATTTGCATAGGTACTGCCGGAAATTAAAAAGATGAGCTGGGATTTGAACCTAGGTCTTTGAGTACCAACAGCCATTCTCATAACCACTGGAACAGAGGAATTCGGGTTCCCACTGGTGTGTGTGTGTGTGTGTGTGTGTGTGTGTGTGTGTGTGTGTGTGTGTGTTAGGTTGGTGCGTGGTGATCATGCTCAGCCGCAGTACCACTGCCCAGGCCCTGGGAGGTAAGGAGACCAGGAGTCAGGAAATGCAGCTGGCCCAGAGTCCGGATAGGGTAACTGGTACAAACCAGGGGTTTTTAGGGAGTCTGTGGACCTAGAAACACACAGCCAAAATGGTCATGGTCAAGAATGAATGAATATGCCTATCAGGTAACTCCAAGAGTAGAAAGCAGGCAGCTCGGTAAGAGGGGCGTCCAGGGGTATGCATGTGCAGCGAGAGGAGGCAGGGCAGCCCTCCACGAGGCCTAGAACTCCGCTCACAGACTGGGAGCTGGCTGAGGTCTCCCTCGTCACTCAACCTTTCAGGTCTGAAGGCTCAGAATGTGATTGGGACACAGGTTCCTTCTGGTTTCAGAAGGTCTCTCCCTGCATCTGGTTCCTCAGCCCCAGTCTCATCAGGCTAGAATTGGGCAGTGCCGGGCTCAGCAGGCAATCCTATCAGGGATGGGATGCGTTTAAAGGAAACGGTTATGTTTTACTACATCTTAAAGGGAGAGAACGAAGAAGGGGTTAGGTGTTCGTTAAGAACGTATCCTCCTGGAGGCCAGGGAACGTGCTGATGGTTGTGTCCTGGGGTCCACTTCTCAGGCCAGGGGCCTGTTTCCAGGCACCAGAATCTCTCTTCTCCTGGGTCCCGGTCCTCACTTTGTTTTCTACCTTTGAACCTATTCCACTCCCTCTGTTGCTTGGGTCGCTCTTCCGAGACTGAGTCATCTTATCTCCAGCTGTCCCTTTCCACCCTGGGGGAGGCAGACAGAGGTCAAGTGTTTTCAAGATAGTGCAGCTAAGAGGAGTGTGGCTTTGGTGACAGATAGACCCAGCTTCCTGGCTCTGCCACTTACCAGCTGTGGGACCCTGGGCCTCACTGAGTTTCTTTCTGCATCTGAAAATGGGGGTGATTATTGTATCTATCCTCTGAAGTTGCACCCCAATAGAAGTTTTCATAATGATGGACGTGGTCTAGATCTGTGCCGTCAAATACAGTAGCCACTCACCCCATGAGGCTATTGAGTCCTCTGTAAGTTGTAAAAATGCACACACTTGTATGCAGAAAAGGATGTTAAACACCTCGTCAGTGCTTTTAATATTGATTACATATTGAAACACTAGCTTGTATTATTGGGTTAAACAAAACATGTTATTGAAAGGAATCATCAATTTTTAAAAATTAGTCTCTGGCCATGCCACCCTGAACACACCCGATCTCATCTGATCTCGGAAGCTAAGCAGGGTCGGGCCTGGTTAGTACTTGGATGGGAGACCACCTAGGAAGACCAGGTGCTGTAGGCAGAAAAAAAAAATTTATGCGTGTAGCTCACATTATATTTTATCGACGTTAATAGAGTCTTGAGAAGGTTTTAGCATAGCGCTTGGCACGTGGAAAACCCTCAGTAAATGGTAGCTATTACCTTTGTAAATATTATCTTGAGTAGGCGGAGGTCAGAGCACAGATATTAGCAGGCTGGTGTGTCTGGGTCCCTGCTACATGGGCCTCTGTGGGGCTGAGGAAAGGAACTCACATTCATTTAAGCTCCTACTAATATCTCCTGAGGAGGAGATATTATTCTCCCCCTTGGACAGATGGGGAAACTGAGGCTCAGGCTCCATGGCTTGCCCAGCTGGTTTTGTGACAGAGCAGGAGTTCTCGACTCTGGGGAATGGAGTTTCGCCAGAGCCGACCTGTTTGCCCTGGAGGTGATGTGATGTTCAGGCCCAGAACACACCTCCTTCCTTCTGTTCCTCTTGTCCTCCACCATCTCTCTGCTCCATTTCCTCTCCGAAGTCCGGGATCTCCAGCCTGTCTCCTTTCGCCTTCCCTCCCTTCCTACCCAGGCTTCCAAAGGAACTAATTTATTTCTCCAAGTATAAACGGACTGTTTCCCACAAAGATGCCACATACATCGTTTCATACGTTATTTGTTAACTTCATCAAACAAAGTACAGTTCTCTGGCGCTAATGTCAATCTCCACAGCTCATTGGGTTTTTTAAAACAGTGGAAACACAGCCCTCATCTCCCAGCCACAATGAGGAAGGCAGCGCACGCTCCAGCCAGAGAGAAGAACCCTCTGCTTCTCACCCCAGAAAGAGCCATAAAACACGCTCAGCGCCAGCGCATGCACCCATTTGACAAAGACAATTTGATTTGTCCGCAGCTTCTAAAATATTCATTCCACTTTGATGGACTATCGTTTTATAAATATAGATTATCATTAACCGACACCGGCGGTGCACTGCTGGCCGACCCAGCGCCACGCCGCCGGTTCGGGATGAAGACGTCCAATAAAAAAAATCATTATCTCTGTCTGCGAACCCTGATCTGGATCGTTTGCCTCATTTGCAGTGCAGGGGTCAGTAACTCACGCTAACTGCCTCTGTTTGTGCATTTCACGGCCCGGCCACCCCTGCTGGGGAGATTGGCAGGATGCTTCTCTAGTTTGGACCTGGGGAAGGAAACGAGGCGATTGGGGGGAGGGGAAAAAGAAGACCTAAGGGCTCCGATGGGATCACGTTGAGCGTGCTGGGGTGCTGTGTTTCTGGAGAGAGAGCGGAGTGGAGTGGGCGTGGGTATGAGTTTTGGAGCATGTCAGACCCAGCCCCACCATTTACCGGCTATGAGGCCTTGGGCAAGTGAGTTAAACTCCCTGAGTTTTCTCCTCAGTAAAATAGGTCTCACGATCGTGCCTATTTCCTATGAGTCTGAGCCTAAACACGTGACCTGGCACTTAAGCACACGTGAATGTTAGTTGCAATGATGATGATGATTGTTCTTTGCATTAACTTTAAGCCCTTTAACAAGTTGCTTGACCTCCCTGAACCCCAGTTTCTTCTCATGTAGGAGTCTCAGTTGTACAGATACAATGAGCTGGTGTACCTGAAGAACTCAGCACGTCGGATGATGCGTTCTAAGTATCCTTGAGGGCCATTTTGTTTAAGCTCGATGGAAGCCAGGCAGAGAGAATATGGAATGAGTTGTCCCCGAGAGCCATGGCCTCAGCATCCTTGCTCCTTGAGGACTCAGAGTGCCTAGGATGTGAGCCTGGAGCAAAAGGTGGGCCACGGTGTCATGTCGAGATGGATTCACAGTTATTTCTATAAGGGTCTCTTATTTGTCAAATACCATCCCCCTCCCACAGCAGCATTCTAGGTCTTTGTGGGACCTGAAAAAGAAATGGGTGAGTTTATTGGTGCTGTGCTGCCAGGGAATGAAAGTCAAGGTGGAATTAAAGATCTGCCTGTCCTTGGAAATGAAACCTCGTCTGCAGCATTTCCTCTTACATTTGGCCGTTTGAAAGAAATATACAACTAGGTATGGGGGAAAAAGCAATTGCAGAGAAATCTCCAATAGAAGGTGGCCTGAGGGAGAAGAGAAATAGCAGGGCAAGTGTGAACTTGAGAGCAGAGAGCAAACCTTCTTCATCCTGAACAAGAGTGGAATGAAAAAGAGTGAAATAAACTCTTGAATTTGAGCTTCCGCCAGGGCCGTAAATGGGGCAGGTGGCCTCGAACCTTCCAGAAGACCCCAGCTGCTCCCAGAAGCGGGCAGGCAAGCCGTGTGCCACGGCCTCATTCCTGTGGGAAGATATCCCGGGGCATTCAGCCCCAAAGTTTATTTAAGTGAAAAAAAAAACCCACCCAGAGACAAGAAGGAGTGTTACACCACTGTCAAGTTTTAGACGTCGCCATCAAGCAAAAAAAATTACATCCCATCCTGACGAGCGACTAATCAAGGCATGGCAAACGGTCCTGCAATAAATTACTTCGGCGCGAAATAAACCACACAAACAGACCGATGATAATAAATGTAAATTATTTCTCTGAAGAAATTTTCTTGGTATATGAGTAATACGAACCATCAGGAAGGCGTCTTCCTTAACATTAATTACAGAAAATGACAAGTGAGCTGATGACTGGAAAGGCTCATTATCTGAGAACATATTCACAACTTTGCAATTTGCGCGAGATGTACTCCGGCTAAATTAATCTCCCTTCTTTGCATGAGCCTCTTCTAATTTTCATGTTATTAACAGGTTTGCAGTATCAGTCAGTGCTTGTCACTCTAATCAGGTTTCAGCATGTTCGCAAAAGCGAAGCGTCATTTATAAGGATAAGCCCTCATAATGGTGCTTGCTTTCATGTGGAGAATTCTACAAGGCTGCTTTTAATAAGGTACTTTAATCATCTCCTTTGCTCAACTTTTGGCCCCACTGTTCCTTTATGAAGAGTCATTAAAAGACTTTGAAGTTCATCAAGGAGGAAAAATTCATGACATTGTTCGGGTGAGGGTGGGGCTGGTTCTGAGGGGAAGCCGGGAAGGAGTCGGGAGCGAGTGGGTCCTGTTGACCCAGAGCCTGGTCTAGGTGAATAGGGGCAACCTGTGCCCATTGTCTCCACCATTCAATACCTTGTAGGGTTACCGCTCAATCAAGACCCCTCTGGTAGAGCCCACAGGGCAAGTTTCAGGGCGCGTGCCCAGAGAGGCTCGGGGACTTCGTTTGAGAACGGGCCAGCCCGGTCAGGACCCGGGACAGCTCCCAGCATACCGCTATCGCTCTGAGGACGGCTGTGAGCTTTCTTGGGGAGTTTAGATTTATTTTGATAGTCTGCTTTGCTTTGCAAATTACTTCCTCTTTGGGACCAGACTGATTTCTCTGAATCCAGACTGTCTTCCTCACTTTTTTCCATAGGGTGTTCCAAGGAGTAATCATAGGGGGCTTGCAACCTTAGTGGGCTAATAGACTAGATCGACTGGTTGTGTGTGTGTGTGTGTACAATCCCTCTTTTTGCCATGTGGCTCACAGGGGCAAGACAGAGCTCATCATGGAATCAAGGCTCAGGTACACCCATTTCCTGCTAAATTCCCTCCAGAGAAGTTGAAAATGTCCTCACAAGTTTCCATTAACAGCGACGCATGACCCTCAGTTTGCCTCCAGGGATCCTTGGTGGCCTCTGACAGACCTTCTGAGCTCACAGTTGCCGAGAATCCTTCTTGCTGGGGTGGCTCGTCTCTTAGTGGACAGAATGCTACACTGAGAGGCAAAGATAAGTCCTACTCTTACCTTGGTCACTTACTCATTCTGTGACCTTAGGCAAGTCACACTTCTCTGGCATCATCCATATGGCTTTTTAAGGTTTCCTCCAGCTTGGACCTTTATGATGGCATTCCTGATATTTACTGCAGTCTTGTCTTCCCCTGTGAATGGTAGAGATGGTGGCCCTGTGTCTCAAGGGGGCAACATAATCAGCGCTCACAGGGAATAATCTTCCTATTCCTATAAGTGTGTTTCTCTCCCTGTAGGTGTGGGATGGTCTCTGGGATGGTCTCTGTGGTGGCCTGGGCTCTGTCCTGTCTGGGCTAATATCACAGACCCTTTTGTTCAGATCACAGTGGTCACCCTTCTCTGAGACCTACTCCCTGAGGCACAGGGGTATGTCCCCCAAAGCCATATTCATGCTACTTGGCCCTATCCTTTGGCATTGCTGGTTGAACCTGCGCTCAGCAAGCCAGGGTCTCTCCGCTGTGAATCCAGGATTGTACTAAGGGAAGGTCACATAGTGTTAGCAGATAACTGGATTCACAATGTAGATGCCGAAGAGAAGTGAGGCAGCCATCTTTCCCCATGGGACCTTGAGGAGAAGGAAGGCTGATGTGTGGGGAGGGAGAGGGAAACAGTAAAGATCGGAGGAAGAAAAAAAGCCCAGTTCCCAGTTCCAGATCCTTTCGGAAACCCCTGGGTTGTATGAGTCATCCCTGGATCCTAAAACGATATTTCCTTTTCTTACTTATGCTCACTTGGGTGTGTTCCTGTTACTTTCAACCAAAAAGAACTAACCAGCACAGCTTCCTTGAGCAAAAGCTTACAACCAGTGCTAAGCAGGGTGGAGCTGGCGGCCTGACAAGGGAGAGCTCAGGATTCCTAGGTCCGTAGGCCAGAATGGAGGGCAAAGACGCCACTAAGTCTGAGAGGTTAAACCCTCAGTGTGTTAAGGGTTTGTCCTGCAGTATATGGTGTGTCACAGATGGAACTGGCCCTAGGGGACGGGGAGAAGAAGGAGGAAGCGGAAGGACCCTTCAGCAGCTGAAGTGTTTAGTTTAAAACCAGAAAGTGAATCTTCAGGAACTTGGTTCTTTTCAGGCCCTTTGCAACCTGTATTTATTTCTCAGTCATTATGTCTCTAAGTCTCTACAGAGATGCCAGCCTGGCTTATCTCTGCCGTGTGGACTTGAGGTGGGACCTCACAAGGCCAGACCCTTAAAGGAGGGACAACCCCAGTGATGGAGGTGATGGACCCAGATAGAGGACCCTGAGAACATAGCTGGGGCATTTGGTTCAGTGCTCCTCCCAACCGGGCGAGACCTATTGACTCACCTCCATCTGTGCCTGGGAGGCTTCTGCATTTTAATGACTCCCCAACTCACCCAATGGGACTCAATGAACCCCACTAGGGTTCATTCAAAGAAGCAGAAGAATGAGGTGTCTGGGTTCAACTTAGTAACGATGGGTCATCCTCAAGGTCAGGTGGCAAAATTGTACCTCAGTGTAATAAATCTATTTGTACTCTTCTCAGAGGTGTTGGCCGTGCCTTCAGGTCGAGAGACCAAAGTGGCAGCATAGTGCGAGCCCATTCTGCAGTCTCTCCGGCTGAGCTGGGGCAGTGCAGGCTTTGAGTTTGGAAAGGGCAGCAGGCTGGGGCTCGCAGTGGGGTGAGGCATTGCCCTCCTTCACCCCACACTCCAGACCTAATTTGGACTTAGGCCCTGAGCACCAAAAAGGGTAGAGGGGGGATACATGTGAAATTCAAAACAAAAATAATACTAAACTATAAGACTAGTGTGAGCAGTTCAACGAAACTGATTTTTCCCATGACGGTTTATTTATTTACATTTATTAAAGATTATTTCATTTTCTCCCCTTTATTTTAAAGTATCTCTGCTTTGCGGACCACTAAGCTTGAGCTTACTCTACCCATGAAGTGACCCAGCGCTTCTCACCCACCCTGAGGCCTTCTTGAAGCATGGGGTCCCATGAGTCTAGGGATGGGTGGGCAGAAGTGTGCCGTGCATGTGTGAGTCTGTGTCATTTGTCCATCTGTGTGCACAAGACACCAGCTGAGGTGGCCAGGGCCTGTGGAGGCGTGATCAGTTCTCCCTGGGGTAGAGCTCTCTCTCCGTCTCCCTGTCTCTTCTGGGCACTGGGTGAGGGCCCTGGCCTGGCATGGGTTTGGAGCACAGTCAGGTAGTGGCTTCATGATCTGAGAGAACAGACCAGCAGGCAGTGGTCGTGGTGGCAAGGCTTTTCTCCCAACCCCCTTCAGGGAACTCCTGTCTGACTCAGGCTGGGGTTTAGAGAGGCAGATCCTCAGGGGAGAACTTGGCAGACCTGGCTGGGAGGGTTCTGGGCAGACGACCAGGATGACTCTCTGTTCTACTCCCCAACCCCCAGGCTCCCTTGTTCACCCCTCTGGCCCCTGCTCAGCAGGTCATATCCTGTGAAAACTAGTCTTGGGGCTTCAGAACAAAGTGATGGAGGGGGGCCACAGGGCTAGACTGGGCAGCGCTGATCCTTGCGAGCCGTGCCCTGGGTGGGGTTGGGATGGGGGAGCTGCTGCTTCTCATGGTGTTGCTGTCACCTGGAGCAACATCAAAGCCTGGGAAACACCACCCTAGAGCTGAGACTTATTGGACCACAGCCATCACAGGCCTCAGCATCATCTAGTTTACCCACATTGTCCAAATGGGGCCACTGAGCCCTGGCAGAGGCTGTGACTTGTCCTGGGCTGGGCGCTGAGTGAGAGGCATTCTCACGTGGTGGACCTGGATTTCTGGCCTCCCTGTTCTGTTCTGTTAAGGGCTTCTCCCTCATTTGGCCTTATTCTCTAAATAATATAAACATCTTCCTCTTGAGACTGTATTTACCTGAATTTTGCTAATAGTCAGGTGTCCCTAAGAAGTAGACATGGGGATCAAGTTGGATATGGTAGCCAGCTTCCAAGATGCCTCCTCCTCCCCGCCGTGATCCCTACCTCCTGGTAGTCACTCCCTCGTGCAGTACCTCCCATGCTGTACCAGTTCTTGTGACCAATAGAATAAGGTGGACACGATGGCTCGTCACTTCCAAGATTAAGTTAAAAAAACTGTGGCCTCCATCTTGGTTTCCCTCTCATCACTCGCTCTGGGAGAAGTCAGCTGCTGTGTCACAAGGATACTTAGGCAGCTTGTGGAGAAACCCATGAGTGAGCCTGGAGGCAGACCCTCAGGTGAGCCTCTAGCTGATGGCAGCCCCCGCCCACAAGATAGCCTGACTCTGAGACAGAACCACCCAGCTGAGCCATGCCTGTCTCAAAGACTGAGAGAGAACAAATGTTTATTGCTTTAAGTCACTAAGTTTTGGGGCCTTTTGTTACACAGCAGTAGGTAACTAATACACTGGTTATCTGATAAAATGAGGCTGCAGGGTTGAATCGGCCTCAGATTCCAGAGTGATAAGACTTTGGGAAAGAAAGGCCAACGTCAATATGATTCAGAAATGCCACAGGTGGAAGCCCAAGGTTTACCCAGTTCTCTTCAAAAAGATGTGGGATTGGGTCTTGAGTCTCGTCCTGGGCTGAGTCAGGACACGCAGAGATGACAAGGTCTCACTATCTCTTGTCAAGCTAGATAGAGAAATGAACACATTCTCTTCAGCATGGGAAAATGTCCCTCTGAGTGGTCAAGGAAGGATTCGGTGACTGTCCAGTCCCTCCAGGTGCTGCATATCCATCACCTCACTTACCTTCTCTCAGCCCTAGGAGGTGGCTATTACCATCCTCACTGTTTACGTGGGGCACCAAGGCCCTGGACCTTGAACTCTATGCTTCAGGCAACTGGAAGGGCGTTGAGCTGTGTTTTGGCGAGATGATTCCCACCGTCTGGGTAGAGGATGGACCGATGGGATGGGGCAGAAGGCAAGGACTCATTCTACCCAGGAGAGAAGCCCTGAGCCCCAAGCCGAGACATGGGAAATGTGGAGAAAAGGCCAAGCAAATCGAGGTTCTGGCCAGTTCTCGTTCATGTCCCAGCACTGTGATCCAGTCCATGCCTGGGCACCGGAGTCTGTGGCTCCCCGGTGAGCTGGCGGCATGGCCGTACCCCGTGGTGGGGGCAAGCGAGGAGTTCGGGGAGCTGCCTTCCTCACGCTGCTTCTCCCCACCCATGGGAACAGGCACCACCTCTCCAAACGTCCAGGTGTGCTTGCGGTGGCGGAGGGCTCCCCTGCCCCAGATCCAAAGCTTCTCTTTTCCCCTGGGCCTGCTGTAGGGTGGGGAGACCCTCTCTGGCAGGGCGGAGTGGGGCACCCCTGCCCTGGGATCCCCGACAGCCGCCTTCCCCACTTTCCCTCAGTGAAGCTCGCCTGCAATCATGTCAGTGCACTTTGCAGGCTGACAGAAATCCCACCGATAATTGGGAAGAACGGAAAATGAAAACATTAAAATTTGCCATGTCATATGTTCACTTTTTCTGATTGCCTGATACCCACCGTCCACTGACAGATGCTGTATTATTAACACTTGATTAAAAATCACTTCAGGTTTGAACCAGCCCGTCGAGAAGGGAGCGTCTTGACAAGACTTGTGGTTTGTGATTGACAATTAGTAATATTCGGTGTGTCACAACATAGATAGTGTGACTTATTGGTGCTGGTGTAATGCAACACATTTCATCTGAGCTCCTCAAATTGGTACATAGGAATCAGAAAGGAAAGATGGAGTCTCATTCAGCCGACTTTGATTACCAACAAAGGGGAGATTGTACATACCTGTTTCGGCGGGCCCTACCTGGATTTCTATCAATCAGCCAGACGGCTGAGATGCTCTCTCCTCTGTGGGGATGGGAACCTCAGTAGAGGTGGATCTCATTATGCAACCCATAACTTCTCTATCAGCCGCCAAATTCTTTCTGTCTGGAAATATGAAAGCTCCTCGCTCCGACACGCTGCCTCCGCACCTCCAAATTACCAGCCTGCTCCTCTTAAAACAAAAGACTTCTCATTTTTTTTTTTTTGAAATAAAACGATCATATCTTGATTGACGTGCTACATCCTTTTCCTTCAGCTATTTTTCTAACTTGGTGTCAGTGGGAGTTGAATTCAAGGGCCCTTTTTTTTTTTGTCTCTGTTCTAATTCAATTCCTTTTAAGTGCTTTTAAGAACAGTGCAATTCAAGGTCTTTCCTTTTTTGGGTCTGACCTGGTTATCGTTTTTTGATTTCCTTCTCGGCTAAGATTATCCAGGCAGAGAATGGTCGCTTGCATTAGCGAAAGGTGATGAATTTAATGTGATTAATCTCTGCACACTTGGGGAAAAGCGGCCTCATGTGTGATTTAAATGTTTTGCAGAACTGTGTACCTTGTAATAGAGAAGCAAACGGTAGTGTGGGGATCGCATTGTCTCACCACTGCGTGAACTGGCCTCTCAGAAATTACTACCATCTAAAAAGCTCTTTTCTTCATTCATGTGTTCTCCTGTCTTTTGGTTTGTCTGCTCCTACCCCGTTTCTCACAGCCCCCAAAACCCATGGGAATGGAGACCAGGTCTCTTTTGTTCACTGCTCTGTCCCCAGTGCTAGAACATTCTCTGGTAGGTAGTAAGCGCTAACGAATATTTGTGGAATGAACGCATCGATGATGGGGGTTGGGGGTGGTCTCGAGCTAAGACATGGAGGACCGACTCCCACAGGAAGCATCTTCTCTTAGGAGGGAGAAGAGTGAGCTCTTGGGGTACAAGAGGGTTCCCCTTTCTTTCCTCATCCTTGTCACCCCAACTTGAGGGACTTAGCCACCTCCAGCTCTGGTTTCCTGTCACCCCTGGGGAAGGGGTCAGGCTTTCTGAGAGCGAGAGAAGCAGTTTTTCTTCAGGTGTGAAGACAGGGGTGAGCTGGGCCAGGCCCTGCCAGGAGGGACACCAAAAAGATGTAATGACTAGCTGGGAGTGGTCATCGCTCTGTCCCCGTATTCGTTCATTCATTCATTCGTTCATTTGATCAGCAAACATTTGCTGAATCCCTAACAGCTGTGTGAAATAGCTGTCAGGCCCTGGGCTAGGGGTTCATCACCCCTATTCTCTCCCTGGCCCCTCAACCCTCAGGCTTGGACACAACTTCTGGCCAGACTCTTGGGGCTCTGTCTTGGGCCTGCCTTCAGGGACTCGTCCCTAGCTCCACCTGCTGTCAACCATTGAAGTCAGTACACTGCAGCTGAGCCCTTGGGTCCACCCCACCCCAGCCTTGGCTCACTCTGGGTATCCCAGAGTGATACACTCTGGGTATCCCAGAGTGAGCCAAGTGAAGAATAGTCAGTCTAGGTCATCTGTTGCAGCCTGTACGGAAAAACACTTACGATCCTGTATTAGGGTTATAGAGGGATCTGTCTCGTCATTGCTCTGAGCTCTCCTGGGGTGCAGGGGCCATGTCAGAGCTCTATCTGTGTTCTCAGCCCCCAGAACAAGGCTGCAGGGGAAGCAGGTGAGGCGGGGGTTAGGCACTGGCTGCAGAAAATGCCAAGGTCAAGTGAATGCTTCATCATTCATTAGTTGGGTGCCCTTGGACAAGTGACTCGACCTCTCCAAGCTTCAATTTTCTCATCTGCAAAATAGAGAGAAT
Source organism: Pteropus medius (assembly GCF_902729225.1). Lineage (NCBI taxonomy): Eukaryota > Metazoa > Chordata > Mammalia > Chiroptera > Pteropodidae > Pteropus > Pteropus medius. The sequence continues at coordinate 2,505,377 of NW_024356335.1, forward strand.
GATGGGACCCATTGCAGAGGTTCTAAGACCAAGGCTCTTAACCCTTTGTATTCTGTAGACCCCTTTGGCAGTCTGGGGAATCCTGTGGGTCCTGTCCCAGAACAATGGTAAAATAACATATGCACAATTATGAAGGAAACCAATTTATTAAAATACAATTATCAAAATATAAAAATTTGTGATACAGCAATACGTGTGCTTTATTAACACATTAAGCAGCAAGATCTAGTGACAGTTCCAGTAACCATCACGATTTCGAGGTGGTGATAAGGGTGAAGAATGTTCTCTGAGAAATCTGTAGCGACTGTCATGTGATGTCAAAATGTCTGTGATTTCTGCCAGTGACAAAGGTGTGGGTATTGCTAATACTCGTTCCTAATGGAAGGGAAGGCTGGATTTCAGTAAGAGGGGAGTCGATTTTCCTGTTCATGTTTAGGAGCCCTGATGTGAAGGATGCTCCTAGAGCTGGGATGGGAACCGGGGAGGGGCAGCCACGGGGACACGGAGGAGGAAGGACTGTGGCTGGCTGGGGCTGGCCCGATGTGAAATTGTGGGGGGCCTGGTCCTTGGTTCTGAGTGTGAGTGTGGCACAGATTTCTAGCAAAAGGCAGGCGATGTGTGCATGTAACAGTTTCACCACAATTTGTATCACGTGATAGCAGTTGGCCACACATACCAGTGCCACCGTGGGCCATGGTCTGTGCGACGTACACTGCCTCAGTTACTACAGTGGCTCTGCAGGGTCACCACCACTGAGATCCTCATCGTTTAGGTGAGGAGACTGGGACTCCGAAGGGTCATGTCCTTGTCTAATGCCACACAGTTGCGTGGATGGGGGCGGCTGCGGGGAGAGGTTGGTATCCAACCCAGGTAGGGCTAATTCTAAAGCCCATGCCTTTTACTAGTTGGTGATGTTTAAAATGTTTATTTTACAATTTGGCAGACATCTTGCTAATTTATCTTTAAAAAAATCATTGACGAAGTTGAATGTTTCCCAAGCTCTGATTCGCTAACAGCTTTACCTTCTGAGTGAGTGACCTATTCAGGTTCTTGGCTTTGGTGCGTTTCTTTTGGCAAATCTATGAGGAATGGATGTTTTTCTTATCCGTTGGTGCTGACTCTGTATGTACAGATACTGCTTTCTGAACGGTGAATACGATTTGTCATCTTTGTTTAGAAATCCCTCCCCACGTGCCACTTGCTTCTTCTGTTTGTTAATGGTAGGACTCATTACAAAACACACCAATGTCCACGCCGTTCGATGGCAAAGGAACCATTCTTTGGGATGGCCATTCTCCAACCTGGATGATCATCAGACTCAGTGAGCGCCTCACTGGAAATACAGGCTCTGAGCTGCCCGATTCCTCGGTGTGCCTGGGCCCGGGACTGTGCATTCCACAGATCCCTTCTCCTCATGCTGAGGACACAGCAGTTTGTAGAGCTGCTTTGGGGACCACTGCTTTATAACACCGTCTGTCCGAACAATACAGAACGTCCCAGGTGCAGGAATGAAGCATTTGAACAAACGTGACAGGCTTCTGAGCAAGAGCTCACATTTCTAACTTTGGCTCTGTCTGTCACTTATAAAGTGGGTATCCTTGGACAAATAACTTGACCTCTCTGAGCCTCAGTTTCCATTTTTTTTTTTTTTTTTAAGGTGAGGCAACCTTTTGTCGACCTCACAGATTGCAAGGACCTTGTCAGCTTATAATCTCTTATTTTTTAATTTTTTTATTTTTTACACCTACAGCACCTGGTCCTCCTAGGTGGTCTCCCATCCAAGTACTAACCAGGCCCGACCCTGCTGAGCTTCCGAGATCAGACAGGATCGGGCTTGTTCAGGGTGGCATGGCCGTAGACAAGCCTCAGTTTTCTCGCCTGTGAAATGGATACCGTAGTTTCTAACTCTCGGGGTTGTGGTGAAGATAAATGGGATCGTGTACATAATGCATTAAACACAGCATCTGGCCCGTGGTAAATAAATTTTAGCCCCTGTAGTTGTTACTAATATTAAAACTAACGTTGCCCTTTGATATGATAAATGTTCAGGTAGATCATTTGCTCAGAGGAGACTGAGACCTGGGTGCCTGGAACGATCATACTCTTTAACAGGGAACATTGCTGTGTGGTCACTGAACTCTCCCAACACACAGGACTTGGGTGCAGGGTGTACTGGGCCTAATTCTGGAGCAAGTGTGACCAGGTTGAGGTAATAGAGCTGGCTGGGCTCCTCGGGTTCACAGTCAAATCCCAGGATGGCATGGTGAACTCTGAAGAGTCCAGGCTGGCAAAGGCATAGATACTCTGGAGCCCATCTGAGGAATAGGGGGCAAGAGTCTCTGGGCAGGGCCTGGAGCCCTGCAGAGGGAAGCTACATGGCACAGGAGAAGGAACATGTGTTTGGATCCCAGATCTGCCATGTAATGACTGTGTGATCTCAAAAAGTCCCTAACTAACCTCTCTGGTTGATCGCATATATCCTTCAGGGCTTAAAAAAATATTATGTAAAAAGCTTGGCCAAAGGGCCGGACATATCCAGCCCTTTGGCAACTGTGGCCTTGATTAATAAGCTGGCACCTTGGGTCCATGGGGAGTCCACGAGGGTTGAGGGGAGACCTCAGCCAGTGGCCAAGCACTGCTAGATAGAGAGTGTCCGGGCTTTGGATGAGGGCTTGTGGCTCAGAGCAAATTCTAGTCCCAGCTGGGGTGAGGCTGAGGCTCGGTTCGCAGGCCGTGACTGGCTCCCCCAGGCCTGTCGTATGCCAGGCTTGGAGCCCCATCTAATGCCAACACGACAAACAGTGTTCACTGTCAGTGTAGTTTGAGACTGAAAATCCAGAGGAAGCAACGCAAATGTGTACAAACAAATAATCATTTAGTAAAGTGGCCAGGGACGAGACCTATTTTACCCAAGTCAGTGTTCTCCTGTGTTCTAGCCACAGGCTGCCAGAAACCGTAATGTAAAAAGAGATGCCATTCCCAGAAGCAATGGAAAAATACTTAGGAATAAACTTAATGAGAAATGCCTGTGACCTATATAAAGACAACTACAAAATTTTATTGGTGAAATAAAAGAAGACCAGAATAAATGGAGAGGCAGCCTACGTTTCTGCACGGGAAGACCGAATATTGTAAAAGTGTCAAATCACCTCCATGCTAATTTGTAAATTTAATGCAATAACACACAATTCTGCAAAAGGAACTTGATAAAATGACTCTAAAATTTATCTGGAAAAAACACTGGTCAGAATATCAAGGAATATTCTGTAAAAAGGAGAACACTGATAGATAGACTTACTGAATATTAAAACATAAAGTAGCAATAATTAGAATAGTGAGAATATTGATGGAAAAAACGAAATAGATTTTAATGAATTAGAACAGAATGCCTAGAAATAGATGAGATCGCATGTAAAAATTAAATAGGACAAAGCAGCCACCCTAAATGAGTGGGTGATGAATCATTTAGTAAATGCTGTTGAAAAAAAACTGATCAGCAACTTGAAAAAATAATTTGTAATTTAGATACACCTTGTACTTCATATCAAAACAACTCCAGCTGTATAAAAAATTCGGTTCAGAAAAGAACCAAACACTGAAAAATCTAGCAGAGAATAGATTGGGGTATTTATTAGATCTTTGGAATACTAATTTTAAAGAGACAACATACCAAATTATACAAACTGTAAAATATACTTACACAATAAAAATTACATAGAAATGATGGCCGAGTAAAATATTTACATGGGGCAAGAACCATGAGGGTGAGAACATTTCAGGGAGATATTTTTCCTTTTTGTTTTAATAATATTTTTCAGTAAATAGAAATCAAGAATAAGACCACTGTGATTTGTTTTTAGATGATTACATATTATGAAATCTTAAATAAGTGTTAACACACAATCCCTTTATCTACTATGACTCCTCGGTTTTCAATATAAAGGACTAGAAAACCACTTAAGACAATATAATCTAGGTATGATCTCTTATGAGAAGCCGATGGTGAATGTTTTCACTAATACTTTAAGTTCTCTGAATTCCTGCTTTACTTCAATTAGGTTTTCCTCTGTCTGGAGTCAAGTGCTTTGTCAACTCCCCCAAAATTAAAAAAAAAAAATGATTTAATTAAAGTAAAACGTCTAGAAAAGTGCACAATCTTTAAGTACATGGCTTTATTAACTCCTATGTCACCACTCGTAAAGATGCAGAACACCTCCAACACCCAGAAGTTCCCCTCTGGCCAGTCCCCCACCCCTTTCCTGGTTTCTGCACGATTATGTTCATCTTACCTGTTCTTGAATGGAATCATACAGGCTGTACTCTTTTATGTCTGGCTTCTATGGAGTTGCATTATGTCTGTGAGTTTGATCCATATAAGCAGTGTGTATTGATAGTTCATTTTTCATGGCAGTGTACTATTCCATCGTGTGAATATACCACATCTCATCCATTCTACTGGTCTAAAGGCATGGAGTAATGGAGAGAGGCTTGTTTTACAATCTTATACTCTCCAAAACCACACTGACTTTTCACTTCTGACAAAAGAAGAGGTAGAGAGGGCCCATCAGCGGGAGAACTTGTGACCTCTCACCTCTACCTCTTGTTTTGGGAGGCCCCTCGTCATGTGGCATTTAATGAACTTCAGCATCCAGGTCTTACCAGACACCCGGCACCTACCAGGCCAAAGCTCAGAACTCCAAAATGCTCATATTCTTCCCCTTTGGCCCAAAGACCTGGTTTTATGGAGACTATAACTGGTCCAGGGTCTGGGGGGACATTTGGTTAACGGAAGAAGAAAGGGAAGCCACATTGCAGGTGTGTGGGTAGGCAAAGCCCTGCCCCCTCCAAAAGCTCCTTTGCAGTTAAAGGAGAAAGAAGGGTGGCCGGCATGGACTTACCCAACCCTCCCAGGGATTACGAATGTCAGAGCCCAGTACAGAGTGGCTGGGGTAATTACAAGTGCCAACGAGTGTCACATAGAAGGGCTACGCCAAGCTGATGTCCGCCGCCAGGCAATTCGGGGAGGGACACTTTGAGCTGAGACTTGGAGATGGGGTGGGAGCTGGTGAGAAGTTAGCAGTGGTGCAATATGGGATAGAGGGAAAAAGAAAATTCTAAGCCAGGCCCTGGAGTCAGATGGGGCAGGGAGGCGGCGGCAGTGACCAGATTCTGCGGGATAGGAGAAGGAGGTCATCAGAAAGACTATTATTCTAGTTGGCGAGTGAGTAGATTGGACCGAAGCTCAGTGCAGGGAGATCCATTTACCCATCTGTAAAATGGGATCATGATGCCCTCCTCACAGTGGTGGGATGACGGTGGAAGTGCTTCGTCAGGTGTTCAGGTGTTACCCCTTACTCCTCACTGAAGAGTGGGAGGACGAGGGCACCCCTGCTGGAGGCGGGGCCAGCACGGCCGAGTTTGCGCAGAAGCTGTTACGCTTGCTCCGCTTTCCACTGCGTCCTGGGCCTGGCGCCGAGAGAGCACCCACTAAGCGCTCTTGATTGGATGAGTGAATAGTGGCCACTTCCCACTCACTGTTCAGCCTTTTCAGTGGATCGCAGGCCAGGTAAGTCACTCAGGGCATAATAATACCCTCTTCATGGCGTTGTTGATTATTTTGAGACAGACCTGTTCGTAAAGTAAATGTCCTGTGGAAATTCTCAACACAGTAGCCGTTGTGTTTTGGACAAAGATGTAATGGCTGTGAAGGAGCTGTAGGGGTGGCGGCGGGGCCGCGAGGCCACTTTTCCTGGCACCAAACACCCAACGGCTGATCCAATAGCAAGAGTGTGGGCCCCACCTGAAAGCACAGCCTGAATCTTCCCTCTCTCCATCTCCACGTCCCCACCCTGGTCTGACTGGCGCCCTCTCACCTGGACTCCGCTTCCTGAGGAGTCACACCTGCTCTGGTTTTGCTGCTGTCCACGCTTGGCCCCGCGCCCCGTTTTCCACTCCGCCGCCAGAGGGAGCTTTTCCAAAGTGAGATGATGGTCCCCCACTGCGCTGAGACTAAAACTCCACTCCTGGGGATAGGGGCGAGGAGAAGGGTGGGGGGCACTTCCTCCCTGCAGTATCCCCTCTTACCTGCTCCGTGCATGGGGTTCCCATGCCCCCAAGTCCCTTCCCGTGTCAGGGCCTTTGCACTTTCTGTTCATGCTCCCTGGAAAGTTCTGTCCCTCTATCTCAAAGTGGCTGGTTTCCCTGTGCCATTTCGATGATCCTGGTCACTCAGATGTGGCCAGCTGGTGCCCTTTGCATTGCAAGCGGTGCACATTCTAAGAGATTTGGGGCGCACTGCCCTCTGGGCTACCTCTGAGCATCCCCCAGTCTACAGAACACCCCAGAGCCCTGAGCGAGCCACAAAGCTCAGCCTTCCTCCCTGTTTAATATTCAGCTTAAACTTTACATACCCTGTTTAAACACTTCAGTACCTTCTCATCGATTCTGCTTCTCACCAAAAATAAAAATATTTTGGTACTGCAAATAAAAGCAAATATTTGATACCACTTGGCAGTTTTCAGTGCATTAATTAGCAATTTGCTGGATAAATATTGCTGTGTAAATCAACAGTCACTTCCCAGTAATTAAAAGCCAAGTCGGATGTTATTGGAAGCACCTCCCTCCCTCCCCCCGGTGTATACTCCAGCTCCAAGAAATGTCACCCCTTCAGCTGTGGCTGGAGCACGAGTCGCCAGAAGAGGGTGTGTGTGGTCCCAAGGTGGACCACTCCCCGAATTCCAGCTCTGGCTTTGGAGAAAGGGAAAGAGGGAGCTGGAGGTGTTGGCGGTGGCTGGAGGGCCACAGGCACTCATGCGCCTCTGGGGGCCTGGGCCTCTCGGTGCCCCACGGATAATTGGGGCAAATGTGAGAAACAGATTTGGCCAATGTTCTGTGATTAGAATGGGAGTCCGTCTAAGTTGTGGTTACACGCATGGATTTGGGAATCCAACAGGCATGGAAGAGAGCACCCCAGATCAGCCACTGGCCGGCTGTGTGACCCCAGACAAGGCTCTGCTCCCCTCTGAGTCTCAGGTCCTTCATCTGTAAAATGGGAATGATAAAAATCTTTTCTCACAGGATTGTGAGAAATCCATTCATCTGGGTTAACATGGTGTACTCTCATGGTTTGTCATGGTGGTGGTGGTTTTTCTTCTGGGTGACTCTCTCCGGGTTTAATTTCTCTGTCCACGTGCCTTCAAACTCTCCCAGGGCTGCCTTCCCAAAGAAGGTGATGGATAAATCTATGCTTATCACCTCTTTGCTCAGCCTCTCTCCAAAATATCTTCCTGGTGTGTGAAGCAAAATCTTAATGACTGACTCTGACTCCTGCGTCCCCAGCTTGGCGGGGATGGGAGGAAGGAGCGGGGGGGATGGCCCAGCTGGTGAGGTACTGTAGAGTCAGGGTTGCAAGAGGGGGATTCTCACCTAAACTGGTCTCAAACCTGGGGTGCCCACAGTATTTGGAGTAGATGCGAAGATTGGCCCGAGCAAGCTGGAAGGGGCGTGGACGTTCACGCTCATGGAACAAGATGGCGAACTGAGCCTTTCTGTATAACTGCTTCCCCTGCTCCCTTTCCCTCTGAAACTACCACGGGGATATAAACAAGAAGGGAGCACAGAGGAATGCCGGGAAGAGTGACACTCACGCATTAGAAATGAGACCTGCCTGGGGAAAGGGCTGGCCGTGGGTGGGGGGCACTGTGTGTGAAGGGAGGCATCATCCCGCGTCATTAGAACTTAAAGTGATTGTGCATCTGCTGTGCCACACGTGGGCCAAGAAAGTCCCATGCATCTCACAGTGAGCCCTCATCACAGCATGGGGATGAGGTGTTGACCCCATTTTGCACAAGAGGAGGTGGAGGCACAGAGAATCTGTCCCCTGCTCATGGTTACACAGCTAATAAGTGGCTGAGCTGGGACTAGAAGCCAGGCCCATCTAACTGCTGAGCCCACATTTTAACTGCGAGGTTAGGTGGCCTCTTGAAGTGTAAGGGACCCCATCAGAACTCCATAACCCACCTGAGTACAAGGAGGCAGAGCCTGAAGGTGAGGTGGGCTGGGTCTGTAAGCACCTCGCACAGCTCCAAAGTGCCAATTTGCAGTTTTCCTTGGAGGCTGGCTGGGGAGAATGAGGTACAAGGTCAGCTGGGTCCTGGCGTGGCCAGCCGGACCAGACAGAGGGGGAGGATGGCACCCCAGCTTCACAAACAAGGCTCACTGGCAGGGCACTGATGTTCCCATGTTTATGCCTTAATATCTCACCCTTCTTATACCCCTCAGACAACGAAACCCAGAAATAGCAAACAAAACCTTCACGAATTGAACTTTATCAAATGCTTCTTTATAGACATATTGAAATAACTTTATGGTTTTTCTCTGTTAATTTGTTAATATAATGAATAACAGATTTTATGAGTTTAAATCCAACTTTGCCATTTTTTATACGATGCTGGATTTTGTCTATGAATATTTCATTCAGGAATTTTGCCTCCATGTTTAGTTTCACGGAGTTTATTTAAGACCGGTGTGATGGTGTGTGTGTATGTGCTGCCTGGACTGGGCCGTGGGGTGCCCAGATATTTGGTCAAACATTATTCTGAGTGTGAATCGGGGGGCATTTTGGATGAGGTTAATATTTGAATTAGTTGACTGAATAAAGCAGATTGTCCTCCCGAATATGGGTAGGCCTCGTCCAATCAGTTCAAGGCCCAAATAGAAGAAAAAGTCTGACCTTCCCCTGAGTAAGAGGGATCCTCTGCCTGACTGCCTTGAGCTGGGACATTGTTTTGTTCCCTCCCCCCGCCCCCCCACCTTTGGTCTCAAACTGAAACTTTGGCTTTTCCCAGTCTCAAGCCTGCCAGCACTCAGCCTGGAATTGTGTTCTCTGCTCCCCTGAATCCCTAGCGGGCAGACTACAGCACCTAGGTTGTGTCAGGCTCCATAATCACTTGAGTCAATTCCTTATAAATCTCTTTATTTATTAGCTTTATGTCTATGACATATATATTAGAGATATATGTATCTCTCCTATTGGTTCTCTTTCTCTGGTGAGCCCTAATATGTGATGATCTCTTCTTCAAATGTTGACTAGAAGTTGACTGTTACGATGTGGTCCTGTTGGGGTGTTTTTGGGTGGAGGAGGGGTTAGATTTTTACATTCATGATTCAATCTTTAATGATTATAGGTCTCTTTAGAGTTCTGATTCTTCTTGGGACAGTTTTGGTGTGTTACATTTTCCAGGAAATTGGCCATTTTGGTCTGGGTTTTCAATTTCATTGGCATAAAGTTATTCAGAACATTCTCTTGTGATTTTATTTATTTTTTATTATTTTTTGTGTGATTTTAAAAATTACCGTTTTCTCTGTATTTCTTTTCTTTGTGAATTCCTAATATCATTTATCTGCACCTTCTCTTTTTCTTAACTGGCTTTGGTTTTGTTGATTTTTCATTGTCTGGTTTTAAGTTTAATTATTCTCTGCTCATCTCATTTCCTTCATGTTTCTTTCTTGAGGTTATTCTTTTTCTAATTTCTTAAGTTGGGTGTTTAACTTGCTATTTTTCCTTTCCTTTTCTTCAGTGTAAATCAGAGCCTTGCCCTCCAAGGATGAGCTGCTCCCACAAGTTTTGATATGTACTATTTGATTAAGCCATAGTTATTTTCTTCAGTCATAAGTTATTTACAACTGTGCTGTAACGTGGAGTATCACTCTTTATCTTTTTATCCTAATTTATTGCTTGTGGTCAGAAAATATGATTTGTCTGCTAACGACTCTTTAGAATTTGTTGAGATCTGCTTCATAGTCTGCAATTGGTCATTTTTGCAGATATTTCTTATGTACTTGAAAAGAATAGGTTTTCTATAATTGTTTGTTACAGGGTTCTATGTTCATTATATCAAATATGGTCATGGTCTTGTTCAAATGTTCTATCTCCTTACAAATTTTTTTATCTTCTTCATCTATAAATTACTAATTGAGTCTGTTTAAAATTTTTCACGACGATAATGGATTCGTCAACTGTAAAAATAATCATTCACACTTTTGCTTGATATATTTTGCGAAACTTTGGTGCTAGGTGCATACATAATAATATAACATCATTATTATATGTTACAGGTGAGGTGTTCCTCTTGATGGTTTTTGCCTTAGAGTCTGTTTTTATTCACCCTAACGTTAATATAGCCACCGCAGCTTTTATTTGGTTAATATTTGCTTGGTATAATTTTTTATTCCTTTACTTTCTATTTTTCTTGTCCGCAGATAACTTGCTTTTGATTCGTAAAACTTAATCTGAAAATTTGATTTTTTAACTGGATAGAGATTAGTCCATTTATATTTATTTTAGGTCTCTATTTAATGCTATTATATTATTTTATACTTTTATTGTTATCATATTTCTTATTTGTTTATTTTTCTATCTCCTTTTGGACTGGTTGACTTTATATTCTTTTTCTTTCCCCTCTATTCTATTTCTAGTCTTAAAGTGGTTACCTTTAATTTTTTAAAAACCCTAAATTTTAGAAGTTTTAGATTTACAGAAAAATTTTTTTTTAAAAAAAGAGATTCTTATATACTCCCCCCTCAGTTCTCCCTGTTGATAACATATTATCAACATCATATGTTACCATGTTTTGTTACAGTTATAAGTGAATACTTATTCATTCGTATTTCCTTATATTCTACCTGATGCTCTTTTTCTATCCATCCAAGTTATGTGTCCTTTGGCTTCTCTTAGTTGTGAGTTTCTCAGACTGTCCTTGTTTTGAATGACAGTTTTGAGGAACACTGGTCAGTTATTTTGTAGAATATCCTTCAACTGGGATTAGTCTGATGTTTTTTCATGATTGGACTGGGATTATGGATTGCGGAGAGGAAAATCAGAGAGTTAAATTGGTATCACATACTATCCAAAGGTATCAATGTGACTTATCCCTGTTGATATTGACCTTGATCGCCTGGCGGCTGAGGTTGTGTTTGCCAGGTTTCTCCTGATTCTGTACCCTGTGTACTCCTCGGAGGAGATGCACTGTGTGAAGGAATTCAGTCTGTGCAGCCACATTTAAGGAATGGGGGTTACCCTCCCCCCCATTTCTGAAGGCAGAGTATCCCTATAAATTATTTGGAATTCTACTGTATAAAAGACTTGTCTACTCTCTCCCATGTATTTATTACTTCAGTAATTTATATAAATATGGACTCATAGATATTTTATATTTTGGGTATAATCTTCAACTATGGCCATTGGGATTTTATTCAGTTGGTTCCTGTATGCCTTTAAAATATTGCTATCAGTGTGCGTGCGTGCGTGCGTGTGTGTATGTGTATATGTGCATGCACTTTCTTATTTTCTGGAGCTACAAAATACTCCAGGTTCATCTGGTACATTTCCTTTCTGAATTCTAGAATCAGCAGTTTCTCCAAGGAGCCCTTATTCTTTTTATTGGAAAATAGTATGCATTAGAAACTCTTCTTTCAAAACTTGTTAACATCAATAGTTGACTTAAACGTTAAGGTTCATCAATAATCATGACCCTCTTCTTTCAAAACTATAAAATTTTAACTAACCCTTAATATACCCTCTAGGATTGCACGTTATACTTACACGGTAGTTTAGTCCTTCCTTATTTTTATACCTCCTAAACTCATCATTAGTATTGATCTATACAGCTCAAATCTTGTTTAGGTCTACCCAAGTTTAAACATTTTTTGTGCACCATTACTCTTGCAACTTACCCTTTCCTTCTGGATTCAATTTCATTCTACCCGAAATACATCCTGCAGTAGTTCTTTCAGAAGCAGTCTGAGAATTATATTTATTTCTCCCTTATTCTCGAGGGATAGTTGGTTATGTACAGGATTCTAAATTGACCATTATTTTTTTATTACCGTTTTGCCAGAAGTCTGCTTTCACTCTAATTTCCATCCTCTATTGATGATCTTTCTTTTCTCTCTGGTTGTTTTTGAAGTTCTTTTCTTTTACTTTGGTGTCTTACAATTACAGGTGTGTCAGGTATTCTTTTCATTTGTCCTTCTCAGGATACATTAGACATCTTGAGTCTAATGTGTAAATATTTAAACAATTTTAAATTATTTTTAAAAATTGTGATGTCATGCATAACATAAATGCTACCCTCTCAAGGATTTTCAAGCGTACAGTTCAGTGGCATTAAGTACATCCACACTGCTGTGCTTCCATCTCCAGAACTCTTTTCATCCTGCAAAACTAAGACTCGGTACCCACTAGACAATTCCCTAGTCCCTCCCCCAACCCTGGAATCTGCCATTCTTCTTTCTATCTCTATGAATTTGGCTACTTTAGATACTTTATATAAGTGGAATCATACAGTATTTGCCTTTTAGTGATTGGCTTAGCATAACGTCCTGAAAGTTTACCCACGTCGTGTCATGTGTCGGAATTCCTTCCTTTTTAAGGCTGAATAATATTCCATTGTATGTTTATACCACATTGTATTCATCCATTTCATCTGTCCACGAACCTTTAGGTTGCTTTCACCTCTTGGCTATTGTGAATAATGCTGCAGTGAGCATGGGTGTGCACATATCTCTGAGACCCTGTTTTCAGTTGTATGTATATCCAGAAGTGGGATTGCTGGATCGTATGGTTTTTAATTTTTTGAGGAACTGCATATTGTTTTTCATAATGGCTGCACTATTTCACATTCTCATCGATAGGTCACAGCATTCCAGTTTCTTCACATCCTTGCCAATGCTCGTTGTTTTCCGTGTGTGTGTGTGTGTTATTGTTGTGTGTGTGTGTTTTGTTTTTTGCTAGTAGCCATCCTTGGTATCACAATGTGGTTTTGATGTGCATTTCCCTAATGATCAATGATGTTGAATATCTTTTCATGTGCTTGTTGGTGAGTTTTGAATATTTAAAATCTATTCTGTATAATTCTCAGCCATTCTCTCCTGCAATGCTATTTCTCTTTATTCTCTCTCTTCCCTGCCTGTACCAGAGGGAAGATTTTTTTCAAGCTCATCCTTCGCTGAGAGCACAGCCTCTGGGAGTATCAGGTCCAGCTTCTGCCCTAACTCAGACCCAAAGCCTTGTCTCCTGTCCCCATGTGGGCACCACCTGGCTCTCTCCCTTCTCCCCGGTCACGACAGCGCATGTGCGTACCCCTCTGGTTTTCAGTTCTCAACTTTATTTCTTGTTTCTGGAATTTTTCTCCGTAAGCTCAAGTATTTGTCACATTGGTATTGAGCATTTCTGGGTGTTGGTGGCGAGAAGATTTTTGGGATATCTGGTCCACAGCCTTTCCAGAACCAGAAGCCCTTCCAACTCATTTACAAAGCTAAATCAACCTGACCAAAGATAGCAACACAAAGAAGGCTGCAGGCTAATCTCATTTACAAATATAGATGCAAACATCTTAAATAAAATATTAGCAAACCGAATCTAGCAATACATTAAACGAATATTCCACAATGACCAGGTAGACTATATTATTGGAAAGCAAGGACAGTTCTATTTTAGGAACTCTATTAATATAATTCATCATATTAATAGGCCAAAAGGGAAAAACCAGGGATGATAAAAAGGCATTTGATAACATTCAGCATCCATTTCATAGAAAAACCTCTCGGCAAAATAAAAATAGAAGGATTCTTCTTTAGCATGATAAGAAAGGCTTACAAGAACCTCCCATCCTTGAAGGGGCAGCCAGCATGCTTGGGGACATTCTAAAGTCAGAGAGGGTCCCCTCCGGTTGCTCGTCTCCTCTGTCCTAAATTGAGAGTACCTCCCCATGCGCCCGCTTCTCTGACTCAGTTGAGGCAAAAACGTGCCACTTGCCCTGAAAAGCCCTGGATATTTTGCTTTATAAGCAAAATATCAGATGACTTTTCCAAGCAGACTCAGATGACTACAGTAGCCGTGTCAGGTTGGACACTGGCTGAGCTTCTGTGAGCCTCAGTTTTCTCATTTGTGAAATGGGGCCAGGAGTCTCTATTCCACGAGTCTCTAGCCCCTGCACACGGTCGAGGCTCATACTTAGCACGTCCCTCCTTCTGCATCTCTCCTTTAGCTCTTTCTCCTCATCTTCCCACCTGTCCCCTCACTGTTTTCATTCCTCCACGGCCCTAGGCACGCCATGCTCAGTCTGCCTACTCTAAGTAACCTCAGTGGGTAGGGGAATTTAGAGAAACACCAGAGTTAGCACCCAAGAACAGGACGGTAGCTGCATGAAGCCCAATTGAGGGGCCTGGCCTCGGGGACTCTCCCCAGGGCCTCCCGCCCCACTTCGCACCCCAGGGAGACACGTCAGTGAGTCCTAAAACTCCAGGGTAGCTGTGGAGGTCGTGAGGTCCATCTGGACAACTGGTCCCCCTGTGGGAGGTGTTTGCACACTGGCTGACCACGGGAGGTCACAGGATGAGTGGACACCAGTGTGGAGTGGACACCAGCATGGAGAAGAGAACCCTGGACTCCTCTGGGAAGCCAGCCTCCTGCTAATTTCCTCTTCCTTCTGGGTTCTTCCCTTGGGGCAGAGTCTGGAGTCACCGCCTCCTAGTTTCTCAGAGGGAGACCAAAGCCAGAGCTTGGAATCCAGGCTTCCACCCCTTGGCTTCCTGCTGACTGCGCCCTGCCCTCTCTTCTTCTGGTCCCCTAAGCTCCCCCATTCTGCTGTGTTTATCACCCCAAACTTTCCTTATGCCTCCCCACCTCCACACCTGTACCCACACTGTGCCCCCTTCTCTTCTCTCCCCCAAGAGTCCTTGGTGCATCAGAGTTAGCCGCCACATCACAGTAATCCCCTGTGTTATTCCGTGTATTTACCATTTCTTTGATTTTCATCCTGATGTTTTGACATCTTGGGGCCTTGCTGACGTTGGAGGGACTGCCCCCCACCCTAGGGGTAGCTGGTTCCTTGACTTGCCTGGGAGTGTGCCTTTCAAATCCAAACCACCCAATCCAGAGCCCACCCCTCTGACCACGTCCATTACGGGGCTCTGACACTCTGGGCTGCTATCCACCTACTGCAATCAGACAGAGTAGGTACCAGACAGCTAGGGGCAGCCCTTATGCCCCAGAGTCTGCAGACATTATTCAGACTAGCCATTGCTAAGGCTGCTCACGCTGCCCCACCCATTCCTTCTCATGGAAGCCACGATGAGGCTTCTTCTCCACATCTTCCCTCGCTCCGTCTGCCTCCTGACTGACCGACCCTGGTGCTTCCTCATGTGGCCCCGCATGCCACGGCCGGCCTCCTCCTCCCGGGTTCTGTGAGCATAACAAACTGTCTTTTCAGTGGGAATCATCTCCCAACCTCTTGGCCTCACCTTACCTGAATAGTAATAAAACCCACATTTTAAAACAGGATAGGCTCCGTTATGCGGAGGTCACAAACTGACCTCCAGGTTTCAGCACAAAGCTTGTTGTTGGTCTGCTGACTCTCCAGGGCAGTGTGGGGACTCAGTGATACAGTGGCTCCACCCTCCTGTAGCTGCCCCTGTGGGAACACCCGTCCACAGTCACAGTGGAGGGTCAGAAAGTGCCGAAGGGTTTAAAACCAGCACTAAATGCTTTGGCCCGGAAGCGACACCCACCAGTTACGCTCACAGCCCACTGGGCAGAAAAAGCTCAGAGACTCGCCTAAGCACAGTGGGGCTGGGAGGTGTCATGCTCTTGCATGTGCGGGAGAAATGGGAGATGGGTCCATGCCGGAAGCCTCTGCCACATCTGGGTTGCCAGGTGGGGTAGGGGAGCACTTCCCCAGGGTGGTGCTTGTCCCTCTTGCTCACCCCAAAGCTGCCCTGGTCGGGAGAGCACATGCCATCTGCAGAGAGGAGGATTTGAGGTGGCGGGGGGGTGGCTGGGGCAGGAAATTTGGGTTTGTTCAGGAAGTCCTTATTTTACTGTCTACCCCAGACAAGCAGCCCAGCTTGAGTGTGCTGTCATCTATAACTTAAAAAAAAAAAAAAAAAAATTTAAATTTAAAAAGGTGAGTGAGAGCGAGGGAGAGAGAAACAGCTCCAGTCCCAACCGGGCAGAGACACAAATAGCAACTTTTAATTATATAATCTGCTTTTGATGAATTTATTTCTGACAGTTTTATAGGTTGACGAGAGAGTGCATTTTAGATGCAAAAAAACCCATTATTCATTCTGGGCTCTTTGAGCATAAAAATTGTCAAATGATTTTAATACAGTTTTAAGTTTTATGTTTATTGTCAAGGGGAAAAAAAGTCCACAGCAATTACCAAGTCACATGCCCCTTAAATCTTTATGTTTCTGACAGCAAGAACAATAAAATATGTTTTTGCCCAAACCTTTTACTGCTCAGATTGACGTGGCTTCAGCAACAGCTGCTTTTCTTCCATCTGAGAACCGTTTATGAGAAAGCTAACTTAGAACCATTTCTCGGCAGGCGGGGAGCAGGGAGTGGGGGTGGGTGGGGGTGGGGGTTGGAGAGAGGAGGGTCTTGGCCGCTCTGCAGAACAGATGTTTCTTTGCACAAAGGTCCAGACCCCAAGGTCTGGGCCCAGAGAGGGAAACGGGGTGAGACAAGATTGGGCAGATCTGTGCTTTTACACGAGCTGCTGCGTGGTACCTCGTCGATTTGCAAGGAACCCGGAAGGCGCATCTTGCCTGTGGTGTTAACCACTGGCCCCAGGTAATCTTCCAATCAGAACTGCCAGGAAGACAGCTCACCAATCATATACGCTGCTCGGTGTAAACCTGTTTTCTTGGTTTGGGTTTCTCTACAAACAGAGCCTGAGAGAAGGATCTCAGAGCAAGTGGTCTGTTTGGGAAGTGATCCCAGGACACACCGGGAAGAGGGTGAGAACGGGGAGGGAAGGGAGGGAAGCTGATGACCAGTGAGTTGTCGAGCAGGTTCCATGTGGGCAACTGCAGATGTTCTCTTGGGGAACTTCAGGAGACGTTGTAGAGCCGGCCTCAGAGTCGCGAGAGCGTGGGTGTTTACGCGTTTTTGTCTCCCTTGTTGTTGGTTCAGGGCTGCTGCTAGGGGCGAAAACTCTTAGACCTCATCCATTCAGGACTCAGTGTAAAAGCCACTTCTTCAGGGAAGCCCCCCTGGATTTCTCAGCCTTGCTAAGGCCCCAGTGCTACATGCTGCCTGGGACCCTGTGCTTCTTAGTAGCACTTAATACAATTTTAGTAAGAGTAAATGCATGTCATTGCTGTGATTTTATGCTTCTTTTCCCCTCTGGTCTCTCAACTCTCCAGGGACAAGGTCATGGTCTCTTTTACTCATTGCTCTATCCGAAAGACTGCCCAGCAGACTGCAGAGCTCATTACATTTTTAATGGCTAGATGGATGGATGGACGGATGGATGGATGATCGGTCGCTCTTGGTGGCACGTTAGTGTCATTGCCCTTTCCTCCTATCTTCCCAGTCTCCTTTGCAAAGACATAGCCATGGGACTGAGTCTGGCCAATCCAATATGGCCAGAAGTGAGGTTTACCTGGACATGAGGTACACCTAGATGTGAGGCACACCCAGAAGTGAGGGACATCTGGAGATGAAGTACTTCTAGGGCTCACCTGTGCAGTGTTCTAGGTTCCTTTTCCATCTGCTGCCAGATGTAGAGGATCTCACGGAGAACTCTGAGGCCCTGAAGGACAGCGTAGCCACAGACGCAAGGTGCCTGGGTCACTGAATGACTCCATGGAACAGAACACAGCCCTCCCCACGCCCGTGGCCTTTACCCCTTTACGCAAGTGGGAAATAAACCTCTATTATGTGAAGCTACTGAGGTTTGAGAGTTCATTTGTTACAGCAGCGCCGAGAACTTACCCTAGCTAATATACTCCCTGTGATGGAAGCCTGAGGAGGAGCCAGGTCCGATCCTGTCTCTGCTTTTAGCATCTCTGGGTGCCACCCTCCATCGAGCTGGATCGAGCTGGATGTGTGTCCAGGGGCAGAGGGAGGAGGTCATTTTCAAGCATTGGTTCCCCAAACCTACCCTCTTCCTAGGAAGATGTGAGTGACTTGAGCACACACAGGTTCTGGAGCAGTGACTATGTAGTAGAGACAGTGGGTAGGAGTTGGGACTCTGAAGTCAGACAGCTGTGTATGTCTGTGACCTCTGGACGGTCACTTGTCATTTCTGATAATAACGCCTGTGTGTCATGGAGACATGTGAACATTAAAAGAGCTCGAATGTGAAGCACTTAGTAGAGCGCTTGGCACCCAGTAAACACTCTATAAAAGGGAGTTATCATAATTATGATTATTTTTCTCAGGTCTCAGTTCAAGGAAGCCCTGGGTTGAAAGCCTTTTGTCTCGTTTTATTTCCGAGCCAGACGGCCCCATTTTTCTCTCAGGTTTTGCAGTTCTTGAGCTGCCCGGTGCCTATTACACAAACCCCAATGCATCTTTGAAGTTAGCAGCTAATTAAGTTCCAGGAAGTTATAGATCTGGAGTTTTCTATGTGCCAGAGGCAATAGCCTACTCTGGCTCTCATTTCCACAGTGCAGCCGTCCAAGGCCTGATTGAGGTTGTAATTGGGAGCCCATTTCCCCGACCCCAGGCACCTTCTGGGGCCACCCCCTCTGTGCCTGGAGTCAGGCTGCCCATTCTTTCCCACCTCCCAGCCTTTGCCTGCCCTGGCCTACCTCTGCAGTTACTGACAGGATGGGGGAAGGGTTCGGGCTGTCTGTTCTTGGGCTGTGAGGTGGGGGAGGATCTCAAGCCTCAGTGCCAGGGAGCCCGTGAGAAACCATCCCCCGCTCCCAGTAAGGCACACTTGGTCCTTCGTTATTATGAGCAATAATAGTTTTTGCTGCTGAGCGACTCGTGTGTGTTTGATGTGTAAGTGATTGTCCCCCTCCTCACCTCGCTGCCTCTCCACCCCTGACCCGCTCATTCCCACCTCCCCCTGCAGCCAGATGGCTCCCCCGCCCCAGCCTATACTGGGCTGTTCTCAGGAGAGCTAGTTCCTCCCTCCATGGGCAGAACTCCCCAGCCCAGGGCTGGGACTAGGGAGAGGCCAGCGAGGTGCCCACGGAGCCAGATCGAAGGAGGCACTCACGCTTAGGTGCTGATTCCACGCACTCACGCCCCTGAGAATGAGCACCTCCTTAACTTAGAGGCTCCATTCTCCTCCCCGTTCCCGGGACACAGACCGGCAAAGGCTTCCCTCTCCTTCCCCGCCACCTTCATCTGTGGGCTTTGTGAGGGTAGGAACCAAGGCTGTCCTGCTCACTGTCACCTCCCTGTCTTTTGCACGTGACCTGGCGTACAATGAGGGCCCAATAAACACCAGTGAAGAAAAGAACCAGATTGGTCCCAACCACTGAGACGAAATTTAGCAAGAGATGATGTCAGAAAGGCACTGAGCTAGATTCTGAGCACACAGTAGGTGCTCTGTAAAAAAAAAAAAAAAATCCTTTGAATCGAAATCCTCTATTAACAGCTTCAGGAGGACAGCACGGAGGTGAGTCTATGATCTGGTTCATGGGATGAAGATGCGGGTTTTGAAGTTGGAACTCAAATCCAGTAGGTGTCTGACGTGGTACATAGTCCATCCCTAATATGTGCCAGACACTGCTGGGCATCCCTACATCACCACCCCGTTTGATCTCTTTTACTTTATTAATAGTTGTTTCTGCAGCACGAATATCCCCTGCTCGTTTTGACTTTGAATCTTGTTTGGCTCCGAATATGTCTAAGTGCTTCTTGAAACTCCTAGCACAATCTTACATAACACTGTGCCAGACACAGTGCAAGGCACGTCACATATGTTAGATCATTTGACCTCTGATTTCAGGCTATCTTAGTAGATATATAGAGTCGAGTACAAATGAGGTGATAGTCCTGATCTTTTCTGATTTAGTGGGAATTTCCCCAGAATGTTCCCTCCTCAGGGTGTCTCACTTTAAGAAATATCTTGATAATTCTGAGTGAGCTCTGAACCGCTCAGATGCAAAAGGACTCCACATGATGAGGAGAACAGATGAAGGCTGTAGGGACACTTTGTCCATGGATGAGAAGAGTCACCACCTTCAATTACATGATTTGGTTTATTTCATGAGAGATTAAACTTAATGGTGGGAGGCAGCTCCCCAGTCTCTGCTTGGCCCAGGTGGGGACTCACCAGTGAGAGCCATCCTGCCATGGAGTGGGCTGCCTGGCTAGTTAGTGAGCTCCCTTCACCTGAGGAGCACAGCAAAGGGGATATCCGTGCTGTAGAAACAACCGTATGGAAGGGATAAGCTTCTAAACTCTTCAGATGTGAGACTGTGAGCCTCTCTGAGCTACAGACACTTCAGTTATCTGTCCATTCATGCATCCATCCATCCATCCATCCATCATCATCTTCCCTTCATCCATCCATCATCACTCCTGTCCGTCCAGTCTAGGTCTAGGTGTCCATCAATCCATCCATCCATCCATCCTCCAATCCATCCGATCAGATAAATTAAATATATTCCAACTCCATCCATCATCTCATTAGATCGTCTAGTCGTCAGTCATCTCCATCATCAATAAACTCCATCCATACATCATCATCATCCATCCATCATCATCTTCCTCCATCCATCCTCCATTCATCCGTCCGTCCATCCATCCATCCTTCATTCATCTTCCATCCATCCATTCATCCTCCCCCATCCACCCATCTATCCATCTGTTAATCCATCCATCCAAAAGCTAGTTGTTAAGCCATGTACAAGGCCACATGTCCATTGCTGAAGGACCAGTGGTGAGAAATACAGCCATGGTTTCTGCCCTCATCAAGCTTTTATTCTAAGGGAGGAAAAATAATAAAGGCTAATGAGCTTTCTGATAGGAAAAGAATAACTTCTCAGAGGATTTTAAATCTGGGACTTAGTTTATCAGCTCGGTGATCTCTCAGCCCCTCACAAGATGTCCAGTTCACAGATAACATGAAACAGGACCAACTGCAACCCGCCCCACCTCTTGACGGGACTGCGGGTGTGCTAAACTCCCCTCAGGAACCCTAGACTCTGTCAAAGTGCTTGGCACAGAGGAGGAATACGTGAAAAGTGAGACGAGTGAAGAGATGGAAGGATGGATGACGGATGGATAGACTGACAGATGAACTGCAGGCCAAGGCCAAAGCGCTGTGGCCTGTCATGAGTGTGGTGAATTGGAGAGCCCACGTTTATCCCTGGCCAGCCGCAGGAACTCTCCGACATGCTACGCAGTCCGTTGGTCCACAGCCTTGGCCACTCTTGGCTGGGGCAGCGATCGGAGTTCAGACGGGGCAGTGTTCATTGCACTGTGGAGCTGGGCCTCCAACTCCTTCTCACCTGTCCACCTACCCCTTTCTCATGGGAGGTCAGTCTCCTCGAGAGAGAAGATGGACTCGATAGAGGAGTTGATTAGTCCTGCCTTCTCCGTGCCATCTGTCAGCAGCGAGATGGTGTCGTGGAAAGGACACAGGCCCGAGAGTCGGGCAGGCTGGAGGGCATCCGGCCTCACCCCTGACACACTCGCGACAAGTTACATGCCCGCTCCCGGCCTTAGCTTTCTCACCTCTGAGATGGGAGTGGCACTGCTGCCTCATGGGCTTGCTGGAAGAGTGTGTGGGATGGGAAGAGCCGGGACAGTGGGCACGGCGAAGGCAGAGTGGCCTTGGGTGAGACATGTCTGTTTTGGCCATAAGCCTCCCGTCTCCTGGGAAGGCAGCAAAGGGACCCATTACATTCTGCCACATGTCGGGACTTCCAGCTCGGCTTTGGAGGCTTATGAACCTGGTTGGCAGGAACAGGTGGCTCTTATTGGCACATCTACCAGGGGGACCCGCTCCTACCTGCTGGAAGAGTGGAGTTGGGGACTTTGGGGCCCTGGGCAGCCCTGAGCCCCTGGGACACAAAGCTGGAAGGTGAGGTGAGCCCCAGGCTCTAGGGACCCACACCCAGCCTCTCTGAGAACTTTATGATGCAATTTCTTATTTATTTTAAAAGAAATTTAATTTATTACTTTTTCCTGATTATAAAGCTAGATTAGACTTGACCAATGCAGGGGGAAAAAAAAATCTTCCTTAATCCCATCACCTAGAGATAACCACCCTGAACGTATATCCTGCTTTTTTCTTCCTATTGATAGTAATAAAAATAGCCACTGTCATCTCTTTCTTGCTTGTCAGGTGACCACACACGCCCTATCTGGGCCATGCCTCACAATGGCCCATGGAACAGGAACTCTTTGTAATGATAAAGCGAAGGGTAGGGAGGTAAAGTACCTTGCCCAAGGTCACTCAGCTTGAGGGTGGCAAATGATTTATCCATTCAACAAATATTTGAGTCACGGGCAAGACAGACGACTCTCTGCCCTCGGGAGGTTACATCCAGGTGGGTGCTGCCCAGAGCCAGTGTTCTCTGCCACACCCCCCCCCCGAGATACTCCTGTCCAACTTGGTAGGTATCTATGCAAAGTGGGGTCTTGGATGTGTTGTCGCTGATGCTCTCCAGTGAGCACTGCCACCTGATGTTTTCAAACAACAGGCTTGGTTTTAAGTCCCTGGGGTAGCCCATCAGGTGACTAGGTCTGAAGTCTTCAATGCAGGTGCCTGGTGAGTAGGAAGCACGAGGTCCACCTTGGGGCCCTTACGAGCCGTGCCCCACCCCACCCGAGACCAGGTCCTCTGAGGTTGGCCAGAGCTCTGCGATGCCACGTGGGGCTCATTCATCCAGGCGCAGGACCCACCCAGGACCCCAGCTCTCCTCACAGCTCTGTGAGCCCACTCGCCAAATAAGAGAGGCTCAGAGAGACGCTGTCACTTGCTCAGGGTCACACAGCCATGAAGGCGAGAGTCCCCGCTGGCAGCTAGGGTGAAGGCTCCACTCTGCCCTCAGCCGTGGGCGACCGTTTCCTGGGCCGAGTGGCCTATGCTCACATGTGGTTGCTGCTGGGAGTTTTGTGTCTGCCCCTCTCTTCTCTCGCTGTGTCTCTGGCGCGCACCTTGCCTCCTATTTCTTTCTTTTTACTTCTCTTTCCCTTTCACTCCTTCTTGTGTGTCTTACTGTGTCTTTGTCTCGCGTCTCCCCCTCTTCTCTCTGCATCTCTCTCTTCCTCCGCTTCCTCCCACCGCAGCCTGAGAGACTGACTGACTCTCTCTCTCTCTCTCTCTCTCTCTCTCTCTCTCCCTCTCCTACCTCTCCTCTCCTCTCTCTCTCCACTCTCCCTCTCTCTCTCCCCTTGACCCTAGCCCCAGTTGGAGAGGGAGCCGAGGCCAGGTGGGGCCAGGCTGGGTCAGGTGCCCTTACCCCTCCCCCTCCCGGAATCAGAAAGGTGGTTCTCTCCGTTCTGCCTGGCGTGGGTGCCAGCGATTTCATCTGCCTTTGGATATGAAGCTCAAATTGCACATCAAAAAGGATAATGCATCTTTAAGCTGTTACAACGACTTCTCAATTTTTCATTTCCTGTCAGGGTGGGAGCTGCAGGAGGCAGGGGCGGCTGTGGAGCCTGTCTCCTGCCAGTGAAGTGTCTGCCTGGATTTGAGCAGTAGGAAACCCAGGGGTGATAAATCGCTATTTCTAAGTAAATTTCATGCATTTGCCCTTTGGTTAAAGTCTCCCCTCTCAGCACACAGCCCGACTAATAACGCTCCATGCAAGCTCTCTCCGCTGTGACAACTGATTGCACTTTGAAGTAATAATGGCTGATTTAATAATTGGTATAATTTTTCACGAGTACCTGAATGTCATCGACGCACAAAATAAGCTACCTGGACCCATGGCTGCAGCACTTTCCCTTCTTGGGGAAATCAATAATGCATTAAACCCCCCAACCCAGGACCCCGAGAGGCCAGGCGCTGGGGGAGGCTGTTATTGGAGATCGAGGCCATCACATGGAGCCTCAAGGGCAGGAAGGCTGGACAGAGACCTTCGGGTGGGCTGGGTCCCTAAGCCTCGCCAGGCTGGAGGAGCGGTGACAGAGAGCCCCCAGCCCCCAGGACCCAGTCCACCCTCCAGTTCCACCTGCAGATGTCCACCCCTAGGGGGCGCTGCAGAGATTTAACACCCTGCCCCCCAGCATCTGCCGCCGCGCACACAAATTGTGTGTGTGTGTGTGTGTGTGTCTGTGTGCGTGCGCACGCGTGGGAAATTCCCCATGAGCCAGACACCGAGCTGACCAAGACCGACGTGGTTCCCACCCCCAGGGAATTTTAGTCTTAGAGCATGAGCGAGCGTGGGTGTGTACAGATGTTTGTCCAGGCGGTGCCTGTGGTGTCTGTGTGTTTATAAATGGGTGTGTCGGTGTAGGTCTGCGGGTTCTGGTGAATGTGTGTGTGTGTGATGATCGGGGTGTACTTAGCCCCTTACCCTGCCTTGCTTGGCTTTGAGAGAGTGACCCTTCCCAGACCTCAGACCAGGCGGCTTCTCCACACTGAGTGGGGCCGGGGGGCAACAGGTCCTCCCTTCTGCCCAGAATTGGCTTTGCCAGGGCCAGACACCTTCTCCCAATTCCCAGAGTGCCACCTTTTGTACCCTCCTGCCCCACCCCTGCCACCTGCCCGGGCAGAATATTCCCCCTGGCAAGGGGAACAGATGACAGTTACATCTGGATCCCATCATTGGAAGAGTCAGGTACCCATCTCTGAGCCCATTTTCCCATCTGAGTAGAGGGCATGAGAATCCCCGACTCACGGGTTCTGTGAGGACGTAGTAGGTTTATGACTGCAGTGTCTGTAGCCCCTGCCTACGTGGAGTAGGCCCTCCGTAAACATGACCTCCTAACCCTCCATCCTGGCCCCAGTCGACGCTCACGAGTTCCTTGAGGATAGAGAATGGGTTTTACTCAAGTCTGGAGATCCAGTGACTTGGACAGGCCATGACACCTAGTAGGTCCGCAGCAAACATCGGTTAAATGGATATATGGGTTGGTTCTGTCAACCATTAACATAAGTCATGGGTATATGGAGAAACCACAGGACTTCGGTCACACCTACCTTGGGGCGATGGGGCCGGGGGTTGTCCCCCATCTGGTATGTAATTCGGCAGAGTTTTGCCAGGACCAGGGGGAAGTTCCCTGGGCCAGGAGGATAGGAGGCCCTTGTCCTGGCCAGAGCTGGGGCCCAGTCAGGCTTGGACGACCCATCATTGCAGACGCTCCCGCCCACTGCTGTCTGGCTGTGAACCGGGAAATCGATTTCAACTTCATCTCATCTCAAGATCAAACATCTTAAGTGAGATTATTCACGTTCCTCCATTGTTTCTAACTCATTTCCTATTTTCCAGTTGAAAAACCCTGCCAGAAGCATTCTGTGGCAGAGATTAAAACAATTTCGGAAGCAGGCACCCAATTCTTCTCTTTGGATGGTAAGCAAATTGGATGTCTGTGAGAAGCAGGCAAATTTTATTATGAACACATAGTTTGCTACTTAACTATCCTTCAGACCCTGGGTGCTTTGAGTTCTCAGCAGGAAGGCTCCAGAGGGGGCGAGATGAAGGGCAAGGAGGGTGGGGGGTGGGGGGTGGGAGGGTGGAACAGACCCCCAGCTGGGCCCCTACCCTTTCTGCACAGTTGGAAGTGGTGAAATCCTCACCCACTCATGGAGCTGACAAAGTCCCCAGTCTTTTCGAATAGATGGAGAGAACCACATTTGCTGATACCCACTAGGTCCCAGGCACCATGGCCGGCACTTCCGATGCGTGATTTTTCTGAATTGTCACAGAGCTCTTGGGGGAGAAGGAATTATTTTGACTGCTTTTTAGATGAGGAAATGAAGGCTCAGAGAAGGAAAGTAACTTGCCCAAGATCACCCAGCACATGGTTTGTGAGTCAGAATTTGAGTCCGACTCGTGTTCTTGGCGACCGACGTGGTAGACAGGCTGCTGGAATGGCCACGATTCTCCACCTCTCCCTGTATCCCCGCAGAGTCCATTCCCACCCCCCGAGTCCAGGCTGGCTTTATGACTTGCTTCGGGCCGTAGAATGTGATGGAAGTGACACTGTGCTCGTTTCAAGCCCAGGCCTCAACGTCTGTGCACGCTTTAGGTGCCGTCACCCTCCCCCATT
The DNA here is from genome assembly GCF_902729225.1 of Pteropus medius. Taxonomy (NCBI): domain Eukaryota; kingdom Metazoa; phylum Chordata; class Mammalia; order Chiroptera; family Pteropodidae; genus Pteropus; species Pteropus medius. Next base: position 2,531,355 of record NW_024356335.1, read on the forward strand.
TAACTGTTCATCCCGATTTCATTGGCAATCCTTGCCGAGTCACTTTAACCCTCGTGTGGGATCACAGATGCCTTCCTGTAGGGTTATGGCCTAGGGTTCGGGGATGCCTTTGGCACCACAGGACCCTTGGACAGGCATGTGCGACTGTCCCCTTCCGAGGTCCTTTGCCCCAGGATGCTTTATCCAAGCTTTCGTTGGCTATCGCTGTTTGTAACAGTCAGCCGCAGGGCCCCATCTTGCTAACGAGTAGCCCGACCTGGGTGCAGTTAGAGGGGGCAGGGTCTCTGCCCTCCAGGGACCGAGCTTGCCTGGGGAGAACAGAAAAGCAGACCTGAATAAAGCACTGGGCTCCCTCCCACCCCCGCTCACCACCCCCCCGTGACTGTGAGGTGGGGCCACTTCATCTCCATACAAGTCTCTTCCCAGGCGGTTCCCTTAGCAACAGCACCTTGCTTTGACAGGTGCCTTCACAGACAGTCTGCTTTCCGGGGCTCCTTCACCAACCCCGCGCACTCTTCAAGGGGAGATCTTTTCAGGGCATCGAAACCAAGGCTTGAAGCAGCCTCTTCCTGACTCTGGGGAGTCAGGCTGCCCCAGAGCCCTCCGCTCTCCCAGGCTGCTCACGAACGTCCCGTTGTCTGGTCCTCCCATCCCTCTGGCTCCCCACTTCCTCCTGTTGCAAAGCCTAATTAATTTAATCTTCCTTCTCCCCCGCCCCACTCTCTTTCTCTGCCTCCTCCTCGCCTTTTTTATTTTTTATTTTACCTCCTGACTTCTCTCTTCCCTCCAATACACCTGTGCTCCACCTGCCTTTCACCCGTATATTAGCGGTTAAAGCGTCTGCACTGACATTTAAAGTTCTTAATATAGGCCTCGGTGACAGAGGAAAGGGGGCACCGCGTTCCCACACTGCCAGGGAGGGAGCTCTTCACCCCAACCCGTGAGTAAGGAGGTCCCCTCTCCCCCAGTCATGGAGGAGGGGCAGCCTGAATCGGGCCCACAAACCTGCAGGCACATGCTGGCTTGTCTATCTGTCTTCCCCTGGGACTCCATTTCTCTGGGCTTTTCGAGGCAACGAGCAATGATGATAAGACCCTGCCGCCATGATCCGAGTTCTTTCGGCCCGTCAGGCCCTGTGCAGGAGGCCTCTCCCCCAACAGGTATCACCTACTTTTAATAACGACCTGTAGGTACTAAAATCAGTATTCCCATTTCACAGGTCAGAAAAACGGAGCTTCCAGGAAGTTAGCTAACTTACTCAGGGCCATCGATTAATAGTTGGGGATGGCTCTAGAAAGAGAAAACGAAATCATTTTGTCCCAGTGGAAATGCTGTGACACCTTCCACCCCCAATAGGATCCTTACGAAAGTTGGCCCAGGATGGAGTTTGAGCCCAGTGTCCACTGGCACCACAGCGGTGTCCTTACCGAGCTGGTCTTGGGGTGCGAGGGTGGGACACAGCCGCTACTGCATGGGTGGCTAACGTCCAGCTGCTGCCACCAGGGCTGATCCTTGGCTCCTCTTCCATATTGTTCCTCTCTCGGCTGCTGTCACTAATGTGGAGGGGGAGAGCATAACCACAGTAGGACCCCAAAATATGACCTGGGAGCAGCAGTGAGTTTGGAGTCAGTTTCCTAGGTGATGAGTCAGAGAACAATTGAATGTTCATCTTTGGTTCACACCCAAAAAAACCTGTCTCCGCCAACCTGTATTCTAAGGTGGAGGCCAGACAATGTGACGTGGGAGCCCAGGGACCTTACCGTTGTTCCAAAACCATAATCTCATTGCTCTAGACTTTGGCTGACCATCCATCCCACTGTCCCTGTCTCCATTATCCTCATACTTATTTCTCCCCAGAGGCCCACCGGGTACCATTTTCAAATGTCTGGCTTGGGTTTGGGGAGATGCGGGAGTCCAGAGTGTCGGGGTAAAGATGGATGCTAGGGAAGAAAGGGCATACGTCGTCGGGAAAGGGAGACCAGGTGGGACCCTGAGGCACATCCAGAGGGCTGGAAGAGGGACTTGGGAAGGGGCCCGAGCAGGGTGAGAGGCAGGAGGAAATCCAGGAGCACAGAATCCTGACAGCCAGGAGGAACGGTTCGCAGAGCAGCGAACCACGTCAGGAAGATTCAGGGCAAAGGCACGTCTATGGGATTCAGCATCAGTAGCATCACTGGAGATCTTACTGGCAGTTGTTTCCCTAAAGAGCTGGGAGAAGAAGCCAGATTTCAGTGGGTTGAGAAATCAATGGGAGAAAAGAGAGCAGGGCAGACAGTGCTTGGGGAATGTTGTCGGTGAGGTTTGGTAGCAAGCTACAGAAGGGTTGAAAGTGAGGAGTTGTTCTTGTTTGCTTGTTCTCAGGATTGGAGAGATTTGAGCGTCTTCAAATGTTGGTGAGTGTGCTCCAGCAGAGCGAGAAGGAATGGGGAGGGGTAATTGGTTGGCATGGACCCCCAGAGGTGGAAGGGGCCAGGGGCTACAGCACTGGTATTGCGTGGGATTAGTTTCTCTAGGAGGAAGCCCCAGTTCCCTCCATCATCCAGGAGGGAAGGAGGCAATGATGGATGCTGATGGAGATAAGCCAGTAGGTTCTATGAGGGGAAGCTGGGACATCACCAGCTAAGGAGGAGGGGATGACAATGAGGTGGGCAGTTTGAGGAGAGCAGAGAAAGCAGAGTGCAGACTAGGAGAGAGAGCTGACCAGAGAAACAAGGAAGAATTGCTAGGCAAAGATGTGAAACCATCTGAGGTTGGGGACCATGAATTTTTTATGGCATCAAGAGAGGTGTGCATCTCTTCTCATTGTGTCCAATGACATCATGTTGGTAGCTTGAAATCTGCTATGGTGGGAGTATTTACACCATGGAAACTGACAAATGCTGCAAACTGGGATTCAGCCATTCCTTGGCAATGTTTTGTGTCTCAGAGCCTTTAGTATGCTAACGTAAGGTGTAACCTGGCGGACGTGGATATATGTTTATATGTGCAACGCTTCCGATTTTTATTTTTGACCGTGGTATTTTCTCCTCCATAGACCATCTCATGGGTCTAGTGTTCTGTTCAGTTGTGCACTGGAGCTAGCTTTCACTGACTGGCTCATGAGAGCAAACGTTTGCATCTCTTCCCAGCGAGTCCAGTGACATCATATCGGTAGCTTGAAATTGACCATGGTGAAAGTTCTACACTGTGGAAATCGGCAAATGCTACAGATCAGGGTTACTTCCTCTAGAGAGCCGGTTTTTAAACATTTACCAGCACACCTTGGAAACCCCACACTGGTCCATGCAACGGAAAGTAGAAGAAAAACGAATAAATGGTAAAACTACGAGAGAGAAGGGAACAAAATTATTCTTCACATATCACATGCTTATTTACCTAGGCAATCTGAAAGCTCAACTAGAAACTATGACAATTAATCAGGGCATTCAGTAAGATGCTGACTTAAAAGGAATATTCAAAAATCAATACATTTCCTATGTACCGGCATTAATCATCTAAAATATGTGATGGGAAAAAGATGACATTCGCAGTGGCCACGAAAATATAAAATACTTAGCAACGAACTTAGCAATGAATGTGTGAGACTAAACTTAACATAAAAATAAGAATCGACTATGTGGAAGCGCCCACTGTGTTCGTGGAGAAGAAGATTAAAAATTGTCAATTCCATTAAGATTAATCCATACGTTTAATTCAGTGCCGATTAAATCCCACATGTATTTTCTTACTTGCCAACATCAGTTCATTGGGAATTATAAATAGGCAAGAAAGCCTCAGAACAGCTTAATAAATAAAATTGATCGAGATGGGAGCCATTTCCAAGGTCAGATATTAAAACGCGAGTACCAGGAGGGCAATGTCGCTCACCGCTCCATTGTCCACTGTTGATTCACAGTTTCTAGAACGGCACCTGGTCCACAGAACTGCTCAACCTATTTGTTGAATAAGTGAGCGAGTGGGTGAATGAATGAATACATGAATGAATGGATGGGTGAAAATGCATCATAAAGGTATGATCGCTCAAAACTGTACGAACGGGCACACAGTTAAACAAATGAGCCAACATGAAAGAATTCGAGTATCTATAACTGTTATATGATAAAGGTAGCTTTCAAATCAGTAGGAAAAAACATGAATTACTTAATGAGTAGTGCTGGGATAATTGGTTAACCATTTGGAAAAAAATAACAATTGGACATGTACTAATAATAGGATCAGTTAAGCAAATTATCTTGCGTCAATATGATGGAATGCTATGGACCCATAAAGCAATATTATGGATGAAAGCTGTTGGCATGGGTCACTAAACTGCTGGGCAGAAAGGGGAACAGGAAACAAAATTAAAACGTGGTAAAAAGGACAAGTGATGGAGTTAGAACTTTGGTTCCCATTTCAGCTCCATGACTTCAGCTGTGTGACCTTAAGCGAGTTGCTTAAATTATCTGTGCCTTGGTTCCCTTTATGGTGGAGGAGCAATAAGAAAGGGACCTACCCTCACTGGTTATTGTGAGAGATACACATGAAGAAATACCCATAAAGCACTTGGTGTTGTGGCTGGCATACAGTAGGTGCTCAATCAGTGTTTGCTGTTATCACAGCTTTGACTGAGCACCTCCAGTGAGCCCTGGAGGGGACAGGGGTACATAGGACGCAGTCTTCACCTTGAAGGGGCTCGTGGGCTATGAGAGGATGAGCGAGTGGTGGATGCTGACTGTGAACAGATGATGCCTGCTTTCTGGGACGGGTTCTTCAGCAGGTAAGGTACATGCTGAAGACAGAGGAGACACCAGGTCAGCCAGCAGATAAGAGGAAGTTCCTGGAAGAGCTGCTCCCCCCACTCAGCCCCGAAGGACCACCAGGTAGTAGAGAATAAGGGGAGGAAGAGCCTTCCAGACTGAGGGAACAGCACGGGCGAGTGACAAGTGGAGATGGTGTTAAGGTAGAAGCAGCAGGTGAGGAGAGAGTGAAGGGTCGTGGGTGCCGGTTCGAGGCATTTGAGATCAGCTAGCGTTGCCGGCAGATGGCCACGCGGTCAGATGGGTGGTTTACGATCACCACCCCGGCCGCTGTGTAGGGCACGGATTAAATGGAGGAGGCCGGGGTCAGGGAGACAGCAAGGAGACTGGAGTGGACATCCAGGCAAACGGTGAAAATGGCACCAGCAGGGAGGTGACATGGGGGTGAATAAAGCATCTGAAACCAGCATTAAGGAGCTAGGTTTCGAATAGCCAGGAGCAGATGGGATGCCACAGATGGGGTATGGAAGGAGCCCAAGGCCACGTGCAGGGCTCAGCCTTGGGCCCCAGGCCGGATGGCGATGCCACTCTTTGAGGCAGAGGACAGAGAGGGAAGAATGGGCTTGGGAAAGATGAACACGTCAGTTTTGGACAGTTGCTGAGATGCATAGCCGACCTCCATATGGAAATGCCCCCAGAACGAGGAGATGGACACATGGCTTTGAGGCCACGAAGCCATTTGTGCGGGGGAGGCACCCCTAGGACCCCAGCCTCTGTGTGGGGGCTGACTCACAGGGAGAGTGGGAGGCGAGGGGCCCGGGGGGAGCCCTGAGGGACTGTGGGGCAGCCATAGCATGGAGGCTGGAAGAGGGTGCACAGTGTGATGACCAGAATGGCAATGAGTGAACCAGGAGGGCTCTGTGACGTGACCAAATCCAGGGATGAGGAGAGCCAGGAAGGCCCAAGCTGGGAGCAGAGTCAACACAGAAGGTTGTGGGAGATGAGCAGAAGGGCCCCACAAAATGGCAAGGAGCACGTTGGAGGAGAGAGCTCATAGGAGCACTGTTCATGAAGCTGGGATCAGGGGTACATGGCGGAGCGGAGAGGGCCAGCTCACAGGGGACTCAGAGCCAATCATGTTTTTAATAATGTATTGTTTTAAAACAGTCTTAGACTCTCAGAAAAATTGAGAATACAGAGAGCTCCTGCATACCCCACACCTTTCTCCCTATTATTAGCATCTTACATAAATATGGTACATTTGTCACAATTGATGAACCAACATTAGTCCATAATTATTAACTAAAGTCCATACTTTATTCATATTTCCTTAGTTTTCACATAGTGTCCTTTTTCTGTTCCAGGATCCCATCCAGGATCCCACATTACATGTAGTCATCTTGTCTCCTTAGGCTGTGACACATGCTCAGATTTCTCTTGGTTTTGATGACCTCGACAGTTTTGAGGAGTACTGGTCATGTGTTTTGTAGAATGTCCCTCCGTTGGGTGCTTGTCTCATGATTAGACTGGGGTCACGGAGGAAGACTGCGGAGGTAAAGTGCCATTTTCATCACATCACGTCACGGGCACATACTGATCACGGCTGAGGTTGACCTTGATCACCTGGCTGAGGTGTGTGGTCAGGTGTCTCCACTGCAAGATTGTTCTTCTTCTCCCTTTGCATACTGTCCTCTTGAGAAGGAAGTCACTGCACAGCCCACACCTATGGAGTGGGAGTTTTTCTTCATTTCCCAGAGGGCAGGGTGTCTACATAAAGTATTTGGAATTCTTCTGCATAGGAGATTTGTTTCTTCACTCTCATTTGTTAATTCAAACATTTATTTGTATCGGAATGGGTTCATGACTATTATTTGCTTTGGGTTGTAATCCAATACTTTTTTATTTTTTATATTTTGCTTAAATTGCTCCTGCTTTGGCCATCGGGAGCACTTTGAGTTGGATAGGCTTTTGTGAAACTACATAACCAGTCAATGCGGCATCCAGTTCTGGGGTCATGCTGAAAGCGGGCCAGGAAGGGTTCTGTGGCCGGTGGATGGAGGCTACTTGGAAGAGGAGCAGTAAAAATATTAGGAAATCCGATTACAGCCCTGGATTACCCAGACTGTGTTTAGAGGAAGAGAAAGCATCATGGCTGGAGCCCCTGTCCTTGGAGGTGAAAGATGTGTGACCGCACACGTAGCGTCAGCAAATCTTACAGGCAGAAACCAAGCCTGAGAACTGGCTAACGTGACCAGAAGATGGGCCTACGGGAGCCCAGTAGTCTGCGGGCTGAATGCTCCACATGGAACACCACAATTGACCCATTATCGGGTGCAGAAAAGCCCTTGACCTTGGCCTTGACTGGCATGACTGACCCCTCATAGTAGGGACTCCGGGGGCTGTGTGTGGCAGAGGCCAGCAAAGATAGGGGAGAAGCTAGGAGAGGGAGCAGGAAGGGACTTTGTGCAGAGTCGATGTCCCAGGCAGCAGCTGGAAATGGGGAAGGGGCAGGCTTGCCAGGGCAGGGCGGGGCCCGGTAGGCGGGGCTGCTGACCACCCTCCTTGTGCCTTCAAGTTCCTCCCTGGGAACTTGTCTACATAAGTGTTATTTCTGCAAATGTAATAAACCCCTGTGTATTCCAAGCACACACTCACTCCCCAGAACCATGCGGCTAAAATGAGTGCTTAATGGGGCTAATGAGGGGCCGTTGGTTCTGAGCCAGTGAGGAGTCAGCACGAGAACAGGCACAGAGGCAGCTGTCAGGGGCCAGACCAGCACCCCATGGCTGTGAACTTTGGGAACACCTGAGCAGGGCTCCTGCCTTCCACCCAGGGGTGAAAAATTCCTACCCCACCATTCTGCCAGCCATGCCAGAGAGAGAGAGGGCAGTTTCTGCAGAGTCCCCTGGCTTTTGTATCACCTTCAGGCCTTGCCAACCACAATGGGGACTTAAAGGAGAGAGTCTGGTCTGAGGCTATAAGGTCTGATGCCCTGAGTGACCTCTGGTCAAACATTCCATCCACCCCGGTGAGTGGATTCATAAAGCATGTGTTGGCTCTGTGCTGGGCAGGGCAGGGGACCAGGGAGGAGCTAGGAGCCTGGGGTCCCACTCAGCCTCTTGTGCACCCGATGACCCTGAGTGAGCCAGGTGACGTGCCTGTGCCTCAGCTTCCTCAGCTGTAAAGTGGGCATAATAATAGATTATTGAGAAATTAGTTAAATGCGATGATGCAGGAAAAAACCCTTAATGTGGAGCTGGGCACTGAATAAATGCTCAAAAAATGGTAACTGTTGTTTCTATAAGCACTGGTGTTCAGGTTGTGTCAGCCCTTGACCTCCCAGCCCACCAGCCCTGCCAGCCAAGTTCAACTGGCGCTAGCCCACTGTCTTAGTCCATCCAGGCTGCTATAACAAAACACCATAGGCTGGGTGGCTTATAAACAGCAAAAAATTATTGCTCACAGTTCTGGAGGCTGAAAGTCCAGGATCAAGGTGCCAGCAGTTTTGGGTTCTGGCGAGAGCCCTCTTCCAGGTCGCAGACTGCCAACTTCTCGTTGTGTCCTCTCATGGCGGAAAAGGTCAGGGAGCTTTTCCAGGCTGCTTTCCTAAGAGCACTAATCCCATTCATGAGAGTTACACCCACATGAACTAATCACCTCCTAAAAGCCCCACCTCCTAATGCTGTCGCTTTGGGGGTTCGGTTTTAACCTTTGAATTTTGGAGAGACATAAACATTCGCCACCCACTGAGCCCAGCCCACCCAGCCCAGCCCTGGTGCTTCCCTGCTTCCCCGCATCCCTTATGAGACCTTAACCCTTCTCCCTCCCAGGCGGGCTGCCCCAGCCCAGTACTGGTGCATCTGTGGGAGGAACTGGCCTCCTCTGTCCCCACAGGCTCCATCCCTACGGAGGACCCTTTGTCGGTGTCCCTGCTCAGACTCATTCCTTCTGAACAGAGATGTGAGAGCTCAGAGACTATAGTGTGAGATTCTGGAGTTTGAGAGGCTAGTCGAGTAGAATTCCAACTCTGAAGCTATAATATCAAAATAAAGAAACTAAGAAGCATCAGGGATGAGCCACATGGTCATTTAGGGAAGCGTTGCACAGAGGCCTCTGGAACCACCCCTCCTCGGCTCAAATCCTGGCTCCACCACTTACAAGCTCTGTGACCTTGGGCAAGTTGCTAACCTCTCTGTGCCTCGGTTTCATCATCATAAAATAGAGACTTTGATGACAGCAGTCCTTCCTAATAAGGTTTTTGGTTTTGTTTGTTTGTTTGTTTTTTTGGTGAGGATTAAATGAACTGCTGCTTGTAAAATTGTTACAACAGTGCTGGGTGTGAATAGAATAGCAGGCCCTCGGATATTTTGTTATGATGTTGGTGAGATGCTGTAGGAACTTAACTCTTGTTCATATCAATTAGCCTATGGTAAGATTGGTTTCATTAATACATTGTACCGCGCTGAGTCACAGAACCTATTGATGACTTTAAGTGAGGATACTGTATAAGCATTATGTAATTGTCATAATAACTGTAATTATTTAGTTTTTAACCACATGCCAGGTGCTGGGCCTAGCATTGTACCCGCTCTGTCACACTGAGTCCTCCAGGATGTGTGTGTTACTGAACCCACACGGCAATCCGCAGGCCAGGCGCACACACCCCTCCCGGCCTCGCTCACCCCACTGTCTCTTTTTCTGTGTATCTGGGTAGATTTCTTTCTACCCAAATACACAGAGCCATGTGTTTCTCCCAGGCCCCAGGATCCTCCGGATGGTCCCTGTATTTATTGTTGTACATTTATTTATCATTTTAAACCTTTATTTTAAAAAAATAATTTCACATTTACAGATGAATCGTGAGAATAGTACAAAGGAACCTATGTACCCTTTACTCCGATTTATTCTTATTTTGTCTCGTTTACTTTGGCATATCATCGTGCTCTCTCAATGGTATAAAAATCATTTTAAAGGGTACAATTAAGAGGTTTTTAGTATATTCGCAATGGTGTACAGCCATCACCACCATCTCCTTCCAGAACCCTTTTATCACCCTAAAAAGAAACTTTGTACCTGTTAAACAGTTGCTCCCCACTCTCCTTCCCACCCCGCCCCCCCCCCATCCTGGCAATTACTATATTATTTTCTGTCTCTGTAGCTTTGCCTGTTCTGGACATTTCACATAAATGGAATTATGCAATATGGGGCCTTTGGTTCTTATACTTAGCATAATGTTTTCAGGTTTCATCCATGTTGTAGCACCTATCAGAACTTTATTCCTTTTGATGGCTGAATGTCATTCTATTGTCTGGATATACCACAATTCATCTATCTACTTATCGGTTCACAGATATTTGGGTTGTTTCTACCTTTCGGCTATTATGAATATGGCTATTATGAACTTTGGTGTATAAGTTTGTGTGTGGACATACGTTTTTAATTCTCTTTAGTGTGTATCTCAAAGTGAAACTCCTGGGTCATATGGTAACTCTCTGCTTTTTGAGGGACCGTCAAACTGTTCTTCACAGCAGTGGGACCGTTTCACATTCCCACTGGCAAGGTGTTAGAATTCTAATTACTTTACATCCCTGCCAACACTTACTTTCTGTTTAAAAAAAATTATTATTAATAGCCATTCCAATGAGTGCGAAGTGGTATCTCATTGTGGTTGTGGTTTTCATTTCCCTGATAACAAATGATATTGACTATATTTTCCTGGGCTCGTTGGCTATTTGTTTGTCTTCTTTGGAGAAACATTTATTCAAGTTCTTTGCCTATTTTTAAATTGGATTGTTTATCTTTTTGTCGTTGAGTTGCGAGAGTTCTCTATTTTCTGGATATTCAACCTTTCTCAGATGTATGATTTGCAAACATTTTCTCCAATTCTATAGGTATTTTTTTTTTTCACTTTCCCGATAATGTCCTTTGATCCACAAAAGTTCTTAATTTTGATGAGGTCCACGTTATGTATTTTTTCTTTCATTTGTGCTTTCGGTGTCATAGTTAAGAAACCATTGCCTAATCCAGGAAATCACGAAGATTTACATCTATGTCTTCTTCTAAAAAAGCAGTTTTAGTTTTTGTAGTTTTAGCTGTTACATTTAGGTCTTTAACCTACTCTGAGTTAGTTTTTATATATAGTGTGAAATAAGGGTCCAATTTCATTCCTTTGCAGTCGTCCCAGTACCATTGGTTGAAGGGTCTCTTCTTTCCCCCATCGAATGGCTTTGCTATTCTTAATTTTTCCTTCACTTTTGAAGCACAGTTTTGCTGAACATAGAATTCTTGGCCGACGGTTTTCTCCTCTGAGAACTTTAAATATTTCCTCTACTGCCTCCTGACCTCCATGGTTTCCGATGAGAAGTTGGCTCTTCATATTATTGAAGAACCCTTATATTTCACTGTTCATGTCTGTCTTGCTGCTTTCAAGATTCTCTCTTCGTCTTTGTCTTTCTACAGTTTGATATGATGTGTCTGTATGTGGATCTCTTTGGGTTTATCCAAATGGAAGTTCTTTGAGCTTCTTGTGTAGATTCATGTTTTCTCCTCAAATCTGGGAAGTTTCTGGCCCTTATTTCTTTTTGCCCCTTTCGATCTCTGCTCTCCTTCTGGACCCCCTTAGGCATTTGTCGATGGGCCCGGTGGTGTCCCACAGGTCTCTTGGGCTCCGATCGTTTATCTTCATTTTTTTTTTTTCTTTCTGTTTCTTCGAGTGAACAATCTCAATTGACCTGTTTTCAAATTCGCCGATTCTTTCTTTGGCCTACCCCAGTCTGCTACCGATCCTTTCTAGTGAATGTTTCATTTGAGTTACGATACTTCTCGACTTCAGGTCTTCTCTCTGGTTTTCCTTTTTGAAGTTCTGCGTCTCCGTTGGTATTCTCTGTTTGTTGAGACACAATTCTCATGGTTTCCTTTAGTTCTTTTGGCGGTGGTGTCCTTGAGCTCTTTGGTCTCACCTCAAATAGCTATTTGGAAGCCTTTGCTTAGTAAGCCTGACGTCTGGGTTTCCACAGAGACAGTTTCTATTGATCGCTTTCCCCCTGTGTATGGACCATACTTTGCATGCCTCTCTCTTCGCTTTCTGTGCTCCGTTTGCCCAGCCTTCTTTCAGATCTTCAGCAAACTACACTTCTTTCCTCTTCAGAACCTTTATACATACTGATCGCTCTGCTGGAATGACTGTACCCAACCGTCTACTTAATTAATAACTCAACATCCCTTTAGAGCCTCAAGCACATTTAAAAAAAAATTATTTGTTGTGAGTATGAATATCAGTTCTAAAACTATGATATGCAATAAATAAAACTGTCTATTGTTCTGTATCTCAGCATCGGTCATGATCCTGAGCTCTCAATCCACGGGCTACGGTGGCGGGGGGCAGGGGTGTATTTCATCTTTCTGTAGGTTTTATTCCCACCCTTACCATCTTTCGGGTGATGCGTGGAGTGTGGAAACCTCACCTTACCACACACGGCTGCCCCCCTGTGGGTTTCCTTTGTCACTCCACCCTTGGCGAGGCCCATGCTCTACCACAGACCTCTGTTTCTGTCTCTTCTCTCTTCCTTCTAGGTAGTAATCTCTTCTCTGTGTGAGAAAACTGGTTCTTCCTTCATATTTCTGGCCAAGGCCCTTTGTCTATATCTTTTATCTCTACCTGGAAACCAATGCCAGCTGGGATTAGACAATTGGATAATGAGGTGAAGCCTTTGCCTCTCCAGGTAAACAGAACTGACACAGTATTCCTAGATGCTCAGAGGAAAGAAGACTCAGGGACACCTCCCCTCTCCCCTTTGTCTCTCCCCTTGGAGTTTTGAGGTTCTTAATCTATGTCTGATGGGCTGGGTGGACTGAGGGAGTCCAGATGGCAGACAAAACCGACAGGGCCTGAGGCGAACCTGTCCACTAGCTTAGACTCTGCCCGGGCTGGACAGTGAGAGGGGAGAGGGGTTCTGTACAGCGGTCCCTACCGTCAGCATCTTTTCACTTGATCATCTCGATGCTGTTTGACACTGAGAGAGAATGAAGGCAGGAATGAATGAACCGAAAGAATGCGTGGGGCCCAGGCCACCTTGGGATGCTGCAGCAATGGCTGAGGAGTGATCTTCATGAGGCATCACAGACACCCACCGTGACTGGGGCAGTTCACAGGCTTCACAGAGGAGGTGAGAGTAACCAGGATTGACTCTGGCTTTGGGGGAGTCCAGGACATAAGGGATGCAGGGCTGGCATCCCTGGGTGGTGACTTTAGATCCGTGTAGAAGCGGGAGCTCCTGGGAACCTGGTAGCTGAGCTTGGAGTCGTTATTCATGGGATGATCACTGGAATAATGCGAAAATTTGACTCCGCTTCACGGCCTCAGGCCGGTGAGGGTTGAGGACCTTTGGATCACATTTAGAAAAATCACAAGGGGAGAAGAGAGAAAGGAGTGATCAAGGAGACAGGATGAGGCCAAGGAGGAGACTTGGGGAAGGGGCAGAGATGGATGAAGACTGAGCAAGGAGGGAAGAGAGAGGGAGAGAGAAAGAGAGGAAAAATGGTTAGCAATGGCTACAAGTTGGAAGTGAAAGGCATCTGGCAACCTTGCATTGCCTATGAAATGATATTAACATTTTATTATTGTAAGGTGAGCTTTTTAAAACGGAATTTTAAATGTTACCCTGCTGTTCGGGAACACAAAAACCTTTAATTTTATGCAAATGAACAGCAAGGAGCTGAGCGCTTAATGTAAACGAACACTTTCTTTGTAGGAGAGGTTGGAAGAGAGAGAAAAAAAATTCCCCAGGATTCTTTAATTGCTGTCTGAAATTATGTAAATCCCAGCACCAGGCAGAACACAATTACCCCGCGGCCCTCCCTGCCAGCGCAGCTAATGTCTAACAAAATATCGGTGGGTGACATTTAGACGAGGTAATGCAAATGAGAATTAATTTTTTTCCAAGACAAAGGGCAGCTGAAAGATCACCTCATTCATATAAGGAGTGGGGAAGGCTGTGAATGCTGAGGGTGGTGTGGGGGCGGAGTGGGAGCCCTGGGTGGGGGTCTCCCCACCTTGGGCCCAGGCCCCTGGATGTCTGGCTTTGGGGAGCCTTAGATGGCTAACTCTCTGGCTGCGGTTTCCAAGTAGTTCTTCGTGGAAATCCGGTTGACAAATGTAAATAGCCGTTAAAAAAAAAAAAAACATTATTCCTGCATGTGGAGGTGATGCGTTCTCAGCTCTAAGGCACTTTCACAGACTCGCTCTGTTCCCTGGTCACGAGAGCCCCGTGGGGTGCTTGGGGTGCTACCACGAACCTCTTACAGGCAGGAGGAAACTGAGGCTCGGAGAAGTCTGGTCACTTGGCCAAAGGCTCACAGTCAAATCTGATGGCAAGAATTGTGCCAGCTGCAGAAAGGAGGGTGGTGTCGGTCTGTGCCCTATTCTCTCTGTCTTTGTCTGTCTGTCTCTCTCTCAATGTCTCGCTCTTGTCTCTCCTTCCTTCCCTCTCTTTCTTCCTTCCTCCCTCCCTCCTTTCCTTCCTTCCCTCCTTCTTCTTTCTTCAGCCCTCTTCCTCCTCCTCCCTCCCTCCTTCTCTCCTTTCCTCCTTTTCTTCCTGGTCTTTTTACTTAAAAAGGTGTTTTTCATTTAAAAAATGTTTTTAATAAAGAGCTGACAGAGAGAAAACCAGGGTTCCAATTAAACATCCCCCGCCGCCCACCACCAAGTTCTTTTTTCTCCTTGAAATAACCTTCATACACATTGCACAGCCTGGTCAACTTGTGCTCATCCTTAAGTCAGCATAAATGTCACTCTCTTAAGGAAGCCTGCCTTGACCCGCTCCCCCACCCCGGCACCTGGGACTTGGACTTCCAAGCACTCACCAGTCTTCCCTGTAAGATCGTAAATTCCATGAGGGCAGGGGCAGGGTCTGAGGTGGCTGTCACCGCAGCCCCAGTGTCTAGAACATTGCCTGGCGCTGCCTTTACTCAGTAAATGTTTAACGAATTCATGAATAAATTAATGATCTAAAAGGAGACTGTGTACTGGTCAAAGTGATCACGATGGTTTATATATATATAAATGTGAAGCAAGAAGTAGTAATGATTCTCTTAAGTTACTCCCGGAATTGGAGAAATAACCATTAGCAGTTGGAGGTGAGAGAGAAAATGTTATGAAGAGGTTAAGAATCTTACAGGTTAAGAGAATTTTCTCCTATTCGTCTTAATGCCAATGCAACTCACATCTCAAATTCTACAGACTGTTGTAACTTAGTTTAGTTGGTTCCTGGTTGTCTGTGTGAGTCTTTAATGCCAGTTTTTAATCCTGAGACACTTTGGGTTTGAGCCAAATCCAGAGGCAGGCAAATCTACTGTTAAAAACACAACAAAAAACCCTACCATTTTTTATTGTCTACCTTAAAACAATAGTGTCTATATAGCATAGCTTTTAAAGGATGATCTGATATTTACTCTATATTTCTGCTTTAGAAATTACCTAAAACCTACATAGATCAACAACCATGGGAGAAATTGAGAAATTTTTCTAGTTTCCTACTTCAAAAAGCTTGAGGTCCAGATAATCTCAAAGACGAGTTCATTCAAACCTGCTAAGACCAGATAATATCAATGCTTTAAAATTTTTCTGGAGAATAGAGAAAGAATTCTTTGACTTTTCTTTTTAAAAACAAAACCAGTATAATACTTCTTAAGGTCCAGAAGGAAAAAGAAGTCCCTCTGGTTCCGTCTGAAGGAATTTAATACAGGAACTGGTTGCTGGTACGATAGAGGAACTGAGAAGCTGAACAGCAGACAGCGAAGCCACCCAGACCTTGGCAATAGCAAGAAGCTGTCAACATGGTTGGGACACGGAAGGGGTGTGACGCCGGAGACCAAAGGCGGATGTCACCAGGAGGAGGCCAGAGTTCGGGGTCCAGCTAGAGTCAGGGACAATGTGCAGCTGCTGATGGAGACACATCTGAAGGAGAAAGGAAGACAAATACCCCTGCGATTCGCTTCCGGAAGCCCCCCAGCCTCCTGCTAGGACTTCCCACTGGGCTCGTCCAGCTGGAATCCTACTGGCACAGGAGGTGGGGAAACATAACCTGTATGCGTCAGTCCCCATCCCCTGCCCTGATTCAGACCAGAGCGGAGAAGGGCTGAGGATTAGATGTAAGACAGAACGGTCAACCTCTGAGATGGATCTCTGAAACACGACCAACCAATGATCAAAATCAGAGCTGATGGGCCCTCGCTAATGTGAGACCAAGCTGACAATACCTGAGCTCTGATCAATGTTCACACCACAAATTAAACCTAAACACATTTATTCAAAGTACCAGAAGGAGATAATAGAGAGAATAAGAGAAAGGAAATATTTGAAGAGATATTATCAAATAATGACATTTTAAAGGAAACGAATACCCAGAGACTTTATATTAACACTATTTCATTGAAGAGCACTCTAAAAAAAATACTCCCCCCCAAAAAAGATAAATGACCCTAAAAGAAAAGTTTGAGATGTAGATAGGAATGATGAACAAAGAAAATGGTGAACATACGGGTATATAAGTACGAGTTTGTTATATAAAACAATAAAGGAATAATATCAAATTTGGGAGGATTACAAATGGATAGAAGAAAATACTCGTTACGAATAGCATGTAATCCGAGTTAAAAGGTCCTTGTAGTGTTTGGGAGTAGGGTAGAGAGATTCATTAATTTCAGAATCCATTCAGCACAATGTACCTGCACATTTTAATAATCGACTATGAGCAAATAAGTTGATGTTTGAAGCCATAGATTTTGGCTTGTTTATTAAACACCAATATATAATCAATACATTTGCCCTACCAGATATTGAAAATACATTTTATTTATTTTAATTTATTGAGATGACATTGGTTAATAAAATTATATAGGTTTTGAGTATATAAATCTATAATTCGTCATCTACACATTGTGTGTTCACCACCCAGAGTTAAATTTCTTTCCATCACCATGTATTTAACCCCTTTGATTCTTATCTACCTCCTACCCTTCCTCCCTCCCTTTGGTAACCACTAAATTGTTTTGAGTCCATAAGCCTCTCAGTCTTGTTTGCTTGTTGCTTTCTGACTTATATTCCACATGGAAGTGAAATCATGTGGTTCTCAACTTTTTCTAGCTGACTTATTTCATTTAGCCCGATAATCTCAAGATCTACCCATGTTGTCACACATAGCAATATGTCATCTTTTCTTATGGCTGAGTAATATTCCATGTTATATATGTAACCGGAACTTCTTTATCCAGTCATCTGTCAAAGGACACTGGTTGTTTCCATGTCTTGGCTACCGTGAATAATGTTGCTATGAACACTGGTATGCATATATCTTCATGGATAAATGTTTTCAAAATTTTGGAGTAAATACCCAGAAGAGAGATTGCTGGGTCATATGGTAATTCTATTCTTAGTTTTTTGAGGAACCTCCATACTGTTTTCCATAGTGGTTGTACCAATTTCCATTCCCACCAGCAGTGTATGAGGGTTCCCTTTTCTCCACATCCTTACCAACACTTGTTGTTTCTTGATTTATTGATGAGAGCCATTCTGACAGGTGTGAGATGGTATCTCATTGTGGTCTGATTTGCATTTCCCTAATAGCTAGTGAAGTTGAGCATCTTTTCTTATATCTGTTGGCCATTTATATGTCTTCTTGGGAAGAGTGTCTGTTCGGGTCCTCTGCCCTTTTTTTAAAATTGAATTTTATTATTATTGAGTTGTATCTTTGTGTATTTTGGATATTAGACCTTCATCAGAGGCGTTGTTTGCAAGTATCTCCTCCCATTTAGTTGGTCGCCTCTTTGTCTTGTTGACGGTTTCTTTTGCTGTGTGGAAGCTTTTTAGTTTGATGTAGCCACATTCATTTATTTTTGCCTTTACTGCCCTTGCCTTTGAAGTGAAATTCATAAAATCCTCTTTAAGTCCAAGGTCCATAAGTTTAGTTCTTATGTTTTCTTTTATGCAATTTATTGTTACAGGTCTTACATTTAGGTCTTTGATCCATTGGGGTTAATTTTGGTGTATGATGACAGGTAGCAATCTAGTTTCCTTCTTTTGCCTGTGGCTTTCCAATTTTCCCAGCACCATTTATCGAAGAGGCTTTCCTTTCTCCATTGTGTTTTTGGCTCCTTTGTAGAAAATTATTTAAAATGCGTTTTAAAACTATAATATTAAAGCAGTTTGGTACTAATGCGTAAGTAGACACACAAAATAATGGAACAGACTGGAATCTATGAATGGGAGCAGATAGTTCAAAAATTATTCAACAAGTGGTGTTGGGACAATTAGCAAGCTATTTGGGGAGAAAAAAGCTGAATCTTTTCACTTTCACGTGCTATTGGTGGTTGATTTTTGTATTTCAACAAAATTTATAATTATTACTTGTGTATGGGTAAGTCCAGTAGGAATAAAACTCTCAAGGATTTTACTTTTACTATTTACCACTCCTAATGAATGAAAACTATAAAAGTGAAACCATAAAGTGCTAGGTTGCAGTGTCATTGAGTGATAGTGGCCCTAAATGCCTATCAAATGTCATGTGCGCCTCTACCTTTTACAGCTTCCTCTGCAGTTAGAGTCCTATCGAGCTTCCCGTGGAAACGCTGCTGGTTGCTTACCCAACATCCAACCTCGCCCTCGTTTTTCCCAGGGAAAGGCTAGTTTTGAGGGGAGCAGCACTATGCCCTGCTAGCGGAATAACTGACAAATGTACAATGAAGGGTGAGGCAATCAGAAAAAGGTTGTAAGAAAGGAAAGACAACAGACAAAAACAAACTATATTTAGAGCGACCCATACCAAAAGCTACCATCTCTCAGCTGTTGAAGCATAGTGATTTTTATTTTTATCTCCATGTTCTTCTGCGTTTTCCAAGTTTTCTACAAGTCTGATTTAGATTTTTTTTTTCCTAAGAAAAAGAAATGATTAGGGTATTTTTGAATTGTTATCAACTTATTCAAAATAGCACATTTCATGAAGTATCTCTGACTTTCATGAATTATCGGCTCAGGTCCTTTGCCAACACTTTTTTATTGGGATTTTAATTTTTCCCTTATTGATATATAATAAGGATAATAACCCTTCCTGATTCTTTCCTTAGTTTGTTGTTTGCTTTTTAAATTACTCAGCGGGATTTTAACTCATAGAATTGAATTATTTGACTCTAATGATGTTTATCAGTATGTTCCTTTGACAGTGTGATTCCTTAGCTTTCAAGCCCGGAAAGTCCCTTTCTTTTCAGTCAACTTAGATTTGCTCTTTATTGCATATGTATTCTTCTAGGTTTTTCCTATTTACTTTTAATTCCATAAATCCTACAGAGAATATATTGGTAATTGGTATAAGATAAAAATTAACTCGTCATTTTTTTCCCTTTCTTTTCTTTTTTTTAATGAAAGCATATTAGACAATCCTCTAACCTCCTTAGTCAGATGGTCGCTCTTTCCTACCCTTCCAGCTCACAAGGATTTGGATGCTTTCTGTGGCAGACATTGTTGTTTACCTATAATAGTTAACCTTTCTTACCGATGGGATCTTAATTTTGTTTAGGGAAGTATTGTGCCCACTTATTTTTAAAAAAGTATTTCTCCCAGCTTCCCTTACAGTTGGGGACAGCACTGTGACTCTATTCTGGTCAATGAGATCTAAGTGGATGTCTGCTGGGGACTTCTAGGGGGAGT
Source organism: Pteropus medius (assembly GCF_902729225.1). Taxonomy (NCBI): domain Eukaryota; kingdom Metazoa; phylum Chordata; class Mammalia; order Chiroptera; family Pteropodidae; genus Pteropus; species Pteropus medius. Next base: position 2,550,789 of record NW_024356335.1, read on the forward strand.
TCTCACTATAGATACTGCTCTTTCTTCTTCCTTTTCTCCATCCTTCTCTCTTTCTTTCCTCTCCCTTTCCACGCCCCCTCCTTTCTTCCTTCTTCATTCTTTATATTCTTTGCATATAATTTCTGCACAATTTTTTTTATGGTTGTTTCTCAAATTTTCTTTTTATCGCTAGTGTGAATAGAACCTATTTTCTATTATATCTTGTAACTGGTTATTGCCAGCATATAGAAAAATTATTGATTTTCAAATATTATCTTGTATTTGACTGTTTGTTTATCCTAAGAGTTTTTCAGTTGATACTTTTACATTTTCTAGGTATATAATTGTATCATCTGTAAATAATGATGATCTCATATTCTCCTTTCTAATAGTTAAGTTTCTCATCTTTGCTTATATATTTTATTGCATTAAGAAGAAAAATGGTGAAATCTTGTTTAGTCTTGATCTTATAGGAAATATATCTACTGTGTCTCCATAGTACAATTCTACTGTTGTTTTAAGATAAGTAGTCTTTATTATGTTAATAAATAGTCTCTTATTCCTGTTTTTTGAGGAGTTTGTAAAAATTAGTAATGAGCATCAAGTTATATTTTGTGTCTTTTCTACATTAATTGAGGTTATCACTCTTTTTTTTACTGGTCCTTCTGATAGGATATGTTATGTCATTGGGTTTCTTACGTATAACTAATCTCTGAAATTCTGGGATAAATCATACTTGGTCATGAAAAATGATTTTAAGAATATCATTGACTTAAATTTACTAATTTTTTAAAGGTTTTCATGTCTAAATTTATAAACATTATTTTTGTGCTAAATTTCTTCAGTGTTGGCTTTAGATTCCACCTGCTCCATCAAATGAAATAGGGAAGGTAAGGTGATTTAGACTGAGTTATGGACCCAGATCTTTACTCCTCTGTAATACAGTTAGACATCACAGCTTTGTTATGTCATACTAGGCAGAGTGTATGTCTTGCCCCTTGGCATAGGGTTCATACATGTGACTTACTTTGACCAATGGAATGTGAGTGGATGTTTTAAGAGAGGAAGTTTAAAATATGCTGTGCAGTGTGTTCGCCTTGATGTAGTTCTGCCATCAACATGAGAAAAATACATCTCAGTTAGTCTACTGGTCCAAAAGATGAGAAACACATAGAACACACCTGGTCTCTACCTGCAGCTAGAGCCCAAATCCAGCCACGCCAAGATGAGATCAGCCAATGCCCAGGCGACCTATAGATACGTAAACAAGAATGGTTGGATGGATTGTTGTTTTAAGCCATGTAGTTTGGAGGTGGTTTGTTATGTAGCATTATTATGGCAACAGCTGACTGATACACTAGGTAACTTCCCACCTTTCCTGGCCTATCTTATGTTCCTTCTCTCTAAAGAACTTTTAACATGTTTTGTAAGGCAGGTAACTGGCAACAAATTTCCTCAATTTTTGGTTGTCTGAAAAACTTTCTCCTTCGCTTTTAAAGGATAATTTCGCAGGGTACATAATTCTTTGTTGGTGATTTTTTTCTCTTAATAAATTAACTATTTCACTGCATTCTCTTCTTGCTGGCATGGCTTCTGAGAAGAATTCAGATGTAATTCTTATCTTTGTTCCTCTATAGGTAGAACATTTTATTCCTCTGGCTTCTTTCAGGATATCTTTTTTTTCTTTGATTTTCTGTAGTTTGAAAATGATATGCTGAGGTATAGATGGGGTTTTTTGGTTTTTGTGTTTTTTACTGGCATTTAGCACACTTGGTGTTCTTCGAGCTTTCTGAATCTGTGGTTTTGTGCCTGACATTAATTTAGGGAAAGTCTCAGTCATTATTTTTTCAAATATTTTTTCTGTTCCTTTTTCCTCTGCTTCTGGTATTCCCATTATGCGTATGTTATAATTTTGTAGTTGTACCACATTCCATGGATTTTTTTTTTCAATTTTTGTTCTCTTTGCTTTTCAGTTTTGGAGATTTCTGTTGATAGATCCTCAAGCTCAGAGATTCTTTCCTCAGCTATATTCAGTCTACTAATAAGCCCGTCAAAGGCATTTTTCATTTCCATTATAGTGGTTTTGATCCAGCCGACCTGCACACTACTGACTGGAGTTAAGGGACTCCAGCCTAGATCAGCCCAGCTCACCTGTAGATAAGTGTGTAACGGCAAATAATGGTTATTTTAAGTCATTAAGATTTAGAATGGTTCATCAGATAGCTAACTGACAGGGGGATGTCCAGGGTGCCTCAGGCTGCCTACCCCATGCACTGCTGGACTTTGGCTGATGTTTAATGCTGGAAAATGGCTGGAGGGCAGGAATCGTCCAGAGTTCAGAGCCCAGATTCCCACTGGCTCTGGGACTGGCCTGCAGAAAGCCACCCATCAGAGTTCCCTGCATGTGGGACCCAGCTGACCAGAGAAATCAAAGGGAGATGTGAGGGCTGCCCCAAGCCCAGGGTGAAGCCTGGGGCCAGAAAACACAGAAATGAGGCTACTTTTGTCTCTGGCTGTTGATAAGGAAGAAAGATGGGAGACAAGGTTATTTTATTACTGAGAAAGAAATCAGGGACGCGGATATAGGAAGGAGAGTAGACAGCAGAGAGCCTGGGTGGGAATTGGGGTAGGGGCAGGCAGCTGGGTAATAAAACCTTAGGAGAAGACATCATTAGGGGTGCAGGTATGCTCCCTTCCCTGCCCTCCCCTTTAGCTTAGAGAAGAACAGGACTCCAAGACAGCAGACCTCCCCCAGATTGGAGGCCCTGTGTGTTTTGGGGTGAGCCTGGGTGGCCTTGCCCAGCAGGTGGCTTAGCTTAACCTGGGTCAGTGGTTCTCAAACTTGAGTGGCACCAGAATCACGCCTCCCTCCCCCAACCTGAGTTCTGATGCAGGAGGTCCGGAGAGGAATGTGAGAATTTGCATTTCTAAGTAGTTCCCAGATGCTGCAGATGCTAGTCTGGGGATGTCCTTCACCCTAAGGCTTAAATGTAGGACTTTGGCATCACAGACCCCGAAGTTCTAATTTGATCCATCACTTAGGTCTGTGTGACCCTGAGAAAATCACATAACATCTCTGAGCCTTGACTTTCTCATCCATAAATGGGAATGAAGCTAAAGGATGCATTTAGTATGTTTGGCATTTAGGGAGCCTTGAAAAATTTGTGATTGATTATTGTCAGTCTCCAGTGACTTCAGCATCAGTAGAGGAGGTTTCAGTCTGGGTTTGACTGGCCTTGTAGGTAGCAGAAAGGGAGGTATTGGTTTGGCTGGGGGTAGGGGGAGTCAGTGGATTGGTGACTGTCTTAAACTCCATCTTCCACACCCAGCTCCCTGTAGTCAGAGGAGGGGGTCTGCAAGCTGGGTTTTCCATCTTTCTGCAAAAAGAGCTGCAGAGACATACCCTAGATACAGAGATACCCAGAAACGGGGTCCTCAGCCAAGGGGGCTGCACCCATTGCTGGGTGGAGCCCAAGTCCAGGACACCGGGCTGTGGAGCCAAGCAGAACTGGGTTCTAGTCCCAGCCTCTCACTCCCACTTGGGAACCCCTCTGGGCCTCCCCCTGCTTTTCTGTAATAGCGACGACAACAACAGCAGTTTAGTCTGTGAGTTGCTGGGGTTTCCCGAGGCCATGTTCCCAGAGCGCTTGCACGAGGCACAGATGCGAAGAAGGCTTAGGAGAAACTGTGTCTCGCTCAGAGTAGGGCGCTCCATCAATATCTGCCGAAGGAGTCAAAGGGAGCTATAGTTCTTATTCCTCTCATTCTCAACCCCTCTGTGCCACCCTGATCCCTGCCTGGAGATGGGGCCACACTGAGCAGATCCGCTGGAATCCCTGTCTGCTTGGATCCCTTTACTGCTTTCCAGGGCACTGGTTCCCAGAGCATCCACTCCTGACAGCTTCCCCTGTCTGGCTTCGTGCCTGAAGCAGCTATGAGCCTGAAGCACCTTAACCAATGAACAAGGGTGTTTGGGGTTGGAGTAAGTGCTCCAATAGCCTTGCTCTGATCAGGACACCAGGTATAACCTAGCTGTCCCCAGAGCTCCCCTGCTGGATTGAGCCAAGATTGTTGTGATGGTTAATTTTATGTCAACTTGACTGGGCCATGGGGTGCCCAGATAGTTAGTCAAACATTATTCTGGGTGTGTCTGCGAGGGTGTTTTAGATCGTATTAACATTTGAATGGTGGATTCAGTAAAGCAGATTGCTTTTCCCATAGTGGGTGAGCCTCATCCAATCAGTTGAAGGCCTGAATAGCAAAAAATAAAAAGACAGGTCTTTCAAAGTGAGGGGGAACGTCTTGCCTGACTTGAGCAGGGCCATAAGTTTTCCCTGCTTTCAGGGAAACTGGAACATCAGCTCTTCAGCCTGCCCTCTTTTGGGCTGGAACCACACCAACAGCTCTCCTGGGCGTCCAGCTTGTCGACTGCAGATCTTGGACTTGTCATCTCCATAACTGTGTGAGCCTGTTCCTTATAATCAGTTTCTGTTGGTTCAGTTTCTCTGGAGAGCCCTCACAGTTGCCCTCTGTGAGACTTTGCTCACTATCACAGCCTGCTCACCCCTACCCCGGCTTCCGGCTCTGCTGTGCCCAACCCCAGTTTTTCCAGCTTAATGTAGCTCTTTCATGGGAATCCTCGTTCACACTCATACACACTACCCACGACTCCGCTCCCAGATGCCCTGACCCTGCAGTGCTGCCCCTTGGTCCCCCAAAATACTCCCACCCTGTCACTCACTGTCACACTCATGCCACCTCTAAGGCTGGAGCTGATCAGCCACAAGAGGGGAAAGAGCAGACCTGGCTGAGGGGAGCCTTGTCCCAAACCCCAGCCTTACTAGGGGATAAGAAGGGGCTGGCTCCCTCTCTTGGACCTCCTGGCCAAGTGCTTGGCAGAGGATCTAATCCATCATCTGCCCCAGGTAGT
>NW_024356335.1:2555902-2696038 GCF_902729225.1 Pteropus medius
TAAAGGGGCAGCTGCTGCCCTCCTCACCCTCAGGCCCATCCTCCTCAGCTCTCCCCAGCCAGCTACTGGGCTAGTGGTTGCTGCAGGAGCTGGCTGCTGGCTGCCCTCATTAATATTTATGACAAAGAGAGGAAGTTGCATAAATCTTCCCTGATACTTAATTAAACCAAACTTCTTTTGATTTCCCCTCTTTCTGCCTCACCGAGTGTGGCCAGCATGCCTATTAGATGTTCTTCCTCCCCGAGTGACCTGGAGAGGACAGAATCCCCCATGTACTCTATATACCCCAGTTATTCCAGCCATCAGCTGGGAGCTTGGGGGAGCCAGGTGATCCATACATGCCCTGGGAAGACTGTGCATGTGGCTTTGGGCAGAGGATCCTTGCAGTCTCTGGGGAGCAGGAGAGGCCTGGGAAGACACTGGTTGCGCTCCTCAAAATATGCCTCTTCTAGACCTGAAAGATGGAGGTTTTGAAGAGTATCTGTGGAAAAGCTGCTGCCCGCCCTCCTTCCTGCTGCTCAGACGGGGAAGAGGAAGTTAGTCCCAAAGACTCTGAGAAGGAGCTGAGTCCCATCGGGAAGTGGTTCTGGCTATATCTCCTCCCCTCTCCCCACTTACCACACTGGCACCCAGCCTGAGGACCCCCATGTAAACCTGGTCAGGGCCTGGCAGCTCCCTGCACTTCAGGAGCTGGTTAGCGTCCAGCTGACATATCTTTGATATGGAATCATATACAGGAAGCAGCTTGACCCCTGAAGGCCCCTCTTAGCGTGGGATTGACACTGAGCATTGACTTTGCTTCAGGCTTATCCACAAATCTCAGCCAATTTTATTAAAGAGCTGCGTGTGGTGTGGAACATGCCAGGGAGATGACTTTATTTATAGATCTTGATCGGCAGAGAGGAGCCCACGCTTCATTCCGTTGGTGCCTTGGCCTCAGGTGGGAGGGGGTGATTGGCAGGTGTGACTCCTCACTGCTCCCCGCCAACCCAGCTGCACGAAGAAACACACAAACACGTGTAGACGGACGCATATGCATTCACACGAGCAAACACGTGCACGCATGCGACACACACACACACACACACACACACACCCCACATTGTTATGGACTGAATTGTGCCCCAGCCTCCCAATTCATATGTTAAAGGCCTAATCCTCAATGTGGCTATATTTGGAGATAAGACCTTTAGGGTAGTAATCAAGGTTAAATGAGGTCAAAAGAGTGGGGCCCTAACATAATAGGACTGGTGCCCTTATCAAGAAAAAAAAGGAAGAGACACCAGAGATCTCTCTCTCTCTCTGCATCTGCAGAGGGAAGGCCACGTGAGGACACAGCGAGAAGCTGCAAGAAAGTGGCCATCTACAAGCCAGGAAGAGAGTTCTCACCAGAAATCAAATTCACTGGCACCTCAGTCATGGACTTCTAGCCTCCAGAATTATGAGAAAACAAATGTCTATTGTTTAGGCCACTCAGTGTGGAATTTTGTTATGTCAGCCCAAGCAGACTGCCACATACAAGGACACACTCATGCATAAAAACACAGATCTATGGGGACATCACGACAGATGTGTCCCCACAGCCGTGCTCCAGTCTGCTCACACACCCAGGCACCCAGGGACATATGCTGACCTTGCTAAACCAAGGCAGCGTCTCCCCTGATTGACCCCCTACCCCTGCGGAACTGCTCAGTGACGGGCTGGCGACTTAGGGCGAGTGGATTAAGACACAAGCGTAGGCTATGGGAACATACACCTGTAGATATGCATATAGAGACATACCTTGCAATCCCACAGACAGCGTGCACAGTTCTGTAATTAATAATAGTAATAATTAATGCCTCCTACAAGGCTGGCTGACCCTAAATCACTGCCGCTGGCATTTATGGAGTTTACTGCGAGCCAGGCATCTCACACATATCATCTTATTTTTGCCTTCACACCTCTGAAAAGTGCGGACGCTCTACAGAAGAAACCGAGAGACATCAGCAAAGGTGCACGAGGTGACGCAATTGAAGACAGGCCGAGCGGATCAACTAGGCTGAGCCCGGGCCCCGCCCTCAACCACTGCACGAGGCATCCGTAGTGATGCTGATAACCAGCACCATTTCTCCAGGGCTCACCGCGTGCCTAGCACGGGTCCCCTAAGCATCGGAAATCCCGGGCGGACCTTCCGTTCCCAGCCTGCAGTCTGGTTGACAGGGCTGTAACACCCTACACAAGCTGGGATGCAGACCTAGCTGACTCAGGTAGCTGGGAAGGGGAGGGCAAAGAGACACCCATCAGCCATGCTGCCATCGAGGCCAGCTAATGGGAGTGGTCTTCAGGTCTCCTCATCATTAATGTCAGGCCACTATGTGGCCATTAATGTGGACTGAATCCAGACACAAGCAGGTGACCTGTCTGGGGGCTTGTCAGACAGCGTTTCTCTCTGGCTGCAGCAAGGTCAGACTGAAAATGTTTCAGCTCCAGAAGCCTCTCTCTGTGGAGACAAATGGTTCCAAAGGGGCACGTGGACTGCTGCCAAGTATACATGTTCAGAGAAGATGAACTTCAACCAAAATCCTCTGGCTCCCGGCATAAGGCTCAATGACCACTCACAGCTACTGACCCTGAGACACCCTGGTTAATGGGAGGATATCGTGAAGCTGAGAGCTGTCTCCCAGACAGTGAACCTCCCCGAGGGAGCTGTGCAGGACCCAGGGCCACAGGCCAGGAAGGGAGGGGAGACGCAGGCTAGGGGGCACCAGGACTGGGAAGAGTGGTTTGTGTGCTCCCAGCTGCATGGCCTTGGGGAGCCTCAGACTCCTCATTTCAACTACCAGAGGTGGTAGTAAGGGCAGAGAGCCTGCGCCCCACTTGAGCAGGACTCCAGGCCTTACATGAAAGAGCAATGCCAGGTCTGGGCAGGAAACTGAAGCAGGCAACTAGCAGTTAGGACACGGCATCAGAGAGGGGCTCCAGGTGAGAGGGGACAGTGTGAGGGCACCAGGCTGCAGGGTTCCTGCAGGGAGCAGGACTGACCGGGGCAAGCCTTCTTCCCAGTGCTGGTGAGGCGGCTGGCCTGGGGTGAGGATGCTGGGGAGGGTCAGGCAAGGGTCTAAAGCAGACAGGGGTGACAGGGCTAACCCTCCCCCCACTGCGATGGCGGCAGGGCCACCGGCAAAGAGGGAGTTTGGGGCATGGCTAAGAGGGAATGTGGAGGGACTGCTGAATGGGTTTGGGGTTTTATTTTGGCATCATGAAAATGGGACTAGACAAACGTGGTGTTCGTACAACATTGTGAATGCACTAAATGCCACTGAATTGTACACTTTTAAATGGTTAATTTTATGTTATGTGGCTCTTACTTAAATCAAGAGATTGGCCATTTAACTCTATGCACTTGTCCTTGACTCCTAGCTCTGTCACTCATTAGCTGGGCGACCTTGGAACCTCTCCGAGTTTCACTGTCCTTATCTGTAAAATGGGATAACATTAGTACTTACCTACCGTGTTGCTCTGGATAAAATGATGAGACGGATAGGAGAGTGCCTAGAACATAGTAGGAACTCTGCCAGTTTGTAAAATAAGCCAAAGGACTTTCTAGGTGTGCCTTATAGTCTCCTACCATCCCAAGTCTGATACAAAAAAAGAACAGACAATTTCAACAGTGCTTGAGACCAGAGCTTTGGTTCAAAAACCTGCCAGCCCATGGGCAAGATTTTCAGCAGCCAATACAAGGACCCCTCCCCGACTACACACACATCATTCTCCCATGTCTGAAGTGAGGCCTCCTTAAGTATAGATCTCCGCAGAGAAGTGCTGCTGCTGCATGCCACCAGTGTGGGAGTGAAAGGTACTTGAGATAAATGAACCTGAAAGAACAGCAGGAGAGGAGAGGTGCATTCTGGGGATTGTAGTTCATTAATAATTTCCTGTAAGGAAAGAACTACAGAGGGTCCAGAGGATCCATCCTTGTTCAAAACACTAAATACAGCAATGGAGCAAAATCTATAGTGTTACGAGGGAAAGCTTTTCTGGCAAAGAATTTTATACCTGTGTTGTCCAGTGTGAAAGCAGCTGATGTACTTTTACAGATTAAAAAAAGACCAGAAAAGTCTGCAACCATAGACTCATCCTGAAAAAAGGAAGAAATTTTCTAGCACAACCTTTTTCACGTGGTGGCACAAAAATAAGGTGATAATATTTGTACCAGTCACTGGTTTAAGGAGGTCTGCTCTCACTGGGATCTACAGAAATGAGATCTGGGCTTTGTGACGCTCATTCTGGCTGTGCAGGTGGAATGGACTAGAAGCACAAGGCAGCTAGGAGGATGTCTCAGTAAAAGAGGTGAGCAGCTGTGAGGCGGGAGAGTGCACTGCCCTGGAAGCCACGTAAAGGACATGTTTCCAAGAGGATGAGCAGATGTACTGAATGCAGCTGAGAGGCCCAAGAAAGTAGGGACCAAGAACCAATCCCCAGAATTAGCATCATGGAGGTCACTGGTGGCTTGGATGTTAGTGATTTCCAAGGATGGGTAGGTTTATCAGGGAATGGAAGGAAGAAAAGTAGAGAAAATGTTACAGGGAATACTTTTGAGGATTTTGCTGCAAAAGCGAGTTGAGAGAGAGGGCAGCTGGAGGGGGAGATGGAATCAAAAGTTGTTTTTTGTAAGATAGAAGAAATGTCAGCATGTTCACAGGACAATGGGAATGATCCATTGGGAGAAATTTGGCAATGTAGGTGAGAGGGGGCGGAATGACTGGGCAATGTCCACCTTTGAGTAACAAGGAAGGTAGAATCTAATGCTCAAGTAGAGGGTTTGAAAGTTGGTTTAGCAAGACAGGAAGGAAGCCAGAGGGTAGATGGTGCATATGCTGGTGACTGGATGCGATGATGGGTTCTGAGAGAGAGAGAGAGGATGGCGGAGGAGGTGTTAGACGGATGAGGAAACGGGAAAAGGTTTGAAAGGGACTAGAAGATGGGAGAAGGAATGGACTGGGGATATAGAGTAGAATTTCTGAGCCCTTCAAGGCTCGTTGAGACTCCTGGTCATAATTTTAAAGTGAGAGCATTGTTCATGGTTGTGTATTTTATTCCAGTCACACTGAGCTGATTGGAAACAGGGAAGGAACTGGATTTAACTCGAGTTGTAGTTTTAACCACATGAGTATCCCAGTATGAGAGAGGGATAGAAGGTAAGAGTAAAGACAAGGAGAGATGTTAATGTTGGCTGCGAGTCCGAAGCTGAGTAAGGAAAGCAGGTATGGACCGAGAAAAGATGTCACCAATGATTGCAAGTCTCTATGGAGTGGAAGTATAGTTGGGGATGAGGCACTGGAAGGAACTGGCTGGAGAGAGAGAGGTGATGTTCAGAGAATGAGCTATATAAAATGGAAGTTATGGAGGTGCTACCAGCAATGAGAAAGTCTAGAGTATGACCATAGGGTAAGTGGCTGAGGTAGGGTAGAGGCGATGATAGGACAGAAAACCTGGACACTGAATGACCAAGACGTGAGAAGGACCACCTTTGGGCATGCTGAAACCATTAAGAATAAGACATAAGTGGTGTTGAAGAGAGTATCAGAAAGCCAGGAGCTAAACTCAGTCAGAAATGAAGAGGAGCGACATGACATCAGAAGACTGCAGGAACGCTCAGGGACAGAGGGTAGATTTGTTTGCTGACTTGAGATTCAAAGCAGGGGTTTTTCGTGGATGAGAGAGTGAGAGAAATTGATTATGGCCCGAATTTCCCCCACCTTCCTATGGGTACACCCACTACAATGACTTTGCAGAAACTCTTATCAAGAGGTCAAGTCTATTTCCCACCCCTTGCATTTGGGCTGGTTTTCGACTTTCTTTGGCCAATAGAATACAGCAGAAGCAATGATATGCCAGTAGCGGCTCCCACTCTTTCTCAGAACCCTGTCCAGCTGTCACATGAACAAATATGGGCTAGCCTTCTAGAGGCTGAGAGACCACATGTGGCAGAACCCAGGCATCCCAGCTGAGGCCATCCACTGTTAGCCTACAGCCAGCTGACCTCAAAACACATAAGAGAGCCCAGCCCAGATCTTCAGAGCTTCCTACCCAACTGATAGCTGGCCAGAGACAACTGAGTGAACCCAGCTAAGACAAGAACCACCGGAGGACCTGGAAACTCATGAACTGAACTAATGGTTATTCATTGTAAACTGTATTGCTTTTATCTTGATGTGTAACAAGCCACCTTGAATTTAGTGGCTTAACATGTCATCCATTCATTAGTTTGTTCATAGTTCTGCAGGTTAGAAGTCTGGGTGGGTCCAGGTGGGTTCTCTGCTTAGAGTCTCACAGTCAGCGTTTATCTTAACTGCTGAGCCAGATAGTGTACTATATTTATATTCCCTTTGTTATGCTACGTGGAGTTGAAAGCTGCTGGCTTTTTTAATTCACTTATATTTTTTATGTCAACATCACTATTCCAAAGAATTGTAAGACCTTATGAATACTTCTTTTCACGTGGCTGAACACATCAGGTGTTCTGCCACTTTTCGTGCTGGAATGCCTGCTCTCTGGGCCTGCGGCACAGCTGTGGCCCTCTCACCTCTTTCTTGTGTCCTAGACCCTGATTTATTCCCTCCCTCCTTTATTCCTTCTGTTTCACAGAATCTATCCTTCATCAACTCCCTGAAAAGGGTGAATGGGAAGAACATCTTTTGAGACTTTACTTTTCCGAATATGTTTTATTTCTCTCTCACAATTGGTAACTATTTGGGCTGCATATAAACTTCCAGATTAAAAATAATTTTCCCTCAGAACATTGGCTCCATTCCCTCTGGTTTTATAACCATTGAGAACTTCGATGTCATTCTTTGTGTAGTCTGTTTCTTTCACTCTACGGAAGCTTCTCTACGGAAGCTTTTAGGACTGATTATTTTGGGCCTAATGCTCTGAAATGCCACAATGATGGGCTTTGTGATGGGCATTTTCATTCACTGCTCTGGATCTTCAGTGGACCTTTCAGTTTGGAAACTCATGTCCTCAAGCTCTGCGAAGTTGGCTTGTATTTTTTCTTTGATAGTTTCCTCCCTGCTGTTTGCTCTGTTCTCTCTTTTTGAGAAGGGGTGGGAGATCAGCTCTTTCTACATACTCTCAGCCAAATCCATCCACATATAAGCATCCTGCTGTTTTCTTAAGAAAGACATCGAAAGACAAAAACCTCACTCCCACTCCCTTTCCTAGCTTCTGATCTAATCTTTTCTTTCTCTTTATACCAAAACTCATTGATGAGTTCCAGTCAAGAGAGCAGGCTAGGCATATACTATGCCTGTCTCCTTCTGTGACCACATCAAAATTACAACTAAATTATGGAACAATCAACCTGGAGAACCATCTGAAGTCTAGCTGAACGAAAGTCCTATAACTAAGGATATAAAGAAGAAGCCATGTCGAGACTGGTAGGAGGTACGGAGATGAGAAACGGTCTGGTCCACAGGCCCAGGAGGGTGGTGGCTGGCCTCAGTGTGCCCTGTGCCTTTTGCTTAGTGGCCCCAGGCTCAGCACTGGTGCCAAATCGGAATCTGCATTGACCTGCTGAACACCACTCACCCCTACCCTGGTGACTTCCTGAGACCCCACCTCATCCAACTTTTATCATCCGAGGCTCTTTCAGTGGCTGAGCCTTATGGGTAGCTGACAAGTGTCTTGGCAGGCATCAGGGTGCCCTGAGCCTTTTGCTAAGCTGCCCCAGGCCCGCTCCTGGTAGCAGCCAGCCTAGGTTTGCAGAGTAGCCTCTCCCACATGCCTCCTAGTTCAGCATAGGCAGCTACCAACTGCAGATCACGTTGTAGCTCCTACCAGGTAGCCCTGGCCTGATCACAGGCAGCAGCTGACCTTGGCCTGCACCAGCCTCTCTCAAGAGGCTCCAGAACCAACACACGTGGCGAACAGCTTCAGATCACAACAGAGCACCACCCAATTAGCCCTACAAGTGGCACACCCAAAGGGCAGTCTTAGCAGGTACCAGAGCCCACTGGGACAAATCCTGCTTCATGGAGTCAGGCCCCACACAGCAGCTGTATATAGCTAGTCAGCCTGAGGGTCAGTCCCCCCACCTAATGTGCCAACAGCAATCAAGGCTCAATTACAACAGGAGGGCACATACAATGCACACAAGGGACATTCCTAAAGCACCCAGTGCAGGTGATCAGGGAGACTGTGCTACCAGGCCCCATAGGACACTACTACATAAGGCTACCCAGCCAGGACTAGAAGACGTAACAGATCTACGCAATGTGTAGTAACAGACACAGAGAGGCAGCCAAAATGAGACAAAGAAACATGTCCCAAATGGAGAAAATTCCAGTAAAAGAACCAAACGAAATGGAGGCAAGCAATCCATCAGATACAGAATACAAAACACTGATTATAAGGATGCTCAAAGAACTTCGTGAGAACTTCAACAAAGAGGTAGTAAGCTTAAAAAAGGACACAGAAACCATAAAAAAAAGGCTAGTCAGAAGTGAAGAATACCCTAGAAGGAATCAACAGCACATTAGACAAAGCAGAGAATCGAATCAACGATTTAGAAAACAAGGTGGCAAAACTCATTGAAAGAATTGTCTTCTGTCCAATACGATGTCCACATGTGACTATTGAGCACTTGGAATGTGGCCAGCCAGACTAAGACGTGTTGTAAAGGTGAAATGCACACCAGATTTCAAACACTTGGTATGAAATGAATACAAAATATCTTGTTAATAATTTTTATATTGATTACACAGAGAAGCGATAATATTTTGTATGTATTAGCTTAGAGGAGAATCTATTAATAAGATTAATCTGACCTGTTTTTTTTTTTTTCCATTTTAAAATAGGGCTATTAAGAAGTTTAAAATGTCACATGTTGCTCACATTCTGTTTGTATTGGGCAGGGCTGGTCTGAATTCATCCTCCCCTCTTGTACCCTTTGGACCTCACTCTGATCTGGCCTCCACCTCGGCCGCTCCACAAATGACTCTCGTAAGGTTCACTGATGACTACCATGTAGTTAACTCTCAGTTCTCAGACTTCGTCTTATTTGCCATGTCAGCAGCATAAGCCACAACTGGTCACTCTCTCTGACTCGAGATACTTTCTTTACTTGAACTCCAGGATATCACACTATCGGGGTCTCCCTCCTACCTCTCTGACTGCCCCTCTGCCGATTCCTCTTCCTTACCCCACCCCTGTGTGTTGCCGAGCTACAGAGTTCAGCCCTTGATTTTTTTGTCTACCCACATTTACTCCCTTGGTGATCTCAATCACTCTCACACCTTTCAACACTATCGATACGTAATGGAGACCATGCTGCCTCCCCGCCATCATCTCCCACCAGCCTTCCCACACTGGCTTCCTTCCTGTTCCTCAGACGTTCCCGGCACAGTCCAGCCTCATGGCCTTTGCACTTGCTGTTTGTGTCCTCTGATGGGATATTCTTGCCCCAGTTTTCTGAACGACTCATTCCTTTTTCTCCTCCAAGTCTTTACTCACCTACAACTTTCTCAGGAAGGCCTCCCTGGACACTCTTTCTGAAATGACACCCCTCCCCATGCAATATTTCTTATCCTTTACTCTCCCTCATTTTTCTCCTGAGCTCTTACTATCTAATATCTATGTTTTGCTAACTCCTAGTCTACCTCTCCAGCTAGAATGTAGCCTCCATGAAAGCAGAAATCTAGCGTAGACAATGCCCTATTTGTTGAATGAGTAACTGAACAAATCCAGCCCCACACCTCAGCCCTGTCTTTCTTGAAAGCTGATGCCCCCAGTCCCTGCATCTTTTTTTTGCGTGCTGTGCTATGCTTTGAGGGGCTCATTGTTGGTATCCCCTCTGCTGGCTCATGAGGTCTGTCTCTTCCAACTTTTCTAACTCCTCATCTTTATTTCATTTTCCAAAAATGTATCGGCATCTCTCATCTTTTACATTCGTTTCGTGCTCCTGAGTTTATGTCGTTTTGATGCGTTTTCTTTTACCAGGGTTTCAGGAGGAAGCAGAAATAAAAATATTCTTTTAACCTACCACATTGAGCCATAAGTCCTAACATAATATTTCAGGAACACCTTTTTACCCTTGATTGTATAGTATATTTGTGCGTGTGTGTGTGTGTGCATGTTCGTGTTCGTGTTCATTGTCATTGGCTGCATGGGACTCTGCTATGTAGACAGACCATAACATATTACACTCATTCCCAATGCTGGACTATTAAAGTTGTTTCTAATTTTTTGTTATGATAAAATACCACAATTCACATTGTTATAATGTATCTTCTCCTATCTGTAGGATTATTTAAATTCTAAAGAGTGGGTTTTCAGAGGCCAAAAGGCATGCATATTTTTAAGCCTTCTGATCCATATTGCTAAATTACCCTTCAAAAAAGTATCATAATTTACATTCCTCCCAGCAACAATTGTTTGGGAGAGCCTGTTTCTTACACGCATATAATGGCAGTGGGTATTATCGTTATTTTAAATCTTTAACAATGTGATAGGTGAAAATTTATCTCACTGTTATTGTCATTTGTATTTTCCTTAATTACTAGTGAGGTTGAGCATCTTTTCATATTTATTAGCCCTTTATATTTCTTCATCTGTTCGTGACATATTGTAAAACAGGTTACAAAACATTGTGTATAATGTGATTCTAAGTTTGTAAAAAAAAGTTTATATGTGCATAGAAAAATAAGACTTGCAGAAAATAAGAAAAATATGGACTATGCTCATGTCTGGGCAGTGAGATGAGGAATCAATTTTATTTTTCAAACTTTTGTGTATTTTCCAGTTTTTATACAATGTGCATTATTTTTGTAACAAAAAATGTGTTCTAAAACATAACAAATAATCACATTAAAATAGCCTAAAGTTTTAAGAGCAATGTCGAGTAGCCACAGCAGCCCATAGGTTCATAAAAAAAAGCACACTTCAACCAAAGCCCCAAGGACATTAAAGATTGGTTTCCTTACAACTGCAGAAAAACCCATGTGTGTGATATATTCTGCGTCCAGAAAGGGCAAAGGTGGGCTTCTGGGGCGGGGCAGCAGGCCTAGGATGTGGCCGGTGGGTACCAGGCACTCACAGGCATACTGGGTAATTACATCTCCTTTTAACGCATGCAAATTGTATCAGTATTATTTATATATTCAAAGCCACGGATGAATAATATATGCATTTATGCAGAGGTAATTGCCTTAGCCAGGTTCTTCCTGGGACTTTTATTGTCTCCCCAGACACTGAATATTCAGCTCCCCTCTCCTGACTTGGAGCTGGGGGGTGCAGTGATAATGTCTGCACCGGGCCTCCTCCAGGGAAGGGGAGGAAGATGAGCAGGAGGAGGAGGCCCTGATTCGGTGTGTATGGGCAATGGGAGCCAGCGTGCTTGACTTCCAACACCAGCTGAGTCGTCCAAGACACATTTGGGAATGGGCATTCTGGGGACTCAGGGACAGAGCTTGGTTCTGAGTCCCTGAACCTGGCCCCAAGATGACAATCGCATTTTTTTCTTTGGTGCAAACTGTCACTTCTGCACGTGTCTCAGTGAAACCTGGATGCCAGCCCCGTCTGTGCAGCCAGCACCACGTAAAATGCCTCTACCTCCCTTGTCCCGTTGACAGCCTTCCTTCTGAACCACTAACCTTGACCTGGGCCTTTTTCCAGCTTACTCAGCCAGACCCAGGCAGGTGTTGGCTATGACTTTGGTGGGCTTCTGGTCTCTGTCGGGGCATTCTGGGTAAAGACCCTCCTTGTCTTGTCCAGCCCCTTTATCCCTAATCAATCTCTGAGGGAGTGTAAGAGGGACCAACGAGGCATCTTTTTGGACATCTTCAGTGAACAGATGGGAAACAGAGTCAGGCTGCAGTGGGAAGGACACAGTAGCATGCCAGGATCCACAATCGAAAGACAGATCCATAAGCCAGGTGTCGCCCTTTGTCACCTTTTCTGTGCATCTCATGTCTGAAAAGGTGCAACTTTGGGAGAATGGGCTCAGAGGGGCAGCACCCGCACCCTTTGCTACCTGCCCTCCTCCGTGTGCCCTGACCAGGTGGTAAGCCCGCGAGGGTATCATATGTAGACTATTTTAAGAAAACTGGCAGAGAAAGGAGATTGAGAGCTTTGATGGAAAGAGAAATATGTTCAAGAAAAAACTTTTTAAGATAGTGCAGACTTGGGCATAATGGTGACTGGAAAAGGAGGGTTAATGGGGTGTGAGGCCTCTGGAGAAGAGAGATGGAATAGGGTCTGGGTCACAGGGGGAGGCACCACCCTGGTAGGAGGAGAGGCCTGTGTTCTCTGAGACAGGAGGGACACAGGGAGGAGCATGTGAAGTGCGCATTTGTTAGGTGGAAGCCGAGGGAGCTCTGACCCGAGGCTCTGCTCTTCCCACTAACCGTGAGACAAGACAGACTCCTGAGAGCAAGCGGAGGGGTGAGGAGGGAGGAGGCTTGGGATGTGGGGGAGGGGTGAGGAGGGAGGAGGCTTGGGATGTGGGGAGCATCGGAATAACTGCTGAGAGTGGGAGAGGGGTCCAGTGTCCTCTTGCATCTTCTCTGGCCAGGCTTTCACTTCGTCGTGTCCTCGAAGCAGCTTTGTCAAGGTCACCTGTGGCTTCCATGTTGCTCAGTCCGAGGCCAGTTCTTAGTGCGCTCAGATGCTGTCACTAGCATGGGATGCAGGCGTCCGCTCCATCTTCCTTGTACCACTGTCTTCATGTGGCTTCCAAGATACTCTTGGTCCTCCTAACTCCCTGGCCGGTCCTCCTTGGGCTCCTTTGCTGATTCCTCAGGCCTCAGACATTTGGGATGCTCACTCCTCAGGTAATACCTTCATGTCTTAAATCACGTCATATAGATGTCTCCCAGAATGCACTGTCCAGCCCCGACCTCGTCCCGTGCTCTAGGCTCATGTGTCCAACTGTCCACTCAACTGTCCACATGGCTGTGTATCAGCTACCACAAACCTAACACGTCCATGACCACAGTCCCCAGTGGCCTCCCTGAACCCACTCCTCCCCGTCTTCCCCAGATGATACATGGCAACTCCATTTAACCAGTTGCTCAGGCCAAAACCCTTGGAGTCAATCTTTATACCTCCATTACTGTCTCAACCCGCATCCAATCTGTGAGGAAATCATAGTTATACTTTCAAAATACATCCCTAAGCAGACCACTTTTGGCTGCCTTCACTGCCACCACCCTGGTGCAAGCCCACATCCTCTCCTAATCTGACCTGCCTCTGCTTCCGCCTGGGTTCCTCCAGGCAGTTCTCCAGGCAGCAGCCAGAGGCATCCTATCCAGAGATCAGATAATGTCACTCACTTCTCAGCTCCTCCAGGGGGCCCCACCTACCTTCCAGTAAAAGCCAAAATCTTGCCATGGCTTCTAAGGCTAGACTCGATCTGCTCGCCACACCCCTCCCTGCCCACTTCTCTGCCACCATCTCCCGTTCACTCCCTGTCTGCTCGCTTTGCTCCAGCTGCCCTGGCTGGCACTGCTCAGGGCTCACCTGGGGCCTTGCTTTGGGTTGTGGGCGGCAGCTGTTGTAGTTTAATCCTCTCAAAACTCAATTGAGGTGACGTGGAAACCCACCTGCCAACACCACATCAGGAGATGCAGGGATACGGCCAATGGCAGCCAGGTCATGCTCCCACCGGGGCAGTGTCTGCCCTGTGATGCACAGGATGTGGCGGGGAGTGGAGCGGCCACTGAGAAAGCTGCAGATGACAAAGGGGTTGTCATTAGCCAGAGAGCAGCAGGGTCCAGGCTCTGACTTGGGGACATTGATGGGGGAGGGGTTGCCTCCCTGGAGAGGGTGTAGTTTTTAAATTTTTATCATAAAAAATTATAAACATTTAAAATTGCAAAGTATAATGAGTACTCTGTACCCATCAACAAGTTTCAACAATTATCGACTAATGACCAATTTTGTTTAATCTATATTATCATCCACTCCCCTTCAATTATTTTGAAGCACATCCCAGACATAATCACATTTTAACCTTAAATGTCTCAGTGACATATGGGGTTTAAATGTCACCCAGAGCTGCCCCCATGGGCCAGGCTATGACTCTTGTTTCTTTACTCTTGGGACCAGACTGGGCTCTGAGTCTAGGTTCCAGAATGGGTTTGGGATCCCTTGGACACCCCAGCCTTCACCCTCTGGGCTGGGTTTCAAGTTAAGGACAGTGTCTTGGTGGAATGCTGATCTTTCAGGAAATGATATTGGCGGAGAGGGCAGTTGAGGGTGGCTGCTCAGGGACAGGGACTCCCAGAGTACCATGCCTGCAGCTTGGGCCAGACTAGCAGCATAGGGCACAGAAGCCAGGAGTGGGGACCAGCTAGACTCCTGAGACCCTTCCCAAATTAACTTACAGAAAAACTCAGATCCCAATCAAATCCCAAAAGGCTTTCTAGTAGAAATTGACAGATGAATTCTAAAATATTTATGGAAAAGTAAAGAACTTATAATAGCCAAAACAGTCTTATAAAAGGAAAATAAAGTTAGAAGACTTACTCTACCTGATTTTAAAAGTTACTATAAAGGTACAGTAATCAAGACTTTGAGATCTGGCATAAGGGTAAATTAAATGGATCAACAGAGCTAAATGGAGCCCAGAAACTGACCCATACATACGGAGTGAATCGATTTTTTTTTTTTTTTTTTTTTACAAAGGTAGCAAGGCTATTCAATATGAATGGAAAAAGTCTTTTCAACAAATAGTGCTGGAACAACTGGATAAAATTTTGGGGAGAAAAACTCAACCCCTACCTCACACCACCCACAAAGATTACATCAAGAGAGATCATAAAAGCTACAAGTATAGAGGAAATATAGGAAAAATATATTCACAACTTTAGGGTAGGCAAAGATTTATTAGAGGGGACACAAAAAGCATGAAATATAAAAGAACAAAGTTGATAAATTGGACATTGTCAAAATTAAAAACTTATCAGGGGACACTGTTAAGGCAAGGCAGATTGGGAAAAAATATTAACATACATATATCTAGCAGAAGACTTAACATATAAATATGTCCTACATACATATATCTAGCAGAAGATTCTTAACATATAAATATGTCCTACAATTCAATAATAAAAAGATAAATAAAATAGAACAAAGTACTTAGACACTTCACAAAAGGAAACCTATAAACTGCCAAAAATCACATGAAAAAGGTGATCGATAGCATTAGTTATAAGGAACTGCAAATTGAAACCACAATGAAATACCACCACATCCAAAAGAATGGAGAAAATTAAAGACTGACAATGTCAAACGTTGGCAAGGATGTGGAGCAACCTGAAAACTAACTTTGCCGATGACAGTATAAAATACTACAGCCTTTTGGAAAACAGTTGAAAAGTTACTTTAAAAGGTAAACATACACTTATTCTGCTTAGCAATTTCACTCCAAAGTATTTATCCAAGAGAAATAAAACATATTTCCACAAAAATATTTTAATACAAATGTTCATAGAAACTTTTTCGTAAGAGCCAAACACTGTCAAGGGATCACCGACAGGTAGATGCATCAGCAAACTGCGGCACAGCCACACAAAGGAGTGTTATTCAGCAAATGAAACACACAAACTACTGATACAAAGCACGAGGGTACATGCTACATGATGACTTCACTGGTATGAAGTTCAAGAACAACTAAGTCAATTTGTGGAGAAAGAAATCAGAACAGTGGTTGCCTTTGGGACTGGGGGGCGGGGCAGACTGTAAAGGAGCACGAAAACATGTTCCAGAGAAAGGCAGGTGTTCTGTATCTTGACTGGGGTGGTGATTTCGTGGGTACAGACATTTATGCGCAGTCAAGGACTGCACTTAAGATCTGCGCATTTCGTTGTATGTGATCCCTCCCCGCCCTCCCAACCCCCCAGCTGGGAAACTTTGAGATGATTCACTCCAACGTCTAGTTTTAGAGGGATCCCCGAAACCCAGAGAAGGCAAGGGACCGGCCTAAGGTCACTCAGCCACTTGAGGCGAGAGTAAGAGCTGGAACCGAGTCCCCTCTCAACTCTCCCAATCCGTCCTGCTCTCGGAGGCCTCCCACCGGGAACAGAGAAGAGGGAAGGAAGACAGAAGGATGGAGTAAAAGTGAGGCTTCCACAAAGTTGGGGTGAGGCGTCTGCACTTGGGAGTTGTCGGGCAGCCTGGGGCCATCCACCTATGTTAAGGAGAATCGAACATAATGGCAGAGTCACCAGGAGGCCGATGGGCGGTGGTCGTAGCCCTCCCCCAGGTCGCCAGGGATGAGAGAATGCGCCTGACTGCTCGGTGCTGGCAGGTTGGGGGGTGGGGGAGGGGCGAGGGGAGGAGCACGGGGGAGGGGTGGGTGAGGAGGGGAAGCCAGGCTGGGGAGCAGCGGAGCAGGAGCCTCCGCGGACCCACTCGCCCCTAAATCACGCGGCCCCATGAATAATAAATAAGGACTGCTCAGATCCTTAATAGTAGTCGCATGTCTTATTAAACTAATATTTCACAAACTTTTATTCTCCCTGTGGTTGGAGGTCAGGAACAAAGCGTCCCCCGCCACCTCGGGCTGCAGCGGGGGGCCTGGGGGTCCGGGGGCAAACCTGGATGGCAGGAGCCCAGCTCACCTCCTCCCAAAGGACCTGGAGGGGACTCATCCATCTCCATCGTTTGTTCATTTGTCCAGCACGCGTCGATAGGGTTCTTTCTCTGTGCCAGGCCCCGTGCATGGGGACATGGAGCTGGACGGGGGGACCCAGTTCTTGTCGAGGGGCTACTGGGCATGGGAGTAGGGAGACAGACCCCTAAACCAACCGTCGTCCTTAAGAATGGGTAGGAACAGAATGATGCGCAAAGGGCTGAGCTGCTTGGAGGAGAGGACAAGTGTCCCCAGGCCCGCGGGAAGGCTTCACAGAGGGAAGACCTTGTCGCTGAGTCCCGTCTGCATCCCTCAGCATGAGCTAAGGGAAGCCCTTCAGGCACTGCAGGCACAGGGAGTCCCGCGGCCAGTCGGACCTGGGGTCAACCCTGCCTGTGCCACCGGCCACGTGACCTTGCGGTTGTCTCCTCGCTGTCCCTGGGTCCAGAGAAGACAAGGGACAAGCCCAGTGAGTGCTTGCTGCACAGGAAGCCAGGAGGGGTGCTGGAGGCCTGGAAGGCTCACCAGGAGCAGAAAGGGAGCCTGAGGCCCAGGGCGAGGGGTCCTCACTTTTCTCTCAGCCAAGGATTTGTTTTCCTTAAGCATGGGGGCTCCAGCCCTGGTTCTCTCACTCATCCATAAAGGCAAAGTCATAGACCGGGTCCATATCGTCCTCAGCAGCTTGCAGGATTGTTGGAACGATTAGACATTAAAAGCACGGAGCCTGATCAATGTCTGTTCTCATCGCTTGCCCTCGAAGCCAGCCTTCTGGTGCATCCCCTCCACTCCTCCAGAGGCTCTGATGGGTGACCTCTGTGTACCAAATCCAGGATGTCCCACCCCTGTCGCACTGCTGGCTGCAGTTCTCCCTCCTTTGGCCACTCTGACTGGGCCTTCCTCAGCTCCATCACTGCACCCTCCTTACCTCCCCAAGGGACTGACACCCACCTGGTGCCAGACACCGTGCTGAGCACCGGGGGCTCTGAACTGAGTGAGCATTAGACCCAGTCTCCATGGCCCCCCTGGACGTGACATCTCCCAGGCCCTTTGCCTCTGCAGGATCAACACTACATTCCCTACCTGCCCTTTGGCCTTTACTCTTGGCCAGACTGCTTTCTCCTTATGAATGGCAGCACCACGCCTCCATCGATGGGGCCAGCTTGTGTGGCTTCTCCCTGTCCCGTTTCCAGCCCCATGCAGTCAACTGAAATTCAGCCAGTCCTGTCTCACACCTCTCCTCCCCTCTCCAGCTGCTCCCTCTGGACCCTCACTGGCCTCTCTTCCCTGTCACCTGCCTTATGTCCCCAGACCCTTCACAAGTCTTCCTGCTTCTACTCTCCCCTAACCCCATTCAGCTTATATCCATTGTCAGATTAACCTGCCAACCACGCAGGTGTAACCTCAGAAGGCTTCCGTGGCTCTCCACTGCCCACACAATAAAACTCAGGCCTGGGAACCTGACTCTGTGCCCTCCCCACCTAATAGCTGGTCCTGACTCATTATTCTAAACATAATTCCCTCTACGCTCATGCCCCAACAGACACACACGCGCGCACACACACATACTGGCCCCGTCACCCATCTTCAGCTATGTCCTTTGGATATAATTTTTAAGGCAGAAGAGGGGGAATTGGAAGAGTACAGGCCAATAAATGGCATGTTTTGGAATGAGCCATTTAAACCTTTCTGAGCACCC
This sequence comes from Pteropus medius, assembly GCF_902729225.1. NCBI lineage: Eukaryota > Metazoa > Chordata > Mammalia > Chiroptera > Pteropodidae > Pteropus > Pteropus medius. The sequence continues at coordinate 2,574,214 of NW_024356335.1, forward strand.
TCATCTAGAAAATGGGAAAGTAAAACATTAGCTGCTATTATCAATAATAGTAGTTCTATTGCATGTGTTTCAGTATCTCAGTTAAGATTCCTGAATGAAATGTAAAGGGATGATCTGCGAGCACCTGAGAGGAGGAAGCGTGTAAACCCAGGAGAGTGAGTGATGGCTTTGCCAGGAAAAGGCCCCATCTGACTGGCTCGTGTTCTTGTCTGCAGGATGCTTGGTCTAGTAGGTCAGAAATGAGGCTGAGAGCAGGCATCTAGGTTCCTAGGAGGTAGATGGCAAGATCTCTTGGGACATACCTGTAGAAGAAATGGGGAAACGTGGCATGGACAAAGAGCTAGTGAATAACTACCAATATGTCAACCTCTGTCCACAGGGTGTCTCCAGTGGAGCGCCACAGGGCTCCGTCTTGGTCAGCTCTGCGTGAAGGGAGAGGTAGATTTGCTGGTCCCACAGGCCTGGGGGAAGAGAGCTATGCTGGCTCCAGAACAAGGGCAAAGAGAGACGAGCTCAGCCATGTCAAGACATGCGCCAGGAATCCACGGGAGCTCTCATCGTTGGAAATGACTTAAGGGAGAGCACCCCAAGGCACCCAGTGTGGATGGGGAAGGAGTGGTGGGGGAGGGGAGGAGATGATAACAGCAGTGACTACTGCTTTGCATCAGGTGCGAGGCCCCTTACACAAGGCTCTATTATGCTGGAGGAAATGGCGTCTCCGGCAGGTCAAAGGACCTTTGTAAGGTCACCTGGTCTGTGTGCAGCAGGACTGGACTCCAACCCAGGACATACTGTGTTAACGCTCTCTGTTCTAAGCTGCTTCCCGGTGAGGTGGCAGCCTCAATAGCCTGTATACTAGGGGTTTTCATACGTTTTACTCCACAAAACAAACCACAGAAGAGAAAGACGGGAACAGGGGTCCCTGGGCCTCTCCGTGAAACCTCAGGGCTCTGGGAGCAGAGTCTGAACTCTGTGCATTTAGGGCGAAGGGAACAGTCCAGCCTTGCCTGCCCTGCTTAGGACACAGCAGGTCCTTGGCTCTGCCTTTGGAGGTGCCTGGCTGGAGCTGGCCAGGAGAGCGGTTGGTGCAGGAAGGGGACCAGCTGGCCATCCCAAGAAGGATGAGAGTAGCTGTACCTAATAAGGATCAGAAAGTGGAGTAAGGGTGGGTTGCTGTGAGTGGCTCCCAGCTGCTGACTGCAAACCTCTGCAGGGCTGAGCCAGGGTGGGCGAAGGGGTGGGGGGAGGCTGATTTCGAAGAAGGGCCTTCTCAAGTCAGAGTTCCTCAAGTAAGGTAATGACTTCCCCATCCCTGGAGGTGGCCAAGTTAAAGCTGGGTGACATTATAGAAGGAATCCATATATCAATGGATGCCATAAGCCTCAGCGTCCCTCCAACCCTGAAATTTTTGAAGCTCTTACATAAACCGTGCCTGCCATCTGGAGTACTTTCCCTTCCAATTCCACCTCAAGGCCCAAGCCCAGCCTTACTACTTACAGTAAGGTTGTAAGTCTCCCCAGAAATGCGGGGCAGAGCTCATCTCATTTTTCCTGGTTCATTCATTGGGAACCAGACACCCTATCAAAAGGAAGAGAATTAAATCAGATGGAATTGCATGAAACCCACGAGAGCCAGGACCAACATAACACACACTTATATAGAAACCATGAGTGCAGACACCAGTCGGGGGTGGGGCCAGGGGGCACAGGTGTTGACTTGTGTAATCCTCTCAAGGCATAGGTGTCATGTTGGCTCCATGTTCCAGGTGGGGACCCGGGAGTGAAGTGACCTACCCAAGGTCGTGCAGTGAGGGCCGGAGTAGAACTGGGATTCGAACCCACACCAGCCGACTCTAGAATTTTTGCTCTGAGTCACTGCTCAGGGCTGCCAGGATGCTGACAGGAGAACGCAGAGCAGAACTGGCACGTAGTAGGCAGGTGACACCCAGCATGGTGGCCCTCGGTATCACGGCCACGCCTGTCTCCGCCTCTGTGTGTCCCATCACTGCCCCGGCCCCACTGGGCTCTGTTGCTCTGTCTGTGTCCCAGTCCCTCTGGCTTTGTGCCTTTCCCCTCTCTCCCCGCCTGTCCCTCTGTCCTCTCATCTGCCTTCTCCTCCTGCTCTGTCTTGCTCTGTGTCCCTGTCCTTGTCTGTCATTCTGTCCTCCCCTCTGTGAATTCCTGCCGCTTTCCCAGCAGCCCTGCGGCCCGGTCCCACTGCCAGGGGCTCTGCTTCCCCTGTCTGGCCGGCGTCTCTCCCCACCACAGCGTCCTTTGTCTTTACAGTGGTCCCGGGTCTCTCTCGCTCTCTCCCTCCGTTTATGAGCCTGTGTGTTAGTGGACAGGCCAGCGGGCCGGAGGCCACTCACTAGTGACCTGTCTCTGCGATCACCTCATTATTTATCACCGGGGACGCCAGTGTTTCCATAAATTACCCCGACCCGGAGCCGCCCGCGCCGGAATCAATAGTCGCCTCTCGCCTAATACCCAATTATTAATAACCGTGGGGGAAGGGTGGCCAGATGTGGCCAGACGTGGCACTCTGGGCCCTCGCCTGGCGGGGGGAAGGGAGGGCTGGCATCGGTGCTGTGAAATGCCTGTGCGGGCCGGGGGGTGGGGCCTGGAGAAGGAACCAGAGAGCCACCTCCTCTCCAGTACTGGGCAATAGAATCGGAGACCAGGTACCACCCTGAGGTCAGAGGGGAGAGGCAGAACTCCTTCTCCAGGTGCCTCCAGTCTGAGAACCAAGATGCCATGCCTTGAAGTCTGCTTCGTCAGGACACTCAGGCCAAGATGAAGTGCAGCTTCTCCAGGGAGGTGAGTGCTGGCAGGACCTTGTCCTGCCCAACTTCAGGCAGACCGGAGTCTGCTGGGGCCAGGGGTCCCGGGAGGGGATTTGGTTCCATCAGCGTAATGGGGGCAGGGGGTGACTGGAGCCCTGCAGGTACATCCGAATAAATATCTGAGCCCCAGGAGCTGGTGGGTGGTGGAGGAGGCATTAGAGAGAAAGCTCTAAGGGCAGGGGGAGGGCTGGGGCGCTTCAAGGGGGCTGGTTGGTGGAGCCTGAGGAGGCCGGGGGCTGAGGAGTTGGAGTCAGAGCAGCTGTCCATGCTGGTGATGGGTGGGGCAGGGGCCAGAGGTCAGAAGCCTGAATCTCAGAGGTCCCTAACCTTAGTGTCTCCTGGCACCCAGACACACAACTCTCAGCTACTGGCTCTCTCCTCATTGTACCCAGAGGCCCAGTCAAAAACACACCCTTAGATCAATGCAGTCACAAAGACCAACACACTAAAAAACAGAAGTGCAGAGAGGCAGAAAGAGCCCACACAAAATCAGACGCACACCCTGTTAGGCACAAACACACACACAAACACACACACACACACACACACACACATGCGTGTGCACATACACACGAACACCCACACAGAGCCAAAGATGCACTGATAAACAGGAGTTTATGCGGACAAACACCCACACGCAGAAATACTAATTTACCTTGGTACCTGTGCATGCAGACTCCACCCTCCAGACATCCCCCCCTCCCACACAAGTGCCCATACACACTGACAGAAGCGCACACTTGCAGCCCACCCTGCATGCACACCCTTTGTGCACACAGTGTGTGCACGCAGCCACGTAGCCTCTAAGGGCATCTTACAGGAGCTAGGCTGAAGCTTCTGCTTCTCTGGGGCCCAGTTGGTGCAAACACTGCCACCGTGTGGCTTTGGGGACACAATGCGCAGGCTGCAAGGCTGGAATGCCGGCCAGTGGGGCCCAGACTGGGGAGGGACAGCGCCCAGGTCTTGCCTCTCAAACTTGCGCCTTTTCGTCTAGATGAGCTTGGCTACCATGTTGGCTACTTCCCAGTGAAACCAGACATGGTCCTGGAAAACTGGGGTCAGATCGTGAGGCATCTGGAGCCAGCTACTGTGGGCTGGTGCTGTCCACTCAGTGGGGCCTGGGTTGCCTCCTTTGGCACGTGTCTGTGCAACCTGTGGCTGGTGCCAAGTGGTAGGCAGGCAGCCCCCATTGTAGTGCTTAAACTCTCCCAGAGAGGCTGGAGTTCAATCCCAACTTGCATCCTCATCATTTATTTGCCAAAATTTATTGAGGTTCTGTTCTGTGTCCAGGTACAATGCTCGGGTGATGCAATGGTGAGCACTGTATCTATGGTGAGCATCTCCTAAATGTCAGGGGGCCCGACCTTGAGGACATAATACAATAAATATTTCTCAGGTTGAACCATAGGAAACCGCATTAGCGTAAGTCCAAAATGGTCAATAATTGGCAGTTACCTGTGATCTACTCTAAGATAATAGGTATGTGTATTACAAAATAAGACAGAGGGCTTACCTGGGGAGAGGGAATGTCGTGGAAGGCTTCCTTAAGAAGGTGAATCTAAACTGAACTTGAAAGGATGAGTAGAGATTAAGTGGCTAAAGGGAGTGGATGAGCTGTGCAAAGGCCCTGAGGCAGAAGGAGGCTTGTATATTGTGGAAACCAAGAGCTTAGAGCCAAGGACTAAGAGGTGAGGGTTGTGAGTGAAGCTAGAGAGGTTTGGGAAACCAGGCTTTCCATGCAGGACCCCAAGGATGCCGTATTTAGGACTTTGGACTTTTCCCCGAAGGTCCTGGGGAGACACCACTGAAGAAGATTGGTCGTATGCAGAGGAATGTCACAATTAGCTTGGTGCTTTGAAAGGCTCACTTGCTGCAGAGTGGGGAAGGACCGGGCAGTGGGGCAGGGAGGGAAGGTAAGAGGCAATGGTGGGAGAAGTGGGCATAGTTGAAATCTTGGGCCAAGTTTTGTTCTCTCTAAAGTGGGGCTGTAATTTCCACCTCACAAGAAGGATGAAATAAGAAAATGAAAGTAAAACACTTGGTAGGTGCTTGGCACATAGATGAGTTGCCACTCAACAAATGGCAGCTGTGACTCCTTATCTTCTTATTATTAGAAACTCAAAGGACCACCCACTGTGGATTCCAATGGTTTGTGCCACTTGGGGCCAAGCTCACTTATGGGGCCCAGAGCCCCCTGAGACACAGATGTTCTCCATCTGGTTCTCAGAGGCCTCCCCCAGTTTATGCCCTAGATCCCCCAGGGGTGGGCTTCCTTGGAAGAGCAGTGTCTGCGAGGACCATGCCCAGGCTTTCCACCTTCTTAAGTCGTGCGCAGAGATAGGACAGACACCCAGCCACACAGACCTACTGAGGACGCATCATGTGCTCCCTTGTACAGATGGGGAAACTGAGGCTCCAGGAGATTAAGTCACACACTGAGTAAATGCTCTGGGACTTGAAACCATGACTGACCTCCCAAACTATGCTTTTTAATTTTTTAAAACTCTCATTACGGAAAGTTGAGTTAATTACACACCTCATTTCCAGGCGGGGTACTCACGTGAGGTCTGTTTCCTGACTTGTTTTTACTAAGAAATCGATATGCATCAGCTATTCCCAAAGTCCCATTGTGAACCAGGCTCAGTGACAGGACCCCATGTTGGAGGACCCACAGATGGTGATTCAGTGACAGTTCCTGTCCTTGGGGGGCATGTGGTTAATGGCAGCCAACTTCTGGGTAAAGAGTGTCAACTCTCCCGCCCAGGCAGGCTGATCAGAGGAATTTATCTTAAGGAAAATAAAGATGAGGGTTTATAAATCTGTTTTTTTATGATAATAAAAAATTCATGCCCTTCAGTGAGGAATAAATGTGTTATCATATATCAATTCGATGGAATACCATACAGCCGTTAAAATGGATGATATGGCCATTAATTTATTGATGTGGAAAGGTGGCCGAACTTGGTCGTTCAGATTTTTTTAAAGTAAGCCATTAAACAGTATTCATGGAGATTCCCATTTTGAAAAACATAGATATGCACTTATATTTTCTCGATTCTAAGGTGCACATGTTTTTCACATCTTAAATTTCTGAAATTAGAATCCGCATTTTGTGATTAGTATATATGTTTAATGCAGTAGTTCTTTTCTCCCTAAAAGCTAGGTAATTAAATCAATCATGCATCCTACAATCACTGTGGTCTTAGAATTAAGAAAAAAAGGATACGCACACACACACACGCACACACACATGCAATGCCAGAAAGATAAGCCAAAATGTTAAAAGTCATTCATTCCAAGTGATTTTCATTTTCTTCTTTAAACCTTTCCGTACTGTCTGAATGTTATAAACTGAGCACAACTTATTTTTATAATCAATTATTTTAACATTTTTATTAAAACAACAACAACAACCCTATTTCATGTTGGAAAACAAAGGCACAGCTCAAAAAGCCAAAGCTTCTTCGGTAGGGCAAACCAGAATAATTGCCAATCGGTCCCCAACATGAGCTGTAGGAATGCAAAGCAAGGACAGAGGAAATCAGGGAGACTCCACAGCAGGGGTACAGAAGGAGCTGGGGCTCCTAAAACAGGGTTTGGAGGGATTTGGATAGATGAAAGACAGACTTGGGCACAGCAGGCTGAAGGGTGGCCTAAAAAAAAGCAGGGCTGTCCCCCATGGATGGAGGCAAGCGGTGTGACTCGAGGCCACATAGATGACGGCGGTGGTGGTAGTGAAAGCAGTTAGAACAATAACACAGCTGCCATGTACTGAGTGCTTTTTCTGCGTGAGGTACTGTTCTGAGTACTTCATATATATTTGCTTATTGTTGTGGGCCGAACTGTATCCCCGCCTTTGTATAAATGCTGAAGTGCTAACCCTCACTACCTCAGAGTGTAACTGTATTTGGAGAAGAAATCTTTTCCCCCAGTTTTATTGAGATATAATTGACACATGAGCTAGGGTCTTTGAAGAGGTGATAAATTAAAATGAGATCTCTAGGGTGGGCCCTAACCCAGGATGACTGGTGTCCTTAGGGGAAGAGGAGATAGGACACAGATGTACAGAGGCAAGACCCCGCAAAGACACGAGGAAGAGAGGATCGACCGTCTACAAGGTAGGAGGGAGGTCTCGGAGGGAACCGACCCTACTGACACCTCGATCTCAGACTTCTGGCCTCCCCATTTGTAAGATAATACATTTAACACGTTTTTGTTGTTTAAGTCCCCCAGTCTGTGGCATTTTTTTATGGCCACCAGAGCAAACAATTATTATCTCTATAAGAGTAGATGTTTCAGTTATCTTTTGCCACATAAAAAGGTGCCCTAAAATTTAGTGGCTTAAAACAACAATTACCTTATATTTTGCTCTAGGGCTTGGCAGCTCTTCTAGGCTCCACACAGAATCAACAAGGACAGGTGGCTTTCAGGATGCCTCACACACATGGCTGGCCAGTTGGTGCCAGCTGTCAACCAGAACACCTACAATGGCCTTTCCACATGGCTGCATGGCCGCAGGATTCCAAGAGAACAAGATGGTGTTTTTATTATGACCTAGCCTCGGGAGTTGTGTAACATCAACTATGCCATATCTGTCAAGGCAGTGACAAAGGTCCACCCAAATTCAAGGGGAGGTAACATTGTCCCCACCATTCCCTGGGAAGTCAATGGTTCTTATAGGAAAAACTCATGAGATATATATTGTGGCTGACATCTCTGGAAAATGCAGTCTGCCACAGTAGGTACTATCATGATCCCCATTTTACAGCTGAGGACACACAAGAAGAGAAAGAATTCAAATAGCAGGCTAAGATCAAGCTTGTCAATAGTGGCATTGGGTGGGTTGGATCATGAAAGGCCTTGAGTGCCAAGTTCAAGGTGTAGGTTTAAAATAGGTGGGCAATGGGAATGTGGACCCTGAGAAAGAAGATAACTACCAAGAAGGATTCCTGGTGGCTAACTGGGCACAAATATAAAAACAGAGCCTAGCAGCCATTTCTAAACAGGACCTCTCATCCAAACCGCACTTTAGAGAGAAGCCTGCACTGATCTGCCTGCCTGCACTGTGTTCCTGCCATCTGAGCCTACCCTTAAAAAGGTGTTCCTGGAATAGTATTTCAACCAATAAGACCAAGGCTTTCCCCCATCCATTTGGAACTGTACAGCTATAGCCCCATTAGCATCTTCACCAACCAATCATAGTGGCTCCATTCTGACCAATCAGGACAGTGTCTTTTGGACCAATGAAATGCGAGGATTTGGAGTCCTCATTTGCATCAGGACAAACCTATCAGGGACCAGGGATGGAGACTTCTGTCTATGTAAGTCAGCTTCACTCTACCTCTTGGAGTGCACTTCCTCTTGTTGCTGGAGATTGTTGAGAGACAGAGAGACAGAGACAGAGACAGATTACAGTTGAGTTGTTTGCATTCACTGCACCCCAAATTAGGAATCCCAGCAGTGTCACCAAGGACTATGAGTTGACAGGAGCCACTGAGGTTTTTGAAACGAGGTGACATCATTGGATCTGTACTTGATGACAATCATAGTGGCTGCAGAATAGAAGAAGGCAGGAGGAAGGTCTGGAGGAGATGAAGTATTTGTGGCCACAGTGGGTGGAGATGGATGCTGTCCAACCCAGGACTGAGCTTGGGGGATTTAGAGAAGAGCCCAGCCACCCCTCCTTGACACAAGGGCATCAGGATGGTGAATAGTACGAGTCATACTCCTCTGAGCTCCCTTGATTCCTCCAAGACCCACTGCCTCACAAGTTATATTGCAGGTGACTCTGCCTCCACCTTTAGGGCGTCTGGCTGGGTCCCTGTCAGCCCCTCTCACTTGCTCTTTCCTCCTGCTGGTTTGAACTCACTGCTCATAATGGGTTCTTAGTGTTTGCTGAGTGAACGAATGAGTGAGTGAATCAATGAATGGGAGACAGGCCACAAAAAAAATTCCTAACAAACTAAGGGAGAAAAAAGGAAAATATATTTTAAACATAAAACTGCACGGAGAGCGGATTTGGGGTTTCAAACTCTGGCAGGAATGGGGAGCCAGGAATTTAAGACGCCTGTGGATGAGAGTGGAGTAGAAAAACCTGAGCGCGGAAGGAGCTGAATTCTGATTGGATGCAGTGGGTGTCAATCACTATTGCTTCATCCGATGAGCCAATCAGCTGGTGGGCAATGACAAAGTTAAGACTTGAGAGGCATCGGAGGTTCGAACCCTGCTCTGCTCCACTTCTGACTACCGCGAGATCTCGAGCGCGTTCCTTTGTCAGCAGACTCCGTTTTCCCAGGGTGAGAGCTGTGCGTCCTGTCTAGTGTTGCCCCACAGACACCGCGAGGGGCTTTTGGAAAAGCACCAGCACCACGTCCAGCTGGAAGTGGGGCCTCGGTAAGTGGCCATGACTTGTGGCTTTTGGCCTGGCATCTGCACCCGCAGAGGCCCCTGGCAGTGACTTGTTTTGGAGTAATGATCTGCTCAATTTCTTCTTCCTCTCCACCCCTCTACCTGCTTATACACTGGGATTCTGTCCCAGGGCCCAGCCAGGGCCTGGCTGGAGGAGGGCTGGGCAGTAAGCTGCAAACTGGTAGTTCTCTATGGGGTCCGTCAAGGGAAGGCGCTGGAGTGCATGAGGCGGAAAGGCAGCCGCCATCTTGGACCGCCTGCCTCACCTGCAGACTCTCTGGATGCTGACGGAGAGCGCTTGGCGGAGCTGGCCAGGCCCACAGGAAACAGGTCACGGGTGAGGGAGGGCCCACCAGTACCCAGGAACCAGAGAGAGGAGGCAGGGAGAGGACATCCGAGTAAACAGAACATCTACAACACGCCAGGAATCACAGGCCTTCCAGGAGGATGTCATCTCACCTTTTGTATTTACAGATGGGGAAACATGGTAACTAGGCAGTGCTTAGAACCCAGGTTGCCTGATTCCAAACTGTACTCTAGCTGATGTCATGCTGCCTCCAGAGAGACTTTGAGGTCGGAGACATGGGCACATTGGCAGGGTGGACTCCAGCAGGGGAGTCTTGGAGCCGGAGAGAGGCCGAGGACCCTCACGTAGGTCTCTGCATCCCAGGCACCTCTGCTTGGGCTTCTCCTGAGTTTGTCCCCATAAGTTTCTCCTAAACCTCCACAGAGAGTTCCTTCTGGCTTCACTACTTGGACCAGCCTAGACCGAGAGGGAAGCAAAGAAAAAGGAGAGGCAGGGGCAGCCGAGCCCAGGCAGCGGTGGTGGTGGAAAGTGCAGAGACCTTTGTGGAGCAAACTTAAGTGAAGAGGAGCCACAGGACAGGCTGGTGGCTCCTGGATACCCCACCTACTCCCTGGAGCCAGATTCACCTTCAGATTTCAGGGCCCACTCCTCTGTGACCCGGCACTGCCAGGAATGAAGTTCTTATATTCTCGAGCATTCCCAGGGCTCTGGGATGGATGGACTTTGGGCTTCAGTTTGAATTCATTCTTATCTGTAAACTTTATGTGATCTTCACCCACCTGGCATCCTTGCTGGTCACCCCATGGCCACTTGGCCATCCCGATCAGGGCAGAAAACTCATCTGGTGTCAGCAATGGGCACCGGAATTGGCCACACTGCCTTAAGGCCATCAGCAGCTCTGCAGGGTCCCAGCCTTGCCCATACCCTCTCCAGCTGGCCCAACACAAGGCCAAGCTCTTACAGCCCTTTGGACACTGGTTTGAACAGCTTCCCGTCCAGTAGGCTGGCCCACAGCCAGGCAGATCCTGAAAGATGCCCCTTTACCTCCCTCAATCCAGTGTGCCCAAAGCCCCCGAGCCCCGCCTTCTCCCAAAGCCTGTCTCCCCCCTCCCCCCAATTTCTGTCGGATTTGACATTCGCCCCGTGGCCCAGACTCCCAGGACCCCCCACAGCCCTGCCTGGGGACCCTGCCCAGGTTCCAGCTGGCTGGTGAACCCAGCCAAGCATCACAGCTCCCGCGACATCCCTGAGTGACAGGAAACAACTCGCTCCTTCCAAGAGGCGAAGCTCTGACAAACACTCACTAGGAAATAATAAAGTGGCAAAATAATTCTGCATCGGACACACTTACCAGAGCAGAAAGCGTCTGTGGAGGAGACAACATCTTGTACCATCTATCTTCCTTAAATCCCCACGCTGTGACAAAGTGGAGGGCAAAATCATGATGAATGATCGGACACATTTAGCCAGTACCTGTCCTCTGTAGCGAGCGCGGCCGGGAAAGGGGCTGTCTAATGAAGATCTGTGCCCCCCGCCCCAAACTGGGCCTCGTCGGAAACAAGTCTTTATTACGCAATTGGCGCCTGGTTTTCATGCTGCGAGGGATGGAGGCTCGAGGTGTGACAGGAATGAACGCTGGCACCTGCAGGGTCAGCCCAGCCCTTGCTGGAGGTACAGAGACAAACGGGTTCAGCTCCCGCCACCACCCTGCGTCTGGTTGACAAGGTGCCAGTCGCCTTCCGATTCTGTGGGAACACACCTCGGTTTTGTTCCTACCCGGCCCGCCATCATTTATTCTGCTGCCTCATTTGAATATGATGAATACTGTAGTCCTTTATTTGTTCACAACAACCAAATAATTGTAGGTCTGTGGGCTTCGGGGCAATTAATCACATTTTTCCCTCCACCAATCCACTATAAACATGACATTGAACAATAAAGTACATTAACCTCTGCTTTGCACAAAACTTTGCTTATTTAAACACTGCAAGGTTATTTGTTTTCCTTCTTCCCAGGCTGCTGCCACAAGGGAAGGGTAGAGGCCCACCCCATACCAGTCAAGCCTTTCTAGCCCATCCTGGCCTCCCGCTCAGCCATGCATGGGACAAGGGACAAGCAGGTGTGGCTGTAGATATTGGAGAAGACATCTCCAGGGCAGGTGGCTCTGGGCATGTGTGCGAGCATGCACCGGTGTGCCTGCATATGACAGTGGGTGTGAATGTGTCTGTATTACACGTGTGTTCATATGCACATATATGTTTGTCTAGGTCTGCTCTTAGAATAGGGGTTCTGAGAACAAGGCCTGTGTGTGTGTGGGTGTGTGTATGTATAGGTATGTATTGTGGATATATGTGTGTGTATATATATGTATGTATAAGCATTCTTGTGCATGCACATATGTGGCCATTTTAAATGTGGTTGCAAACTTTTTCACATTTGTCTCATCGAGAGGTGGGGTCCATGTCTTCCCCCCTCGAATCTGGGTGGACTTGTGATTGCTTTGACTAAATGAGTGTGACAGAGGTGATACTATGTGATTTCCAAGGCTAGGTCATAAAAGGCCGTGCAGCATCCACCTTTTTCTAGGCATGCTCACTCTTATAGTCCTGAGCTGCCATTTAAGAAGCCCAACTACTCCCAGGCCAACCTACTAGAGAGGCCACATCAAGAGGCCCTGAGACCCCAAGGAGAGAGATGCCTGATGGGCATCCAGCCATTAAAGTCATCCGAGCCCAGGTGTCAGGCATGTGATTGAAGATGCCTCCAGTCATTTGAATCTTCCCAGCTGAGGCCCTGGTCACGGTGGAGCAGAGACAAGCCATCCCTACAGAATCAATGAGCACAGTTAGATGGTTGCAGCAGCAAGCCACCAAGTCTGGGTAGTTTGCTATGCAGCAGTAGAGAACTGGAATAATATATGTGTGTTACTTGCATGTGCTAGTGTGTGTACATGTGAGTGTGTGCATATGCTTCAGTGTATAAGTATGTGTAGGGGGTATGTACATGTGGGCATGTGTATGTGTGAGTGGTATCTGTGAGCATGTACGCATGCGAGTGTGTATAAGTATGTGTACGCGGGTATCTGCATATATTTTTGGATGCACTATGAGCTCAAATGGGTCTATGTGTTTTTCTATGTGTTTATGGATAAACATCTTTGTCTTTAAGAAGAGCCTGAGTGGGTATGTGTCTGTATGAGCATATCCGTGGACTGACAGTGCTAGGGAGGCCAGCCCCCTGCCAAAGGGCTTGTCTGGGGTGGATGGGGGTTATGTGGGGTTCACGCAGGCAGGGCTGTGTGAAGAAGCTCATGGAAGAAGGACTCCAGGGCAGGGAAAGCCCATTCACCCACGATCTCATGGAGAAGGAGGTGCTATTAGTGATGGGCCTCTCTGGGTGAGGCTGAGTGAACACCAGCTGCACAGGTGGTGCCTACATGCCAAAACGGGCATGGTCAAATGGACTGGGTATCTCCACGTGATGGAATATGAGGTCATCTTCAACAGTGGCATCTTCAAGAAATAGATAGTTATTCGGGAAAATTCTCCAAAATAATGATAAAGGTAAAAGGCAGTTCTTCACAAAGAGAAGCCATCAGATATATACTCCCTCAGCTCACAGCCACCAGTCATCTTGACGGTAGGGTCTGTGCCTGCACCTACTCTCTTTCTTCCCAGCAGGTTGAACAGAGGAGCTGCCCCTCCTCCTCTCTGAGTCAGGCAGCCCCTGTCTCCCAAAAGACCCTCATTCTGCCTGTCAGTCACTGTGGCCCTGAGGGAAGCTGCTATGTAGGGCATGGTATTGCTAGCAGATTAATAAGTCCTCAGGTATGAGGTATGTGGCCATTGATCTGGCGAACTCGGTTTTTCTATTCCGATCAGAAAAGAGTATCTGAAACTGTATGACCGTAGTTATTTGTAGTTTTTGCCCCATGGCTATATTAACTCTCTCATTCTCTGTTATAAAATAGTCCAAGGAGATCTGGACTGCTTCCGAATTGCGTGTGCACGCGTGGGCGTGCACACACACACACACACGCACACAAATCACGTTGATCCATTCCATCGATGACATGCAAAATGACGAGCAAAAAGTGGGCAGTTCACTGGAGGTTTTGGGAATACACGTGCACAGTGTGCATGTATTCATAATTTATGTAAATACTATTTGTAACGCTACTATCTCATTTTTTTCAATCACTACTGTTTTTAAAATCGATTCCTGTTGTTATCTGTAAATATGATCCTTCGCTTCATATAATAGTGAGGGCCAACCCGGATTGCTATGATCTCTCCTTCTCGGAGATTTCACATTGTATGCAAGTGTTAGAATTTCTTTAGGTCCTAGGGCATGTGTGTGTGTGTGCGCGTGTGTGTTTAATTTGCATAAGTAGTTTGGGACAGCTCTCCAAAAAGGCTTTACCAATTTACACTCCTGTTAGCCATGTGTGAGGGATCCTATCTTCCTCATTTCTGCCATTAATTGGTCTTACCCAGCTTTCCAGCTTTTTGCCTGTCTAAAGGTGTAAAGTGCTATCTTGTTTTAATTTGCATTTCTTTGACTACTAATGAGTTCGAGCATCATTTCATGTGCTTATTAGCTTTTGGGGTTTCCTTTTCTGTAAATTGCCTGTCATATCATTTGCTCATTTTTCTATTGGAGTTGATGTCCTCTTCTTGTCGTTTTATAGAGTTCCTTGTATATTCTAGATGTTAATCCCTTGTCAGTTTTAGACTTTGAAAAAATCTCAGTCCTATCATCTCACTCTTAATTGGCTCATATTATTTTTCTATTAAATGCAACTTCTTAATTTTGATGTCATCAGATTCAGTAAATTTGAGCATTATGGTTTGTAAAAGTTTTGTTAAATAAGCCTCGTTGCCTTTACCTAAGCCCAAAGATATCCTCCCACTTTTGTTCCTATTAACCCTATGATTTTTAACATTCAGATTGAGATCTTTAATTCACTTAAAGTCCCCTTGTATGTGAGGCTAAACAGGGATCCAGTTATAATTTTCTTAGTAGATGGAGCCGGTTTTCACTATTGTGAGGAAAACAGTCCATCCTTTTCTCATCAATTGGCAGAACCACCCCCTTTATCCTTATTAGATAGGTCTTCGAGTTTTCCATTTTGTTCTATTGTTATATTCTTGTGCCAACGCTACAGTATTTTTTAATTACAATGGCTTTGTAATAGGTTTTACTATTTAGTAGGGAAATCGCCCCACTTCATTTCCTTTTTTTTTTAAAGTTGCCTTAGTTCTTCATGTACTTTCCATTACTCTATATAATTCTTGTGGTAGATTTACCAAGTTTATATTTTAAAGAAAATACACACATTTATATGCATATAATTGTACTTATGATTGGGATTGTAGTGAATTTCTGAATTAATCTGAGGAGAGTTGACTTGGTTATAATATTAAGTTGTCTTATCTAAGGGTTGTCAGTTATTCAACTTTTAAAATTTAATTCATAGAGGTATTATATGTTCTTAGTTTAATTTTCAGATACTATATAATTTTTGTTGCTGTCGCGAAGTATTTCATTTTTCTTTTTTGCGTAGCTCCTATCTGGTTTTGGAAGCAGGATTATTCTAGCCCCAGAAAATGACCTGGGCAGAGTTCTCTATTTTTTTAATTTTCTAGAACTTGAATAAATTGGAAAATAACTGTTCCTTAGAATAGTAGAATTCATATGTCACACCATCTAAAACCATCTGGATTTAAGTGTTTTGGGGGTTAAAGGGAATGAAAGAGAGAAGATACTTGACTACTAATTCAGTCTTTTTAATATTTATTTGTCCGTTCAAGGTTATTTATATGTTCATTCAAGTTGGCTTCCTCTTGCACAAATGTTGACATTTTATATTTTCCTGTGTTTTCAAACGTTTCATATAGGTTCTTAAATTTGTTAGCATCTAGCTCTTAATAATACTCATTATTATTAACTTCTCTTTTTTTTCCCTAGAACAAACTTTTGGTTTTGTTAATCTTCTTTACTTTTTATTTTCACTATTTTATCCATTAATGTCTTTATTGTTTCTTTCCTTTTTCGGTTTGCGCTGTTTTGTTATTTCTCATTTTCTTAAATTTCTTGATAAATATATTTGATACCATGAATTTCTCACCGTTGTTCTTAGCTCTGTCCATAGCTTTGGCAAATACTGTTTCTGTTATCATTTACTTCTGAACACCACTTCAGTTCCATAGTACTGTGTTATAGGTGGTAAATGTCAGTGGTCCTGGAGCCTGTTCACCTGGGTTCGAATCCCTGCTCTACTGCTTACTAGCTTTTTGGCCTCGGGCAAGTCCCTTAACCTCTCTGTGCCTCACTTTTTTCATTTCTATAATGATGACATTTAAATGAGTATTAGCTCATGCAACGACCAACACAGAACATGCCTGCATATGGCAAGTGCGATGTAAATGTTAGCTATTAAAATTTTCAAGTATGTGGGACACTAGCAATTCTTCCATTGTGAATTTCTAGGGAAATAGTAATCTTAGACAAGGGTAGCTTCCCTGAAGGCTCGAGAAAGACACAGGAGGAAACTGTGGGCCAGCATGAGGTTGAAGACTTGAATACCTCAGGGGCGCCATCTCGGCAGCTGTGGCAGTCTTCCCCAAAGGCTGCCTTGCTGGGTGTGAGCGGGAAGGCAGCAGGTTGCTTCCAGGGCGGAAGTCCACAAGGCAGAGGAAAAGGAAGGACAAATGGGCAAGAATGTCAAGGACACTGATGAGAAAAGTTTTAAGAAATGATTCATGAAAGACAGAGCCGATTGAAAGTGGGGATTGAGGGAGAAGAGGAGACAGGGCTGACTCCAGGGTTTCTATAACCCGAGGGATACAAGTGCTGGTTCCCGAGACAGGAAAAGGAGCAACGTGGGAGGTGGAGTGCAGAACTTGGATTCAGCCTGGGGCACGTGCTGTGTGGGTTTGGTCTGGCCAGTGCGTGGAGTTTGGGTGCAGGGCAGGATTGGATGGGATGAGAGAGGAGAAAAGAAAAGTGAGCAGGTCCAGGTAACTTATCTTGGGGAGTAAGAATATTCTATGAGTGCAAAGAAAGAGATGGGGTGCGATGTTAAGCAGGGGCTAGGCATGGTTAATTCTGTGTTTTAGGAATCCACTGACTGTGGTATGGAGAATGGGCTGTAGGAAGAGAGCAGAGGAGGGAAACAAACTGGAAGGGATCTGGCCTTTACCAGATACCAGGTGTCACCAGGGATGGATTCGTGAATGTGCAACCTGTGCGGTCACACAGGGCCCTGCACTCCAAAGGAGATTTGGCTTGATGCTCTGCTTTTGCTATCTTGAGATTCTTAGCTTTGGCTTTGAACTTGTGTTTTGTAAGTCACGTTCGATGGGACGAGGGAGTACGTGCATGAGCAGAGGAGATGTGCACAATATGTAGTCTGCCACGGTTCCTTTGTGATACTCCAGAAGCACAGATTTCTGGTGGACCCACAATCCGTGGGGTCTTGCGTGTTCGTAACTGATTGATGGGTGTTAGCCTTTATGTTTGAGTTTGTGGGACACTAACAATTCTTTCATTGTGAATTTTGGCCCATTTTCACCCTTAAGTATCTTTAAAATGTTGCTCTGTTTTGAAACATAAAATATTGCTGTCTAGAATCTTGATGCCATCCTGATTTTCTTTTCTTTGGAACTAAATTCTACTTAACCTGAATGCCTAAAGGATTATTTTCTCTTTAAAGAGCAATGATATCACTTAGCTATGTGTCAGTGTTGACCAGTCTAGGTTAATTCTCCTGGGAAAGTGTATGCTCTTTCCATATTTAGATTCACATCTTATATTTCAGGAAATATTTCTTAACTCAGTTTTTAAATATTTATTCTGTTTCAGTGTTTAGGCTTTTTAGGGCCTTCAATTATAAATGTGTTGGATTTCCATGACCTAACTTTTATATTTATCACTTTCTCTCAAATCTTTTTTATCTGTTCGTTTCTGCTTGATTTTCTTCACTTCTCTGTTTTGTATATTGTTTTCCTTAGGTGTTTACTCACTCTTTTGTTCCTTCTAATTTAATCTCTGTATCTGGATTATTTTTCCCCTCCCTTTGTTTAACAATTGTATCAGATGTTTAAAATTCTCCTGTATTTCAGCCATTTCATTTTTGCGTGCTTCGATTTCTGATATGTGCTGTTCTGTCAAAGCTTCTCACATTTTCCTAACTGCTTTAAACGCATTTTGCTTTGTGTCCACATGTGTTCTCTTTGTCTACCAGAATAATGTTCTCTTCGACCGCCATAATAGTATTCAGCTTATTTACATTTCTAGTCTTTTTTTTTCTTGTAAAAACATTCATTTGAGTTATATTTCTCTTCGTTTCTTGAATAGAAAAAAAGATGTTTTTTTCCTAGATTCTTAGGAGGAGGTTGCTATGGAACACTCAGATGGTGGTCTCTCTGTGTAACTGTTTTCTCACTTTTCAGAACTGAGCCCCCAAAATGCTTGCTGCCTCCATTCCTGGGGTTCCTATTGCTCTGTGAGCCTTGCTCTTTAAGACAATGCTCTAATCTTTAGACTTTCACTGTCCACCATTATGGCGAGACACGTGTCTATGGAGCATTTGAAATGTATCTGCTCCATACTGAGGTGTAAAATGCACACCAGATTTTAAAGACAGTGTGTAAAATAGCTCATTAATGATTTTTATATTGATTACATGTTGAAATAATATTTCGAGCATATTAGATGAAATAGAATATATTACTAAAATTAATTTCACCTGTTTTCATTTACTTTTTGACTATGGCTACTGGAACGTATAAACTGACATTTGTGGCTTACATTCGTGGCTGCTTTAGACTCCATGTTTTGCTGTTACAATACAGAAAAATCTGCTTCCTCTCAACTACTTCCTTTCTGTTATCAAAACTTTTCTCTTACTTCTCCCTGGTGTTCCTTCCTGGTTCAGTTTGGTTTTTGCTTCTAACGGTTTTCTTCCAGGGTTGGACACCAGGAAGTGAGTCTTTTCTGGCTCTCTGTTAAATCCTTGAGAACTTAGAACCCTAGTAGACTCCACTCCTGTGCATTGCCTTTTTGTGCCAGCCACAACCTGCAGTTTGGGAGACGCATTCCGGTTTTGTCAGCAGTTCTCGAGTCTGCTTGCCCAGAGCCCGCTCAGGATGGAGCGTCTGGGTATACAGATCTTTTAGAGATTTTCGGAGTTCTGTGTCTATCAGTATCCTGGTGCTCCAGATTCACAGCTGCCCTCCTGTTGTGTACTTCCGTTAATCTCGGCAGTTCAGCCACACCTGCCCATACACTGGAGTGATGGAGAATCATCACCTAGTTTTGTCGAAGAGGTTGTCTGTGGATTTTTTTTTTTTTCTTTTGCTGCTCTGTTGAATTTCAGGAAACGTTTTGTGTTAATTAAAAAACTGTACTGCTGCCACAATCTCAGTCTGACTGTAATTCTCTCATTTTCTATATTTAACTTTTTAATCTATCTGGGATTTATTTTGATGAACAGCATGAACTGGGGATTTAATGTGTTTTTTTTCCCCATTTTTTAAAGCAATTCCACTTTTTCTTTTTATAGAAGTTATATGTATATATTGAAGAAAACATACAATATGGATGAGCGAAAGGGAAAAAAATTATAATCTTCCCACCTAGAGAGAACTATTTTAGCGTTTTGATGTATATGCTTCTAGGCATTTTAAGTTAACCTTCGTCAAATTGCTTAACATCATCTATGAAAGGGAAATAACATATTCCATTAAATCTAATATGCCATTGATTGTAGGAATTACCTTTTATTTGCCACTGAGAAAGAAAGAAAACACTGCCAATTAAACTATAACACATAAGCAATCAATTTTAACTATGTCAGTATATAAAAATTTAATCTTAGAATCAATTGAAAATGGTATTAATGACCTCACGGGACTGTTATAGGAATACAATGGTATAATGTATGTAAAGTACAGTAAACAATAACTATATCATTTCATTATGTTAATATATTGACATTTATAAATCTGACCTATTGTTGAACATCTAGCTTATCTCCAGTTAATGATTAATAATTCATTAATATAAAAGTGCAAATGATCAGAAAATCTTAGATCTTAACACTGAGAAATGCAAATCAAAACAGCCATGAAATATCGTTTCACTTTTCAAATTAATAAGATTCTTTTACATCAAAGAAAAATTAGGAAAACCTCAATACCTAGCAATACAATGTAACTAAGAAATTGTGATTCAATGATATTTTCAGCCATAAAAAAGGTGATTGATATATAAAGGTGAGCAATTTATAATGTCGAATGCTGCAATTCATAATGAAAACACCATTATGTATATCTGTGCACTTAGTGACAGGAGGTACAAAAAGAAACAAATAGAGACAAATTGGTAGTAGGAGGCTTTTATTCACCTAAGTTCATGACATATACATAAAAAAAGTAATAATATAAAACACTTAAAAACATAATGAGGTAAGTCTAATATATAACCACACTGATTTACCATTAAAAACTGATTGCACATGCCTTTCAGATACTCCTGTTGATTCACAAAATTGACCATATATTAATTTAAAAAGAAAACAAAGATAAGAATAGTGAAACAACATTCTCTATCACAATGTAGTCAAACTAAAAATTAATAATACCCAAATGCAAAAAAAGGTTTTCTGCCTGTAAAATTTAGAACTTTCAACCAATTCTTGGGTCAAGAAGAAATCAAACCCCAAACTTCAAAGTATTTAAAAACTAGTGATAGTGAAAATCCTAGCTCTTGGATCTATGAGATAGAGATAGAACAGCAATCAGAGGAAAACTCATAGCCTTTGATATATATATTAATAATTAGGAAAGAATGAACAAAAATGCATCACGTTTAACTCGAGAAATTAGAAAGAATAAAGCTTTAAAAATTGGAAGAAAGAAATGAAGAGAAAAGCAGATACCAATAAATTAAAAAATAGGAAAAAAAATAGCACTACTAAGTCCGGATGTTAGTTCTTTGGGGGGAAATGAGTATATCAGTGGTTTGGTAAACTAATAAAAAAATAAGAAAGTAAAAATACACAATCATAACAATAAAAAAATACAGAGGCAATTGTAAGAGACACTTTGTTCAACTTGATGCAAATACATTTGACAACTAGAAGAAATCGATACTTTTATTAGGAAAAAATAATTTATAAAAACTGACTCCAGAAGAGAAAGAAATAATAAACAAATTACCATAGAGAAAATAATAGAAAGCGCTGTTAAAGATTCACCCACCTTCTTGAAAAATAACCCATCCCAAACAGTTTTACAGGAGAATTCTAATAGTTTTTTTGACAGATAATTTCAGTGCTACCAAGAGCACTAATTTTAGTGCCCTAAACAATTTTTTACTGTTCAAATTGTTTTTGTGAAGCAAACAGACACACAGATGTAGGTACACATCACAAATACGTACATTTATGAATATTGATACAAAGTCCAAATTAAAATAGTAATAAGCAAAATACAAGTGCTTAAAAACAAAATGAAAACACAAGTGTTAAGTAACACAAGAATGGTTCAGTATTTTAAAATATAATAGAATCACTTAAAATCTTTTAAAATCTTTGACCCACATTGTGATAAAGCAGGATGGTAACATGTTAATGGTAGAATGTAGGTGGTAGATATATGCTTGTTCAGTGAAGCATTCTTTCAACTTTGGTATATGTTTGAAAAATTTCATAATAAAATGTGGGGAAAATATCTATTACTATAATTCATCATATTAATAGGTCTAAGGAGAAAGATCATAAGATCATCTTCATAAACACTGAAAAGGCATTTGACAAAATTCAATATCTATTCTTAATTTTAAAAACATTTAATAAAATAGGAAGAGATAGTTATTTCTTTAACATATAAAGTAGATTCATCTCAACCCATAAGCCAACATTATGCTTAATGGGAAAAACACTAAAAGCATTCCCATTAAAGTGAAGATAAAACAGAAATGTCCAATATCATTATTGGACTATTATTTAGCATTGTTCTGGAAGAAATAACCAGTGTAATTAAAGAAAGATATTAGAGGTATGAAAACAAGAAAATGAGACATTAAATTATCTTTATTTGCAGTTGATAAGATGAGATGATATAATTCTATAGCTGTAAAACCCAAGAGACTCAACTGAAAAACCATTATTAAAATAAGATAGTTCAGTAATGTGGTTGGGTACAAAATTAAAAGAAGAATCAAGTACTTAACATACTCAGTGCTTTATCAAAAGAATCTTCATACTTAACATATTCAGTGTTTTATCAAAATAAGCAATGTGTGATATATATTTGCATAAAATTTTGAAATACTGAGGATCACAAGTGATGACTTTAAAAAATGGAAAAATATTTCATGTTCTTGAGTAGAAGACTCAAAGATGTCATTTCTTTTAAAATTAATTTACAATGGAATGGGATCTTATCGAAATGCCAGCAGTTTCATTTTCTTAATGAAACCTGATGATTCTAAAGTTCAGATAAAAATGAACAAACCAAAAACGGAAACCAAGTTTTTAAATGCGAAGATATTAGAAGGAAATAGGGCACCAAATAATAAAACAGATAAGGTTACAATAAGTAGAGCAGATATAGGCAGATCAGTGCAAGAAAGATTGATCATTCAATCCTATGTCTTGAAATAATTGGCAAGTCATCTGGGGGAAAAGAAGTTGAATCACTAATGTTGACGTAAGAAGCATCTAAACCTGTAGAGAATTTTTATGAGTTTATTTGAGTGAAACTGACAACAGTTGCTGGGAAGCAAAATCTCAATGGATTGAGAAAATGCTCTAGACAATGGCAGTTTTGTAGTTTATTTTATACATTAGAGTCAAAGGAAGAAATGTAGGGAGGATTATATAAAATCCATTGGTGGTAGATTAAGGGGGTGGGAAAAAGCAAAAGGCGGGGCGGGGGGGTGGGAATCGCTGGGATTGGATAAAAAGCAGAATGGGGAGACACTTTTACATTGGTGAGTACAGGTAGCTAATGGTTAACATTTACAGCACACAGGGATGGAGTGCGGGGGACAAAATAACAATAAAGCTTTCTGTGCCTTGAGGGGTCTGGAAAAGATTAATCTGATATTTCAAAGATACCATTATCTTTGATGCACAAGACAATAGACAGGCTCACTAAAGGTAAAGGCTGACCTTTGTCAAGAAAGCTACAGGCCTAGGATTTGACTGCCTGCCATGACCCACTTTAAGTTAGGAATTTTATGTTCAGACCGTCCTATGTGATTACTTTCAGTCTCTGAGTTTATAAGGTGCGCCATGCAGGCCTCCCCCGAGCTTGCCAGGTTTTTGGTATGTGGCCCCTTTTTTATCCACACTAGTTCATACCTTACACCAGAATAAATTTCAGGTGGGTCGAGATTTAAAAGTGGAAAATGAAACCATGAGCCATAGAACAATGTTTTTATAATCTTGGAATCGCAAAGGCCTTTCTTTCTAAGTACTACCCAAACCCAGAAGCCATAAAAAGATTGATAAATTCAACTACATTTTAAAAAAATCTGTAAGGCAAAAACCATCAGAAGCTAAATCCCATGAAACTACAAACTGGGGGGATTATTTGCAATTTATATCTTAAAGAGCCAAGTGAAACATTCCTTAAAAATGAAGAGTAAGTACGACAATCTCATGGTAGAAATGTGCAAAGCCTTGAAAGCATGCGTTTTCAGTGAGTGTAATATGGCAAAAATTATTTCTTGGGGGGAACAGTATCTTAGGTATTACAATGCTTTGTGACCCTCCAAAGTTCCACTCTAAGGAATAAATTTTATTCCTTAGTATTTAATTTCTTTTGTTAGGAAGAAATTGAACTTAATTATTTAATTGGTTAATCGAACAACTAAATTTATCGTAAATTAATATAATGACTTAATAATTAAAATATTTCCTAAATCAGTTAATGTAATTAAATTAATTAGCATTTCCTCCTTATGAGGTTGATGATGGAAAAGGGTTGAGAAATACAAATCTAAACAGATGATTGACAGAAAAGGAAATACAGATGGTTGTTGGTCATAGGCTCACAGAAAAAAACTTATGTAAATGTTCAAAGCAGCATTATTCACAATAGCTAAAGGGTGCAGAGTGCCCAAATGTCCCTCAACTGATGCATGAATAAAGAAAATGTGATATATCTATGCAATGAAATATAATTCAGCCATAAAAAAGGAAGCACTGATACGTGCTAAGACATGGATGAATGTCGAAAACACCATGCTAACGATAAGAAGCCGGTCACAGTGAGTAGACCACACATTGCGTTATTTTATTTATATGAAATATCCAGAAAAGGCAAACCTATAGAGACAGAAAGTACATTAGCAGTTGCTGAGGACTGAGGACGATGGGGTGATGATCGCTAAAGGGTCCGGATTTCTTATTGGGGTGATGAAATGTTCTAAAATTGATTGCGGTAATGGTCACACAACTCTGAATGCACCAAAAGGCACTTAATTGTACACTTTAAATGGGTGAATTGTATGGTATGTGAATTATATCCAATAAAGCTGTTACCAAAAAAAAAAAAAAGATCAATAGTAGCGGTTCTTAGTCTTTCTTCTGAACGGGCCACCTGGGGATCTCTTAAAAGCTTTGGGTACTCTCCCAGAAAACTTCACACGTTCAGAAAAGTTTGCATTTAATTTCAGTGAGTTTAAGGACCCCCTGGACTCCCTAGGAATTCATGTGGCTCAGGTTTAAGAACTGCCGTGAAATATTTAGTGATAGGGAAATATATTCATTAATTGTCATTAAACCTGAAGTGCTGGTATTTAAAGATTAGAACGGCTGGATCGAGTTCCTTTCTGGGGCGTGTATGCATGTAGGCATTGAGGAGAATGAACATCTGCAGAGTATCAGCTCTTCCCGTTCTTGTACTTTTCTCGTTTATTCAAGTCTCCTTTTATGTAACATTTTATGGTTCTCTTCATATGTCTGCACATTTTTTTGGTTATTTAATAATTTGAGTTGCTTTTTTGAATTGTATTTTTATTCCACTATTGCTTTATAAGTTTTTATTGCTGCCACATTTATTTTATAAGCTGCTACCTTACTGAACTTTATTAGTTTTTTGACTTTTTACCCCTCCGTTTTATTTAATTTTCAAAATGGAAATATCGTTATTGTTTTCTGAATATAAAAATAATACACGTTCATCATTTTAAAATTCAAACAATTCAAAAGATTAGAAAGTGAAAGTACCTCGATAATTCTACCCCTAGGGATAACCACTGTTTCTTATTAGTTCTAAGTATTTTTCAGTTAATTATCTGAGCTTTCCCAAATAGAAAATCATATCATCTTTAGTTAATGTATGACAAGGATAATGTTTAGAGGATATTAAACCAATGCATCTTCTTTAAAAAGGAATCTTTAATTATGACATTTAAAATATACAGAAAGTACAGAACATAATATAACAAGTATTCATTTTACCATCATCAGAGTTTGGGAGTCCCCCCTCCCCCCCCAATCCTTTTCTTACCCTCCTCCCACCATGGACACTGCTCTCTTTAAGTCTGGGGGTATCGTTCCCATATGCTTACAACATAAGTATATATCCATAAACAATATATAGAATTCTTTTGCGTGTTTTAAGTTTATACAAATAGCAGCATACTGTTCATATCTTTTTAAAACCTGATTTTACCTGATCTACTCTCTTAGCAATTTTTAAATGCACAGTACAGCATTATTAACTACAGTCACCATACTACACATTAGATCTCAGAACTTATTCATCTTATAGCTGAAGTTTGTACCCTTCGACCAATAACTGTTCCTTATAAGACGAGATAAAATCATGTCTTCCCTAGATAACTTTTCATAGATGAGCATTCAGTTTTATCATATGCTTTCCCCCACATTTGTTGAGACGATAATGTAGTTTTTCTCTTTTAATATATATTACTGGGCTAATTACATTAATATTTAAAGACGCTAAACTAGCTCTGCATTTCTCAAGGAATTGCTTCTTGTTATAAGGTGTGGCCCTGTTTTTTACTCATTACTCAATTTGTTTAATATTTTATTTAGGATTTTTGCACCTATGCTCATAAGCAAGCCCGTCTTATAACATGTAGAGTTTGTAGCCTCCTAGTCTGTTTTGGTGTTAAGTTGTACCAGCTTCATAAAATGTTTTGAGGAACTTTCCCTGTTTTCTAACGACTTGAATATGTTGTAAATGATAAAGATTTGCTATTCCTAGAAATTTTGGAAACTCACTTATAAAATCATCTGTACCTAATAATTTTATTTTTATGGGTAGAGTCTAAAATATTGATATAATTTTATTAATGATTAAAGACCTGTTCCGGTTTATCCTCTCTTCTTGGATCAGTTTTACAAATTATACTTATTTATGAATGCGTTCAAATTTTAATTTATTGTTATAAATTTCTTTGTAGTATCCTGTGATTTATTACATTTAAAGTTTTGTCTCTGACCCCTTTTTACTCTTAATATTTTTTATTTGTGCTTTCTTTTTTTCTTGATAAATCATGCTGGAGGTCTGTATATTTTATTAATCTTTGTGAAGAACCATTTTAGAGTCTTTTTAAATATTCTCTACTATTAATTTGTTTTATATTTAATTGGTTTCTGTTATTTTCTTCTATTTTTATTATTTTCCTTTGCATTTACTTAGTTTCTCTTTTTCTAACTAGTAGAATTGGATGCTTAACCATTGACTTTTCATCTGTTTAAAGTACTTTCTTTCAGTACTGCTTTCCATATCTTTTAAAAATACAGTACTTTTGTTTTTGTTTCATTTTCTAAATTAATGGGGTGTTTAAGCAATCTATTTGTAATTGATTTCTATTTTTCTTTCATTGTTATCGGATTGTATGGCCTGCATGATATTGGAGTTTTCAAAGACTAGTCTGATCTACTACTCGGTTATTTTTTTTGACTGTTCCATAGATGCTTGAAAAGATTGGTTATTCCCTAGATTTTGTACAGTGTTCCAAACAATTTTATAAGTTCAAGCTTGTTAACTGTGTTGTGCAAATCTTTATCTTTACCAATTTTACTTTTCATACGCTTGACATATAAATAAAAGAGTACATTAAAAATCTCCCTATATGATTATGAATGTGTCTGCTTTTCCTTGTAATTTCAGTAATGTTTTGCTTTATACATTTTGAGGTTGTTGTTGGGTGCGTACAAGTTTAGGGTTCTCATATCTTTCTGGTTAGTCATTTTTTATCATTATGCAACATCACTCTTTATAAGTGCTTTTGCCTCAAAATCTATTTTGTCAGAACTTGATACAGCTACCCTAGCTTTTAAGTTCTTTTTCTAAATTACATTTTTCTGGTATAACATTTTCTGTTCTTTTATTTTCAGTCTGAGGCAGTCTTACTTTGTATATAACTGTTTTTCTCTCCCCGCCCCAGCCTAAGCATCTTTGTCTTTTAATTGTCAGGGTTAGTCCACTTATATTCATTTTGAACACTAACATATTTCCACCCTCTTGCTTTGTGCTTTCTGTTTGCTGTACTTTTTCTTTATTTATTCCTTTTCACCTCATTTTCTGCCTTCTATTCAGTCGATCAGATTTCTTTATTCCCCGCCCCTTTTTCTCTCTCCCAGTGGCTTGGAAGTTTAAAAATCTACTTCTCTGCTCTCAGAGGTATGCTTAAGTTTTTATAAGGTATGCTGGAATTACCAAAGTCTGAAGTTAATCAATATCCATGCCCTTATCCTAAACAGGATCTGATAACCACTCCCTCCCACAGTGTCCATGTTATTCTCATCTAGAAATTTAATTCCACATCGTTTTAAAACTCTAGATTTAATACCTGGTGTCCTCACCTCAGGGCTGAACTTCAGTTTGTATACCTACAGTTCTGGCTTTTGAAAATATCCCTCTTTATTTCTTACATCTGGGCATTTCCCTTTATGAGGATTTATGTGTGTGCGAGGGAGAGTGAGAGGGAGAGAATAAATAGGTTTGTATTTTGAAAATGTTGTGGAATATTTTATACAGATTTCCAGGAAGATTCTAGGTGATAGAAGAATGGGTCCCACTCTGCTTCAGTTTGCCATATTGAATGATACTCCAGATTTTTTAGGGATTTATATATATGAACTTAGAGAAAATGTGGTTTGTTTTGAATTTTTTTAAACATTTATATTTTTAATATATCACATATATTATTCTGCATCTCTCTTCATCAGTAATAATCATCTTTTCCTGTCAAATCTATACATCAAACTGATTCATTTTAGCTATTACAGTGTATCACATAGTATGGATTTAATATAGTTTATTCAACCACATTTTATTTGATGGACACCTAGATTATTTCCATGTTTTGCTATTATGTGGAACGCGCAGTCAAAAATCATGTGCAAGCCGCCTCAGGAATGTGTGCCAATGTTTCTCCAAGACAGAAGCCAAGGTGTGGCATCGTTATGTTACAGAGTGCATTTTTTTCCATTGGGTACTGTCACACGGCCCTTCAAAGTGGCAATGCCACTTTATGTACATTTTCATATACATTTTATATTTCCTCTTGGAATGTGTGACTCTCTTACCCCATCCTGCCAACACTTGTTATACGTAAACTTGAAAAAACTTGTTAATGAGTGAAAAATAGTATCTCTGTTTTACTTTGCAGTTATTTCCCTGATTAATGGTGAAATAAACATCTTTTTAAATACGATTATTGACCATTTGTATTTTATTTTCCGTGAATCGTTTGTTCATATCCTTTATCCATTTTCTATTAGATTGTTCATCTTTTTCTTATTGACTTGTAAGAATTCTTTATTCTTTATCCTAATCCTTTGTCTCTCAAATAGGTTGTCAATATTTTTAACATGTTTGTGATTTTTCGGAAACTTTTGCGATGTCACAGAATTATGGCTTATAGTGTGGTCAACTTTATTAAACTTTTCATGTATGGCTTTTGATTTTTATGCTTTATCTAAGAAGCTGCCTGTACCCTAGGTTGATAATGCAGTCTCTTATATTTTTTTCTAACAGTTGTTTTGTGTTTTGCTTTTAGGACTTTAACCCATTGGAACATTTTCCTTATGGATAGTGTGAGGTAAGGATCTAATTTTATATCTTCCAAATGGGAGGCAAGTGTCCTAGTATTTACTGAATCATAAGTAATTTCCTCATGCATTTGACACTGTATCTTATTTAGATTAATAAGTCAGTGGACAGGACATATCCAAACTCTCTTCTTAATTCTATTTTTCAGTAATTTGTCTTTTCCTGCCCCAATATCACACCATTTAAATTTCTATAATTATATAAAATTATAAATCTCATAGAACAAAAAATAGATTATGTTTAATATTTATCTGGTTAATTCATGTACATTTTCTCTTCTGTATTAATTTTAGAATCAGCTTATAAAATTCCATGAAAAATCCTACTGAGTTGCAACTGATATATTGACTTTAAAGATGATTTGAGGGGGGAATTTCTTTTCTATTCCAAATGCTTTGGGCTTTTTATTTGTTCAGATTTTTGTTAAGAATTTTTAATTTTATTGCATTTAAAGGAGAAAATATAGACTTTTTTCAACAATAAGTATTTATCGTCACCTACTTTGTAGCAGCCACCGTGCTAGGCTGGCACACGGTGATGAGGATCGGTGATAATGAGACAGACGTGTTCTTTGCCCTCATGTGGCTTAAACTTCCTATCTTTTCCAAGGTATTAACATTTCCTTTGTGGGCTAGAAAAATGTTTCGCTTGAAAAAAATACTAAGTGGAATGTGTTAAGATTGTGATATATGTAGATTACAGGTTTTAAAATATATCTAGTAAATAATCTTATTAATGAAGCTATTCATATTTTCCATATTTTCATTTCTTTTTGCCTACTTGATTTGACAAAGACAAAGCGATGCAATAATAGGAAGGTATCCTATTAAGATTATGATTTTGCTAAATTCATCTAGGTATTTTTAATAGCTTTTATTTTGGTATTGCTTTTCTTAAAATACCATTTATTAGATTTTTTTAATAAAGAAAATGTTAAAGAATATCCCATAATTCCACCATTGACATAATCCTTACCAATTTCCAACACAACACACACACACACACACACACACACACACACACACACACGCACGAAATTCAAATTGTTCAGAAAACAAAAACTCAAGCTTCCTGCTTCAGTATCCCCCTCCATAAAGGTAACTACTGTTCACATTTTGACCAATTTTGTTGGCCATCGCCTTTCCCTGCAGCATCGTTCCACGGAGTGTCATGTTGCTAGAACACCTGTGATGGACTGATCGTGTGCTCTCTCTAATGACATGTCCCCACGGGGTCTCGGAGCAGGTGTTTTCAGAGCTGTGCCCCAGCTTCTGTTGCCAGTGCCTCTTGCTTTGGAACTGCTCAGACCTAAGAAACCTGCCTTCTAGAATAGTGCTTCTTGGACATTTATGTGCATACAAATTCCTAGAGATAGTGATAAAAAGGTGAATTTAATTCAGTGGGTCCTAGGGTAAGATCTGAGATTCTGTGTTTCTAATAAGCTCTCAACTAATACCCAGGCTGCTGGTCTAGGCTGAATTTTCTGTGCCTACTTGGAGTAGCAAGTGCTGTGTTTAAACTTGACTGCACTTCGGGGTCCTCTGGGAGTTTTATAAAATCTGGATGCCTGGGTACCACACCCAGAAATTCTGACTGAATTTGTATGGGTTGTGGACCCAGGTAATTCTAATGTACAGCAAACCGCTTTTAAGGAGAAGCCTCCTTCTTCATCTCCACACCTTGCTTTTGCTGCAGAATTGCTCTCGGCAGATGTCCGAATTGAAGCTCTGATTGACACTCCTGTAACCTGTTCTGCAGGGGTCCTGGTGAAGACCACAACCTCTACCACGTGCTTTTCAGGGCACAGATCACTTTAGACTTCAAAGGAGACTTTTTGCTTTGTCTTTTTCTGCACTTGTGGATATGGCCCTGCAACTTTCTGCCCCTGTGTGTTCCCATTCTCCTTTCAGGAGGCACTGTTTTTTGGCTTGTGATATCTCCCAGAGTGAGGGATGATGAAATCAGAAAGTTCTGGCTGTGCTAAAAGCATCCATTGAGCAAACAAATCTTGTCCCATCTTTACTTCCTAATTGGATGATCCTGCCCAGGATACATTCCCCATCCATCAACATCTAACCTGGGCCTGCCTGCCCGCATCTGTCATTGTCCTGCCTGGCCCCCGTTTCATCTGTCTTATCTTTGCAACGGTTAGAAAAAGTGGTTCTCAGAGTGGGATCTTGGGGCATCACCTAGCGATTGGCTAGAAATTCAAAAGTCTCCAGCACCACCCCAGTGCTGCTGATCAGAAACTCTGGGGGTGGGGCCCAGAAATCAGTGTTTTATTAAACCCTCCAGGGGGTTCTCATGCCCAGTCATGTTTGAGAAGCCCTGCCCAGTAGCATCAGTCAGATGCCGATTCATTTATTTGACCTGGGGTGGTAATCGAGCATCACGAGATTGAAAAGGTTCTCCAGATGATGCTGGTGTGCTGCCAGGACTATGAACCACTGCCTGAGAGAGTCCTCATTCCTGAGATAACAAGCTGCTCTCTCCAGCTACACTGGTTTTTATCACCTTGAAACTCACCTCGTGATCCTTCTCGTATTTTGTGATCTTTTGCCTCTTCCCTCTCAAATTTGTTTGGATTCTCTGTAACTCATTGGTTTAGATGCCCTGGTATCTAAGGGGAGAGTTCCCATGTGCTCTAATGACATACTGTGTGTGTGTGTGTGTGTGTGTGTGTGTGTGTGTGTGTGTGAGAGAGAGAGAGAGAGAGAGAGAGAGAGAGAGAGAAGAGAAGAGAATGAGAGAGAGAGAGAGAGAGAGAATGAGAGAGAGAGAGAGTCAGAGGCCATCTCCCAGTGGTTTCCCGGATCTGGTTCCCTTGGAGAGCATCATTCCAGTCTCCTCTCTGAGATCTTGTTTCTCTTCCTCTGGTAAATTTCCTCAATCACCATTTCCGGTGTAGTAACGGCTAAAATGTGGCCTTTTCTCTGATGACGTGTCTACCTTTCTCTTTCATATCTGTCTATTCTGTGTCCAAGATCACATTTGCCATTTCATATCCATCCAGTCCTGCTCCAAGGTCTCAGTCTTTCTCTTCCTCCTGCTTAGCAGGGCTGTTTTAAATTTTTTCTTTTCTTCTGCTCCTGATCTGATAGTCAGCAGTATACTTTTTCTCTGTGTACCTTGATTTTCTGGACAGCCTAATTCCAGAGTCCTTCAAGAACAGGCTTCCTTAACTCCTTCTATAAATTTTGGGTTTGAAACAACATATCGAATCATTTCTTTATGAACCTAAGAAGACAGCACAACTCTTTATAACAGATTCCCTTTCCTTTTATCTGTACATTAATAAAACATGTAGTTCTTCTGAGAGAGAGGCTGTGATTCAGATCTCTGAAATCCAAAGCCATGATTATTCCAGAGCCAACTTTAGGCCACATGGTGGTGTGTGTGACCCATAAGAACCTATGGGGAAGCCACATAAACACACGGCTTCCCTTGGCCCTGAACGTACCATAAGACAACAAAGAAGGGCATAAATTTTGGCAGCCTACCTGCACTGTCCACTTGAGCCTCATACTAACGATATAAAGGTGAAGGCTCACACATGCACATTGTGTAGCAGGCGTGGAACTTGGGTGCAGTATAAATGTTATTTAAAAAACCATAAAAGCAAAAAAGTACTGTTCCTCTCCTTGACGTCTGAAAGGTCTATTACGTGGTAGGATGAATAATGGCCTCCCGAGATGTCTTAGTCTCCAGAACCTGTGACTGTGTTACCTCATGGTGAAATGGAGTTGCAGGTATATTAAGTGAAGGATCTTGAGAAGGGGACATCAGACTAGGTTGTCACGGTGGAACCTATCTGTAGTCACAAGGGTCCTTATAAGAGGAAGGCAAGAGGGCCAGAGCGAAGAAACGTAGAGGTAACAACACAAGCAGAGAGAGAGAGACAGATCGGAAGATGCTGTGCTGCTGGATTTGAAGATGGAAGAAGGGGTCACAAGCCAAGGAGTGCAGAGGGCATCTAGAAGCTAGAAAGGGGAAGGAAATGATTCCTCTAGAGCCTCCAGAGGGAGTGTGGCCTCCCAACACCTCAGTTTTGACCCAGTGAAACCCATTTTGGACTTCTGACCGTCAGAACTGTAAGACAATACATTTGTGTTGTCTTCAGCCACTAAGATTGTTGTAATTTGCACAACAGCAGTAAGAAATGAATGCAGTCTGTGTATGGGTGAATGAGCGTTCTTTTCCCTGTAAGCAAAGCATCCTCTTCACTGGGCTTGTGCGCTGAGGCCCCACAGCCTGCCGGCATCTGCTGAGAGCCTCACAGCCCCGTTGAAGCAGACACCGTGTACCCAGGTCAAGCTGCAGCAGCCCTTATCCTAGGCCCGGATGTACCAGCACAACCCACGTTTGCTGTGGCAGTAAATGCAGTAACTTGCCTGTGGAAACAACCTGATAGCCTCGCCCCGCCAAAAGCCTCAGTGGTTGAGTATTGATTTGCTCCCCAAATTCCACTCCTCCCCAAATTCCACTCCAGGCCCATTAGGTGCTAGGCCCAGTGTATCGCACAGTACCCATCTCCTGAATGAGTTGACCTACCCAAATTGGAGTTTTCTTCCCGCTGAGGACCAAGCCTGTCCCTACACATTTATAGCTTGAGATGACCAGAATGGGTGCTTCCTGGGGACAGCTGGCTCAGAGAATGGGGGGAGGAAGGGGCTAAGCTGCACATGCCCAGTTCCTCATCCGAACTCACCTACCCAGCCAGTCACTCCCCTTCCACAGGGAGAACCAAGTGAGCAGGCAGAGAGGCCAGGGGTGTTGGCCTGAGGGAGCCCCCTCCTGGAGTGGGGGGACACCAGGAGTGCGAGTGACAGGTTTCTCTTAGCACATTTCTTTCTTTCTTTCTTTTTTTTTTTTTTTTTTTTAGGTAAGGCAACCCTTGGTCGACCTCACAGATTGCAAGGACGTCAGCTTACAATCCCTTATTTTTTATATTTTATGCCTACAGCACCTGGTCTTCCTAGGTGGTCTCTCCCATCCAAGTACTAACCAGGCCCGGCCCTGCTTAGCTTCCGAGATCCGACAAGATCGGGCTTGTTCAGGGTGGCATGGCCATAGACTTAGCACATTTCTTGAACACTCACTGTGTACCGAGCACTGAGCCCAAAGTGCCGTACAGTCCATCTTACTGACCCCCCACAGCACCCCTATGAGTCTCTTCACGTATCGTCCAACGGAGTGGGACTCGGGAGCGAAGCAATTTTCTCACAACCAGTAAGTGGCAAAGGTGAGATTCAAACGCAGGCCAATCTGAATAAAATTTTTTTTTTAATTAAAAATTTTAAAAAGGCAAAACTATCTCATTTAGAACAGGAGAGGTAAGCCTGGACAGGAGCACATTAAATGGATATGTTATTTGAGGAAGGTTTTTTTTTAAATTCCAATATTCCAGCAGTTTATTCTATGCATATTTTTAATCCCAAGTAGAAAGGAATTAGGTGCCATAGATATATACATATATACTGTGGATATCTTCACAGCAACCCCATGGGTTGTGTTCTATTATTATCCTCATTTTTCAGATGAGGAAACCGAAACTCAGAAAGGCTAACTTGCCCGTGGTCACATAGCTACGAAGTGGTAGCCCTGGGGTTCCAAGTTCCATACCCGTATTTCCTACTGCCTCGAAAATAAATGGTGGAGGGAACAGATGGAATGAGGCCGACCACACTCTTTGCAGAATATATTGCTTCCTGACAGCACAGGAGAATGCTGATTGGCTAAAACCATATTTAGTCCTATGTGCAAATCTGAGATGGTAGAGGCAGCCTGCCTCCTAGGCTTTGGTTGGCTAAATTATAAAGGAGCACTTGAGCAAGGAAAAAAAAATAACTAACTTTTTTAGTGTATCGGTACTTGGTTGTTTTATATATATGACATACATATGTATTTTTTAAGAAAACTATTTCAGGGACAAATAGCATTATGGGTTCATGAGCACTGTGGAGAGTGGCATTAAATGAGATATGACTTTTTGCCAAGATTTTGGCTTTTTACGCACTTAATCAAAAAATGTTAAAACCACGTGGACTCTTCTTGCCACGCCCCATCCTCTGACGTGGACTTGCTGGCAGCAGTGATTGTGCACATGCTGCTTACACACCGGGTCTTAAGACAAGGCCCAGTCATTGATGTGTCTTGGCTTAGTGGAGTATAGTCAGTGTCTGATACTTTCCAGGATTTAATAGAATTGCTGTCAAAGAGAAAACAGAATGACCTGTAGCACGAGAAAGAAACAAATCAAGCATATAGTCACCAAAGAGACTAGTGACCAAAATATCTGTAATGTTATATTGTGAATTAGCCCCTAACTTTCAAAACTTCATTAAAAAAATAAATGTGATGAAATCCCTCTACCTTTAGTGCTTTTTTGATGAAAGACTAGTTAAGTATATTGGCATGACAACAGCTACTAGAATAATTTTGTGTTTCTACCCAACCATTCAGCAGGAAATCTGTTCTACCATGTTTTGGGGTTGACCCCACATGACCCCTCTTCCAGAAACAAGGGCAGCTTTGTGGTTGAGCTCTAGTGAGCACAGGGGTAGGGGAGGTCAGCTTTTCTTCCTCTATTTTCCACTTGCTATGTACAGCCCCCATCGAACTGCATCTGTCCTTCAGAATCATGTGCCTGTTGGAAGGTGCAAGGCAGGAGGGGAACTAACCCGAGGGGACTAACCTTAGAGCACGTCGTCTCGCCACACCTCAGGCTGAGTAATTCGGGAAGAAGGTCAGCCCTAAACATTGCAACTGGAAACAAAGTCTTGTTTTAGAAAAACAGATCTGACATTGTCACTCCCCCACTGAAAACCCTTCTGTGGCTCCACATAGCTCTTGGGGAAAGTTCCAACTGTGTAAGGTGGCCACGTGGTGACTGCCGGGTCTGGTGACTGCTCATCTTGTTAGCCTCATTTCAAGTCACCTCCGAACTTTTTTTTTTAAATTGAATTGTAAAATTTATATAGAAGCTCATGCACGTGATTTAAAAGAGTCAAATGACAGCATAAGGCTTATAATTAAAAACAAAACAAAACAAAACACAATGGTCCCTGCTACATCCTCAGTTTTCCTCTCCCATGAGACAACTTTTAACTCTCTAGCGATCTCTTCTATTCACCTTCGCGCTGTATTTCAAAACAACTGTTTTATGGTGCTAGTTCCGCATTTTCAAAGAAAAATATATTGACTTTCGAGTAAGAAAAATGAGGGTTTAGTTCTCTTACATCACACTAAACTTCTCCTTTTCTTCCCATCCTTCCAATAAAGTTCATCGCAATTTTTGCCAATTGAATATTCAATATTTACGTAATTAGGACCATATAAATATTGGCCACAGCTGAGCCATGCCGTGCACTATTAATACACCCTTTTTTGTACAACTTTTGTTTTTCCCAGAGTTAAAAATTGCTTTGTTTTTTTCATTCGCCCCGTTTCTGTGACTCTTTCACCACTTCAACCTCGAACTTGCCAATGAACTCTAAAACCCCTCCCGATGTGGCCAAACTCATCGAGGAATCTGTCATTGCTTACACACGCACACACACACGCACGTGCACGCACACACACGCACGCACACACGCACGTGCACGCACACGCACGTGCACACACGAGACAGCCCTCCTGTGGCCTTCCATATTCCTGCCATAATCCAGGGTGATTTTTCTCAAGATTTGCTGGTATATAACTTGTCATCCTGACACATTTCCTTCTTACCGTTTCAGGTTTTCTTTTTGTCTTTCCGTTAGATCTCATTTCCTGCATCCCATGCTTTTTTCTTTCTTGGTTTTCTCCCTCATTTAGCTATAGCATCCTGAGAAGGAATGCAGAGCAGCTAATATTTTTTTAAAAATCTCGCATGTCTGAAAATGTGTTTATTCTTTCACAGTTAATTGATAACTAGATGAGATTCAGAATTCTTGGTTGGAAATTATTATCCCTTATAATTTGTAAGTCTTTGCTTCATGTCTTCTGGCTTCTAGGGTTGCTATTGGGAAGTTCAATAATATTCTGGTTCTCAATTCTTTGCATATAACTTTCTTCCTTTCTGGAAGTTTCTAAGATCTCTCTTCATTCTCAGTAGTCTAAAATGTCACAATAATTTGCCTAATTGTGGGTCTTTTTTCATTGGGCTGGAGCGTTCCCTTTCAATCTGCAAATTCGTGTTCTTCAATTAGGGAGATTTTCTGGTATTATTTTTTTGATAATGTTCTCTTTTCTCTTTTTTCTTTTTCTAGAACACTTATTAGCATTATTCTAGACTTCCTGATTTTATTTTATTTTATTTTTATTCGATTTTATTCTCTCTTTCTTGATCTCAAGTTATTTGGATGTTGGACCTCCTGGATTGATGCTCTAATTTTCTCATTTTATTTCCTATTTTTAAAAATTCTCTTTTTCTTTATATTTTAACTTCTAGATTATCTTAACTTTATTTTCCACCCCTTTCATGTTCCCTCAACATTCCCTTTAAAAATACATAGATAGCATTTTAATCTTATTTTATGGCTGCATTGCTTTCTCTTATCTTTCAGTGTATATTATTTGCAGATGTTTATTCAAATGTTTCCTCGCTCTCCATATTATCTTTCTTTCTTCCTAGTTGCCTTTTCCTATTTTCCTGAATCTTTGGTGTCTGTCTTTTATTTTAGAGTTTCCCACCACTATCTGGTGATAATTGGCTATTATTCATATTTTCAATGACATAAAGAGCTGGCTGGAAGCTCTGTACACCTGGGTAGGGCCCAAGGGGGATCAGGCGGATACTAGCTATTTCACTGGAGGGCCTTTAATGGTCTCTGTAGAATTCTTCCCTTGTGCCTGGCATTTTCCTTAGAAAAGAATTCTCCAATCTTGTGACCCGAAGGGAGAAGGAGGCATAGAGATAGCTCAAGCTGCCAGCATCTTCTGAGCATCATGGGAAGAAGGAGGCAGGTAGACATCTCACTCTTCAGTTCTTTCATTTATTCTCGCAGTTTTAGTCTGGGCCTCACTCTCTCCTTAGCTAATGCCGCAAGTCCACAGCCTCCCCAGTCAACTTCTCAGAAGGTAATCTTCCCATCTCTAGTTGTGATGGGAGGTGATTGGCCCCCTGGCTAAGGAGGCTTTAATCTGTGGACTCTGACTCCCTCCCCACCCGCTTCAGAAGTACCAGGCTTCCATCCCTGAGCCTTTTCCAGCTCTGCAAGGCTAATTGGTTTGCTCCTAGTTGGTTTTCTTTCTTGAAGGCTTAGGTTTCAGCATCTGCAAGTTAGTTATCGTCATCCATCTTCTTGCTAGCTTCCAAAATGTAGCTAATAACCCGTGTCCGCTTTTGTTTTCTCTCCTGTTCTTTTTATCCTGTGGATTCATACATATTTAAATTCTATTAAAGTCTATTTTGATAAGATTTCAAGAGCGAGTATAAATAAATACATCTTCAGTCTATTTTACCTAAAGTTCTATACCTTTCTCCATTGTTTTCTTTGCCTGAGCCACATCTGCTGTTTCTTAAGCATCTCTCTGATTCTTATGCATGTTAAGCTCCTTCCTGCCTCTGGGCCTTTGAACATGCCATTTCCCCTGGCACACTCTCCCTTTTCATTACCTGCTCTTCACCTGTCTAACTGTGACTTATCATGCGTGTCTCAACTTAAAAGTCAGATAGACTTTTTAAGCTAGATTCACATCCGATGGACTCAAGTAGACTTCAGCAATCCTGGGCT
The DNA here is from genome assembly GCF_902729225.1 of Pteropus medius. Lineage (NCBI taxonomy): Eukaryota > Metazoa > Chordata > Mammalia > Chiroptera > Pteropodidae > Pteropus > Pteropus medius. Next base: position 2,612,599 of record NW_024356335.1, read on the forward strand.
TCTGTCTACTTAAAGCAATTCCAGGAGCTCCCTCTTCATAAGCCAGAGCTGCTTCCTCTGCATCTTTTTGTGGCCAACCTCCTCCCTCTCCGACTCAGGAGGTTTTCAGAAAAAAAAGAAAGGAGGAGGGCTTCCTTCCCAGAGCCCGGAGCGTCCTACTGGGAGCCCGCTCAGTCCCGGCCACAGCCTCGTCCACCCTGTGACCCCATGTCCGCTGTCCTGAGCAGCAGAGCTAGTCCCTGGGATCCCTCCCAGCTGCTGACCAAGAGCAAAAGTTCAGCTGAAACAAGCCCTTTTCCTGTTCTCTCAGCCTCACTGCTCATCTGGGACTTTTTACTCACACTGTTTTTCTGTGTCGCTGGCACTCTCTCTGGGTCTCAGCCATCCTCCGTGGCTCTCTCCCTCTCTCTCTCTCTCTCTCTCTCTCTCTGAGCTTCTGTCCTCTCTGTACTGTTCTCTCCTCCTCCTCCCCTCCCACCTCTCTCCTCCCATTCTCCATCTTGCCTTCGCTTCCACCCACCTCATTTTTCCCTTTGTCCTGCTCCACATTCCTCCTGCCCCCTCTCTGGCTCTGGCTCTGAGGATGCCTCTCTCTCCCTGGCACCCACACACATAGAGGATTCCTCTGAGTCCTCCCCCTGCCTCTCTTCAGGTGCGCGGTCGGTGGGGGCTCTCCTGCTGTAGGGCCCCAGCTGTGGTGTGGCCTGGTGGCCGGACGGACTGCCTGCTGTCTAACACTCTTGTAAGGTTACTATTTATCTAGTGCAACCAAAGTTGGCACACACATCTGGCGCCTGGTACTTAGTGCAATTATTTATGATTTCCACCAAGATTTAAAAGCTCATCGCCGGCCTTGTAATGCAGTAACTGATTGCACTGCTAATGTAATTAAGAAAAGATTATGATGTCCACGTGGCGTACCAGATGGTGGCATTCATAGTAATCGGCGTGCACAACTGGCAGACAACTGCACAAGGGCAGCCGAGCGGAGGCAGCTGGAGACCAGCGTCTTCCTCCAGCCACTCAGGAAGGAGAGAAGGCTGCTGGGAGTGCTGGACAGTGCAGGGCGCGGAGGAGAGGGGAGGAAAGGGGACAGGGAGAAGTGAAGAGGACTAGAGAGGAGACGAGGGGTCCCTGCCCCAATCGGCTGCTCCTATGTGGGCCTCCTTGTCATCGCTCCCACACACACGCGTTTTGCCGGTACACATACACACAAACACACGCGAACACAAATACACCTCATTCTTTTCTTCCTTTATTCAAAAATTTCGATTAAGAGACTAATTGTGTTCAGCCCTTGGAATATAATGATCGATAAAGCAGATATGGTTCCCTTCCTCGTGGAACTCAACAGACTAGAAGAGGAGTAAACGTTGATTATATAACCACAAGAATCGGTATAAAATTAGATTGTGAGCAGTGTTGCAAATGAGAGGCAGGTGGCATCACGAGGGCTTCCACGGGGCGTGGAAACTTCTCTGAGAAGTGACGACTGAGATGTGATCTGAAGAGCAAGAGCTGACCTGGTGATGAGAGGAGAGAAGGGTGTCTCAGCAGAAGGGATGCGCGCAAGCCCCGGAGTTGGAGGTGTCACAGCACATGCACGCATCTAAAAGGAGGCCGGTGCCCAAGACCAGCTAAGGCAACTCTGAAAAAAGAAAAATGACATTGGATGGCCAGACTTTTTATAAAGCTGTAGTAATGAAGGCAGTATGGTATGGGCGTAAGGATAAATGAATTGACGAATAGAACAGAGGGCAAGGTTTGGAAACAGATCCGTGCATGTACAGTTACCATATTTATGACAAAGGTAACACTGTAGTCCAGTGGGAAAGGTGCGGTCTTTTCAATAAATGGGGCTGAGTCAATTGGCTATCCCTATGAAAAAAAGTATGTCTCTATTCCTATCTCACATTATCCGCAAAAATCTATTCCAGATGATTTACAGAGCAAAATGTGAAAGGTAAAACAATAAAGGTCTTAGAGGAAGACACTGGAGAGCAGTCATGTGACCTTGGAGTAAGCAAATATGTCTCAAAAACAGGATACAAAAAGGCTAACTATACAAGAAAAAATTCATAAATTGAACACTTCAAAATCAAGTAATTCGGTTCCTAAAAGATACCAGCAAGCGACTAAAAAGCTCAGTAAAGGAATGGGAGAAGATGTTCACAATCCACGTATTTAACAAAGAACTTGGGTTTGGAATATATTTTTTAAAAGCCTACAAATCAATAGGAAAAAAGGCAAGCAGCCCCAATTTTTTTTTAAAGGGAAAAAGACTTCAGTAGACACTTGACAAAAGAAGGTATTTGAAAGACCAATAAACCTACCACAAGCTACTAGACTTCATTAGTCATCAGAGAAATAAACACTGAAATCACAAGATACCACTGCCACCCACCAGAATAGCTAAAATTAAAAAGACAGAATACCTGGTATTGAAGAGGATGTGGAGGCCAGGAACACTGGCACACGGTGGCTGGGATGCGTATTGGTATTTAAGCAAACTGCTTGTCATTATCTGCTAAAGCTGACTGTGTTCATACCCAAGGACCCAGCAATTCCACTCCTGGATGTGTATCACATTAAATGTTTACCAAAGACATGTATTAAAATGTTCAGAGTTGTACTACCTATAATAGTTAAAAACCCAAAACTACCTAGATCCCTATAAATAGCAAGATAAATTTATCAAAATAGATATCGTGGTATACCCATGCATTGGGGATACTATACAAAAATGCAAATAAACAAATGATGGGTACATTCAACATGGATGAATCTCATCAGTATATTTATAGGTGAAGCAGACCGAACAAAAGCTTAGATACTGGCTAATCTCATCTCTATTAAGTGCAGAAGCAGGTAAAACTAACTCATGGTGCTAAAAGTCAGGACAACAGTTACCCCAGGGAAAGCAGTAACAGGAAAAGGACGCGAAGGTGGCTTCCGGAGTCTGATTTTCTGTTTCATGCTCTGGGTACTGGTTACTTGGCGCTTTTAGTTGGTTTGAATTCTTTGAGCTGTATAATTGCATGCATTTTTCTCTGTGTTATACTCGAATAAAAGGTAAGAGGAAGAAGGAGGAAGAGTCCTATGTGGCTGAAGAAGATCAAATGAAAGAAGCCGGGTGAGGCTGAAGAGACAGGGAAAAAGCAAGCAGGGCCTGGCTGGCCAGGGGACCAGTCTAGCATTTGAACAAAAGTTAGGGTGGGAATAGAGAGTTGGAAGGTGGTGACAGTGATCTGTTTTGCATTTCACGCAGATCACCCAAAAATGGCTTTAAAGATGACTGATTTCAAGATGCATTGGTCTCTTTTTTTCTCCTGAGACATCACCAAAATGAATGGAAAGAAATAAACAGGAGATACACTTACAGCGATGACATGAACCAGGAGGAGAGAGATCATGAGCCGAAACATTTCACTAAATTTCTGGAAGTGAAAAAGTAGGTGGGAGCGAAGGGCCGGTGCAGCTGCTCAGAGGGACGTGCAGCTCCCGCGCTGTCAGAGGGCGTCTTGTCACAAAAGGATTGGATCCCAGGGAACCTGGGAGAGATGCGGTCTCAAATATCTGCAGGCAAAGGAACGAGGGAGGGACAGGTAGGGCTAAAGCAAGGGGTTAATTGAAAGCTGGCAGGTAAAGCCATCTACGCCTATACCTCCCAACCCTACCCCTACACAGAGAGTGCGCAGAACAATCAAATAATAAGAAGGGACTCTGAGAAATTAAACACTGGATTGCTCAAATGAAAAGTCCAATAGAGTTAAAAGATAAATTCAAAGAAATCTCACAGAATGTAAGACCAAGGTAAAAGAGACAGAAAATATGAGAAGAAAATGAAACTAATGAAGAAATTCGTTTATGGTTTTCAATAGCTGACTAATGATAGTTCCAGAAACAAAAAAATTTTAAAGGGGGTAGGAGGAAGAATTAACAGAGAAATAATACAAGAAAATTTCCCACAGTCGAACGATACAAGCCTCCAAAATAGACCCATAGAATGATCAGCAATGACAGCGAATACATTCACATAAAGAAACCTTGTCATGAAATTACCTGGGTCTATGTTTCAGCAAAATAAGAGAATAAACCAGGGAAAAGGAAAACATGGTGTCCAAGAAACGATGGGCCATCCCAGAAAAACAACAGAGAAACTCGGAGAAGCAATATAGCAGATCTCAGGGGGAAACAGTTGGTGTACCAGACGGAGTCTCCTGGGAAGGGAGAATGTAACAAAACACAGAACTGGACTAGGAGGCTGGAAATGAATGAAAATATGACCATGGCAAATGGCACAAGAGGAAAAGTGCAAGTGGAAATTCCAGGGAGAAAATGGTATTCACAAAGGAAAACAGTATGTGGAGTGTTTTCTGTGAGCTCAACCCTCACCTCTCATGGCAGGAATTCAGTTAGTATTGTCTAAGTTACATACATCAAGAAACAGAAATGGAAGCATATTGTTGGAAGGGACCAGAGATACTGTAAATAGTTAAAGGAGCTGAAAGTCGCTTCTGGGATGAGGGCTAGAGGATTCGGGGAGTTAGGAGGGGGAGATCTATTGTTTTTAACCATGACATATAATATTTCAATATAAGTTTTCAAATTGGCCATGTCACTGGCTGCAGAGTGGAAATTAGACTGGAGGAGGGCAAGAGCAGATGCAGGGAGACTGGTTAGGAGAATATTGCAGCCATGCAGCTGGAAACAAAGGTTTATTGGACTAGATTGGTGGTAGTGGAGATGGGGAGAGGACGATGGATAAAACACGAGGTCACATTGACAGGCCCCAGGATGGCTTGGGTAAAGGGATGGTGAGAAAAGATGGTGATCCAGTGATGACACCTAGTTTCATGCTTACGTGAGTGGACAGTAGAGCCATAATTCCAGGCTTCTCCTGGGCCATTTATGGCAGTGCAGCCTCCAGTAAAATCCCAAGAAATGACCTGGATAAGTGCCTTGAGTTCTCTGGTCCTCTTCTTTCTCTGTAAAATGGGTCTAGTAAGAGTATCGGACTCAAAGTGCTGTGCTAAGGATTAAGTGAAATAATAAGTATAAACTTCCTGGAATGTGGTAAGTGCTCAAGAAAAGGTATCTCTTCTTCTTCTTCTTCTTTTTTTCTTTCTTTGAAAGTCTGGAGAGCAAATTTCTAGGCCACACTCTGACCTATGACTACCTAATACCCGTTAAGCACTGAGTATCCCAAAGAGGTTAATACTCTGGGCCACCCAGAATTTTCTAGGATTGGCAGGTTGATCAGACCCCTGGTCCCCACTGGCCACTTCTCCATCTCCACTGCCCTGTTGATAGAGTGTCTCAACAACAGTGGGGGAATCCTAGAAATTACTTCTAAGAATTTACCTGTGGATGCTGCAAGACGAGAGAGCAAAGTTCATAGCGGTACAGCTTTGCCCCGCTATCTGAGAGTGGAGTGTTCCTATGAACCATCTGTAAGCCGAAATGACACAAAGTGAAGAAACGATTACCTTAGCATGCATCTTGCTAACGGATGCACAGAATAAATCGAGATAAAGCACAGATGCTCACAGGTACAGTTCAAAGCTGAGGCGACCTGAGGCTGAGATGCTGCGTGTAGTTCCCAGGGAAGAAGCTTGGTGGCGCCACTCCCGCAACTGGGTATGTGTGCTCCTCTGGAACTTCTCGCTGCAAACCAAACGCTTGAACGCTGTTTTTGCTTTTCACTCTTCCCGCCCCCACCCCTCTGTGAGCACAGAAATCCTCTCTGGATTTCTTTCGATTAGCAAAAACAGGTAGTGCTAATGTAGGTCTTTCATAAAAGCGAAGTGGGGTAATGAGAACTTTCGAAAAGCAGGGGACACCGTATTTACAATGGTGAAAAATTAAAAATAATCTACATCTACACGTCCATCGCTAAAGGTACTGTCAAAAAAATAAGATGGATGTGTGAAGTAAAATGTTACACATCCATATAAAGGAACCTATGTGTTTTCCAAAAACGATGATGATAGATGATATGTATGTTTGGAAATGAAAAGATGTTCATGATATATCATGTAAAAAAGCCACTTTTAGAAATTAGAATAGTAGAAGCCCATTTTGGTGTGTGTGTGTGTGCACGCACACACGTGTGCATGCACATGTGCATGTTAGAGACATACACTTATCTTAGGTACCTATCCCTACACATCTTAAATACATACACACATCTTAGGTGCATATATACATTATATACATACGTAACCAACCTTATTTGTGTATATGTGTGTGTATCTGTGTGTAAATGTATATATATACATAGAAAATGGGAAAATAGTCTGGAATTAAATAGGCCAAAAAATTAACAATTGAAGTAGTTATTACCGGTTAGTGGAATTTTAGATGCCATTTCTTTCTTTTTTTATAATTTTATTCATTGTCTGAAAAAAATTTCAATGTGTATATACTAGTCTCTTTTCACTTTTAAAAATTAAATCTTTTAGACATACAACAGTATTGATAATGTAATGAAATATCATGAAACCATTAATCAGATTCACATATATACTCCTTTAATCGAAAGAATTATTTTAAGTTATTTCAAAAAATATGTGATCATCATTATTCGAGCAATACTGAAATGTGTAAAATAAAGTCTCTTCTCAATCTCCCTAACCACGAATTACGAAAATTTACTTAAAAATATAAAACATGATATGAAAATGGAAAATATATACCATATTTTTGGGTGGAAAGTCTTTTTTTTTTTTTTTTAGGAACGTAAAAGTGGTTTTATTGGGGGTGGGAAGAAGTGGAGTATAGGAAACTTTACCTTGAACTTAGCCACATTTACAACATAAAGACCATAGCAGGTCCACCAAAAGTCGAGATGGATGAATGCGTCGCTGGACCAAGGCTGAGATAACTGAGCATATGAAAAGACGAAGGGGAGACATGAAGAGTAGGCATATAAAATCCATTCGCCGGTTCTGCAGTCTTGAGATTGACTAGTCTTTTGTGCTAAACCATTCTATTTTCAGTCATTAATCTTTATTTTTGAATAAAAATAAGCCCTTAATTGAAACAGCAGAAGTTAACAATTAACTAAGGATGCAGGTGGATGGAAAATATTAATATAACAATGTCCATTCTCCCAACATACATATAATTTTATGTAATTCCAATTATAGTACCATTTTTAATGATCATAATGATCATAAAGTTTACGTGGGAGAATAAATATCTGAGAATGGCCAAAAAAGGTTCAAAGGAATAGATCTTAACTGATAGATAATAAAATATACTGTAAAGCCACTATAATTCGATGATATGGTGTTGGCATAGGATTATTGACTTGAAAGAAAACTTTGGAACAGAATAAAGAGCCCAGAAATACATCCCAGTATACACGAGAATTCAATACGTAATAAATATTTCACTTCAGTGAGAAAAGGTTAATTAATAAATAATGCTGGAAAAAAGCACCATCTGTAAGAAAGTAAATTTGTATCCTTTCCTCACACCATGTAAAATATCGAATTGCGATAGATTAATAAGACAAATGTAAAAATAAAGAAATTTAGAAGTTTTATATGCAGAATCCAGGGATTAGAGGGGATATTTTTAACCTGTGACAAGAAACCTAGAGTCTAAAAAAGAAAAGAATCTTTTTTTTTTTACTATATAAAATTTAATCTCATCCAGTTAATTTTTTATTTGATATTGTACATCTTGGTTCTAGAATTCCCATTTGCTTATTTTGATAGTCTGTTTCTCTATTGAGTTGTTCTGTTCATTCATTACTAGCATATTTTCTTTCATATCTATGAACATAGTTATAATAGCTGCTTTAAAATGCTTGCATCTTCTTTCCAAGATCTGGGTCACCTTGAAGTTGGTCTCCATGATTGCCTTTTCTCTTGAGTATGGGTCACATTGTCCTATTTCTTCATATGTCTAGTAATTTTGGATTATATCCTGGATACCATCAATGATAAATTGTAGAGACTCTGGATTCTGTTATGTTCCTCTGGACAACTGTTGATTTTTTTTATTTTACCAGGCAGTTAACTTGGCTGAACTCAAACTTCAAACTCACTCTTCCTTGTGGCAGGCACAGCTAAAATCTCTGTTCAGAAGCCAGTTAGGCTTCTCAGAATTTTTCCACTGAATTCACAGTTCAGAAAACACCCTGAGATTTGGGTAAAGTTTATAAGCGAAACTCGAAACACTCCCGCGACGGATTCTCCTTTCTGGGATTTCCTTTCACTTTCCATCTACTTTGAAGCCCCAGATTTTGTGCTCTGATTCCTCAAAAAGTAAGAATGCAGATTTCTATCTAAATTTTAGCCGACTCATGTAACACCCTCTGGGGCCTGCCCTTGGCACAAATATGTAAAAATGAGAAACTCATTGAATGTCAGTTCCCTTCTTGCAAGTGTCAGTCTCTCCAATTTCTGCTGGGTTTCGATCACTTTCAGTACCCGTACATAGCCTTTTCAATATCTCGTCCTGTCAAAGAGATCATCTTTTACCAGGTATTTTGTTATTATTAGGGATGGAACTCTCCAATGACATAAAATTCAAACTTTTTTAGATGGCTAAAGATTTCCAAAAACAAAGTTAAAAGACAGATATTAAGCTGGGAAAAATATATCCGCCATGCATATGACTGATAAAGAGTTAATTTCTAGCTCTTACAAATTGTTAAGAAAAAGACAAAGCATCCAATAGAAAAATGTTCCCAGGGTATGAGTAGGCTCAAAGAACAGCAAACCCAAATGGCCAATGAACATATGGCTCAAACTCCTAAGACTCAGGGAAATGCAAATTGAAGTAACTCCTTGCCCATCAGATTGGCAAAAATTCAAAAGAATGTTAACACCTACTACTGATGGGGGTGAAAGGAAAAGTATATTTTCATATGTCTCTTTCAAAAAGAAAATTGATACTGCCTTTTTGGGAAGCTATATAGAAAAAAATCTGTTTAAAAAATTCAAATTCCCTTCGACCTACCAAATCCCTCTAGTAAGAATTTGTCTCATAGAAATAAACAGAAACACTCATATGGAGGAATATGTAAAGGTGTTTAGTGTAGAAATATTTATAGTGCACAAAGAACTAGAAAGAGTCCATGGATAGGAGTGTTTAAATCATGACACATTTGTGCCATGAAAAAAGATGTAGCCATTAAAAAGAATAGATTCACTTGCTGCTAGGATTTCTATAAAATTATTAATGGAGAAATTAAGTATATGTAATATGATCTGTTCTGTCAAACAGACAATGATCTGCAAGCTGTATATGTACATGACTGAATGGGCATGTAAAAGTGTATGGAAGGATTCAAACCAGATTTTAACACTGGTTGTTGGAATATTAGGTAAAGACTAGGGGGATGGAAAAGGGGTAAGATTAAAAAGTGTTTAAAATGTATTTTAAAAGCGTACATAAAAAAATATGATACGATCCATTTATATACAAATGTGTGTGTGAAAGCTGAGTAACGGAAAGGTGTTTAAGACCTGATCAACAAAATGTGAATGGTTATTAACTTGTTCTCTGTACCCTTCTATTTTTAAAAATCATTTCTTAAATGTGTATAAATCACATCATAGAAAAATTAAAGCGATTTTTATCATGAAAAAAAAGATTTTAAAACTACAAAAGTAGGCTTCCTCCCTAGATAATGTCATCTAGCCCAGGGTCACCTGTACACCGATAACTCTTAAATTTCCATCTCTGTTCCCAACCATGGCCAAGAGCTACGGGTTCACAGCCTAAGATGTCAGATCAACAACTCCACTTATATGGGCATCTCAAGCTGTACAGAGCCAGCATGGATGGCTTGATTCTCTCCCCTTCAATGGGCTCTTGCTTGAGTCCTCCCCATCTTAGTAAGTGGTACCACCATGTCACCAGTCTGGAAGTTTGTCCTGATTCTTCTTGCTTTCTTCAATCCCACATTCAATCCAAGGGCAATTCCTGGAAGGTCTGTGTTCAGAATGTGCCCCCTATTTCACCATCTGCAATGCCAAGTTTGATCTTTCCAAGGTCTGGCCCTCCCTGCCTTCCATCCTCGCCTGTTGCCCCTTGCCCACTCACTCTCCTCCAGTCTCAGGGCCTTTGCACGGGCTGTTCCTGACCTCTGAGCACTCACCCCGGATTTTCACCTGGATTTCTTTTTCTTGTCATTCACACTTTGAGAAGTCCTCCCTGCCTCTTACTTAAATCGCTTCCCCATTCCCACCCAGTCATTCTGTCCCTGACCCAATTTAATTTTCTTCTTGGTGCTAGTTTGCTGTGTGTCTGCCCTGCTGGAATGTAACATGCTCCAAGCAGAGACTTTGTCTAGTTAACATTGTATCCTTAGCACTGAGAACGAAGCCTAACACATAGTAGAGGCACAATAAATACTTATTGACTAAAACAATGTGGACATTCACTGATACAGACACATATACACAGATGTACTTGCACATACAAATGCACGCTCACGCAGAGGAACACACACATATGCTGTGAGGTACATGTAGAGAAGCAGAGTCACATAGAAATAGCCATGAACTGACATAGAATTGTAGTTCCTACAGACACACGCACACACTCACATGGGACATGCAAAAACAGATACACTCACGTAATAATACACACTTATCTTTAGACATATTCATTAATCCATATAGATTCAAACACTGACACACTGACGTACAGTGGCACAAACATGCTTGCATGGTCACACACACAGATACTCAGGTGTAAGGACATAAATGAACACCTACCTCACACTTGCACTTGTGTGTCGGTACACAAACTTTGCCTTTGCCGGACCCAGGCTTTCACATCCTTGGCGAGCCCGGCTTGGGTTGGCACTGCTGGGCCATTCTGCAGCCCTCAGCCAGGAGAGCCCCAGACCTGGGACTGCTCCCCTCCTGGGACAGATGTTCTGGGAGGGGGTCGTGGCTGCTGGGCAGGTGGCCCCTGATTTACGATTGCTCCAAGGTCCACTGTTTGGAGCAGTAATGTCACAGAGGCCATTAGCTGTTTGGGCAGAGCTGTAAAACGTGCCTGGCTTGGCACCCTTTGCTCCAGCCACACTCTTCTCTGCGGTCACCCTGCCTCCCAGAGCAGCGTCTGAATACCATAGGCAGTGGCCTCCTGTAGCCACATACTAAAGAGACAAGGGCAGCAGGGAAAGCCCTCAGAGTTCCTGAGGTACCTACCAGCCCAGCTGGGACAGGGGTGATGTTGTGGGGTAAGGGTCACAGGTTAGTGGTCCTTAGCAATTTGAGGCAAATGGATATGCTCTCTGCCCCATACAGCTAGAGCAAGCAGGGGCTGGGGTGGAGAGAGCTCTGGCTGCTGAGGGAGGGGCTGGGAGGGCACCTGGCCCCCCAGGTGGGCTCAGCTACTGCCTGGAACTCCCAAGGCACACTCAGTGCCAGACACTGGGGAGCAGACCAGCCCCAGAGCCCAGTAGCTGGTGAGCCAGGGCCACCCACGGCTACCTGTCCAGCCTGCAGAGGACTCCAGTTTAGCTCATGAAGTCTTCAGGGGGCTGGACGTCGTCTTTCCCCCGGACATCCAGGTGCGAGACCCTGAGGAAACAGCCTCTGTGGCCAGCCTCTCGGCAGCGTCCTCTTTACATGGGGCCTTTGGGAGACACCCTCTGCCAGGCTTGGGAAACAGAGGGACAGGTCCCCAAAGGGTCCTGGTGATACGTTCCCAAGCCTAGAAGCTGGAGAGGCCACAGTTTGTATAGGGACACTGTGATATAGCTGTGAACAAGGGCCAGGCGGGAGAGGACTGTCATGTACAGGACGCCGAGTGGGGCAGCTGACATACCCCACCTCTTTGTCCTAACCCAGTGAGCGAGGGACTTCCCCTCCCATTTTACAGACAATAAAACTGAGACTCCGGGAGTGAAGCCACCTGCCCAAGTCCTCACAAAGGGCGCGAGGCCCAGGCAGCAAGGCTTCAGAGAGTGATGGAGAGCAGCCTGAGGTACTTCAAGGGTAATTTCTATCCTTGTCTTGGAGCCCGGCAAGGCTCTGAAGTTCCAGAAAGGATGAGCCCCTGGGGAGTCGGACCAAGGGCCCAGCGCTGCCTCCCCCTCCGCCCGTGATTAATGCCTGCCGGTCCTTCCCCTCGCAGGGAACTCATCAGACTAATATTTCCTGATGTGAACTCCGTGTCGGCCCAGAATGAGAAATCCCAGCCCCCGTGCATTCCAGGCCTCAGATGTATGGGCTCCCGTCCCGGGCCCGTGAGTGATGCGGCTCGTGTCTGCGGAGGGAGGTCGATAAAGGCCCTTCATCAGCAGAACTGCGGCCTCGCTCAGCAGGCCAGCAGGCCCTGGTTGCCCTCGCCACGCCGCCCCCCCGGGGCTGGCCCTGGAATGCCCATAGGAGATGGGGAGACAAGGTCCGTGCCCAGCAGATGGGGTGGGAGGGTCCCGTGAAGGAAGGGACAGGCCTTCTCCCGCTCTGCCACAGAAGTCAGGGCCCTTGGGGATCAGAGGGAAGGGGCGGGATCTGCTAAGGTTTTGCCTTGACTTTGAAGCTCCAGGGAGCCCAAGGAGGGTGTCAGCATGTAACTTAAGGCCGTAAGCAAATGCCTACTTAAGGCGACGTAGGACCTCAAAGGCTGTGTGGAGGAGGCTGGAACCAAGTGGTTCTAGGTCTAGAAATACCAGTGGTGGTTGCTGTAGTCAGAGAACCACGTAAATAATAACCAGTGCCATTCATTAGAGCGCTTACCATGTGCCAGGCATGGCACCAGACATCGATGCGCATTACTGCGTTCAGTCCTCCCAGAGCCCCATGGAGTAAGGGCGCATTACCCCATGTTACAGAGGAAAGCGAGGCCTGCAGCAGTTAAATGGTACTCTAAGAGGAGGTGTCAGGGTCCAACTCTAGATTTCTCTGCCTTCAGACCTGTGCTCTTAGCTATTCGTCATCCAACCATTTCGCTGATATTTGTAAAACGGCGTCTTAGTGACAGGCATTGAGAGAATTCTGGGAATACACAAGACAGACACCATTCCTGCCTTCATGGAGCCTGTAGCCTTGAGGTGGCCGTGATGCCTTAGTGAGAATGAGTGAAGACAGGAAGGCCTTGCCCAGAGGAGGCGGAGGATCTCACCCAGAGGAGGCAGAAGATCTCGCCTTGCCCTTACACAGGGAGACGCCAGCCTCCCCAACCTCGCCCACCCCGAGTGGACTGGGTCTTTAGGGCAAGTCTTTCTTGAGGTGGCCAAAGATGGAGAGAATCCAGAACTGAAAGTCAAAGCATTAAAGGTCAAAGCCAGAGCAAAGAGCGTGGCCTTCCATGTGGCATTAGCAGAAGACGGGGTCAGGATGTGGATGTGGGTGGAAAGTGACCGGAAGGAAACAAGGGGTCTCCTGTGCGAGGGAGGTGGCCCTCACGATCTGCGCTGTGCAGTATCCGGCTGGATGGTGGGTTGGACTGGCTTAAAGGCGGAGGTCAATAAGGACAGCGGTCCACACCTGAGGGAGGGCTAGCTCCTCCTGAGAGTGTCCTTCCACAACAGGAAACACTTCAGAATCAGGTCACGGCAGCACCAGAATGACAGGTTCACGTCAGGTCCCCAGCCAGCAGCCAGAAGTTCAGGGAGCAGTTGTGACTTTGGCGGGGATGGGAGCTGGCTTGGGTTATACAGGGGGTTCAAACCCCAGCCACTAAGGGCAGGCTCAGGACAGAGTTCAAGGTCCAGCAGGAAAGAGGAAGCGGAGGGTGGTGGCCCAATCTGGGCAGATCCAGAGCCAGAGCTCAAGGCAGTGAGTATTACCAGAGGCTACCTGAAGGTAACGCTGCAGCCAATAAGCTGCTCTCCACCCAGTCAGGACCGGTGGAAAGGGGACTTCAGTTGGGAGGGGCAGGGAGGCAGAGCCAGGGCCCGGGAGGATGATGAGCGAAGCAGCCTATCCTGGCTGCAGAGAGCTCGTCCTCCCTTTGCATTTTGCTAGTGGTTTGGCCCTAAGACTTAAGCTTCTTGCATGTAAAGTTTGGGTCCCTCAGACCCTCTCACCCCCTCTTTTCCTGAGCCTCTCACACATGGCTCCAACCGGTTTCTGAATGTGCCTTGAACCTGCACCCTCAATCCGACCTTGACCTTTACTCTGTCCCTGACCTCCATTGCTGAGCCTTGCCCCAATCCTGAAATTTCTTCCATTTCTGAGTCTCAGCTCTTCCCAGACCCTGCACCCCCACCTCATCCCACCCAGGCCTGAGCCTCCCCCTCCCCCATTTGGTTACCCCATCTTTGACTCCTGACCCACCCATGCCATCTCACACCCATCCCAGATCTTTTTCCCTCTTTCCCCCAACCCTGCCTCTGAATCGGGGCCAAGATCCCATGGGGAGTTCTAGGAAGACAGATGAAGGTCTCTGTTGCTCATATTCCTTATGAGCCCCTAAAACGGGCAGGAATTTTTAAATGCCTTCATTAAAATGCCACATACAAAATCAGTCCACAGCCTGAGACATCAGAATAGTGGTGCCCCTTGTGGGGGAAAAGGGGGGGCACAGTGGGCCATCTGGGAGCTTCTGTTCTGTCTCTTGACCTGGGTGTTGGGTACACAAGTATATTCAGTTGGCGAAGAAAAATCAAGTGATATACTTATGATTTGTGTACTTTTCTGTATCTGTGATATACTTTATAGAAAGTTTTTTAAAAATGCCCTGTGGTCTGGGCACTTCAGGCCCTCAGGGCAGTGGAGCTGGATGCGGGGTCCCTATATCTGATTCTCAGTGTTCCCCGGACAAGCCTTTATCCCAGTGGGTTGCTGACAACAAGGCCAACCCCCCATGTGCCCCATTGTCCACTGGGACTGCCTCGGTGCCAGCTGCCTTTCCTACCCTAACAGCTGTATTTTTTAGGTACAATATGACAGGCTCAATCTATTCCTGTTATATATTTCCCAGTAAATGGACAAGGTGAAAACAGTGTCAGTTCAAATCACTATCATGACACTTAATTCTGATTTACTGTACCTTTTGCTGCAATCGTGAAAGTGCCTGCGTCTGTGCCGAGCTGGATTGCCCAGCTAGGCCCCACGGGGTCGATGTTAAGATCAGCTTCAATAAAAGAATTTAGGGTAAGACAGCCCCGGGTGGGCAGGGGGCAAGCCGGGGCCCAGAGGACGAGCCAGCAGAGACGCTGAAGCTGCAGCTCTCCTACGCCTCCCTCCCTGCGACTCTTTGTCCCCAGCCCTGTGTTTGCAGCAGCTGGGAAATTTATGGAGGCTCCATAAACGGGTTTTACAGACAGCTGTTAGAGCGTGCAGAGCAAGGCTTGGCTGTCGGGGGACCTAGACGCAGGCTTACAGCCAAGACACTTAAATATTATGGCCCCACATATATAAAAATTGTGCTGTGCACGTCCCCTTCTCCCTCCCACCTCCTGACCCAGGAGCATGGGGTATGGCCAGAGAGTAGCAGCCACTTGCAGTTGCTAGCTTGCCAGAGACGAAATGCCTGCAACCCCTTGCTCCAGCCCCCGCAGCCAAGGCCAGGAGCCTCTGGCTGGGCTGGCCGAACGGATGCCGCAGGGAGAGCCATCGAACAGCAGTGCCAGCCATGTGCTGGTCTCCTCCCCGGCCCTCCTGGCCCGCCGTGCCCGCCTCGGCTTACCACTTTCTTTTAGCCTCAGGGCCTGGTTCCAGCTGTTTTCCTTGCCTTGAAAGCTCTTCCACACACACCGTTTCTTGCCCTGGCCAGTTCCTACCTACCCTTCCAGAACTCAGCTGAAGTATTGCTTTCTCCGAGACGTCAGCCCCATTCTCTAGAGTCAGGTCCCCTGTTATAAATGCTCGTATCCCCTCGGACTTCTTCATAACGTTTATAACAATTGTAATTAAATAATTATCGGTGTCATTATCTGTTTAATGTCTATCTTCCCCACTGGACAATAAACTCTGTGAAAGCAGAGATTCTATTTGAATACATCCCTAGTGCCTTGCACGGGGCCTGGCGCTCAATAAATATTCGATGAATGAATGAATGAATGAATGAATGAATGAAGATGCATAGATGAATCCCACACAACCCTCAGACATAGTACAAGGCAAAATGTGCTCATCCCCTAAGAGCAGGAGAAAGGTTTGTGGGTGCTTGATAAAGAGAAGCCACTTTGACAAGGTGGAATCAGGAAAGGCTTCTAGGAAGAGGCACCCTTGGACCTTCTGGTAAAGTGCTTTCATTCAGAAGTGCCAGCCATGAAGCTCAAGATGTGAGTCAGAGGGCTAGTCCCTTATTCTCATTGAGCCTCAGCTTCCTTGTCTTTAGAATGGGGAAAACGATGGTGCCTACATCATGGGGCTGTTGTGAAGGTTAAATATATTCAGCATAGTGCATATAATAAGAGTTCCTGAAGTTACATTACTACTGTAGCTAAAACTTGGTAATTCCAGGCAAAGGGAGCAGCATGTGTGCAGGTATTTATGAGGGACAAAAATCATTCCCCTCGATGCCCTGTTGCCTCAGAAGCATGTTTTGTATCTCATAACCTTAGCCTGAGCTACTCTATCAGGGTAGAGTGACTGACCCAGTAAGAGCCAATCACAGGCTGGCCAGTGACCCATGACCTATGGCTGGGCCAATCAGCTATCCTCTCGGGTGTTCGATTGAAGAGACGTGGGAAGAACTGGCAGGAGAGTTGAAGCTAAAGCTGGAAATATAATTGCACAACAGAGCAGAAATTACAGCGAAGCGCGAGGAATCAGAGATGCCTCGGATGCCTCCGCTCCCAGCCCATCTGTAGCCTCGTGGTAGAAGGTTTTAATTCCTTTTTCTTGTTGCGGAGAGGAGTACGGGTACACATCGCTTTGTTGCGTTTGCTTGATTGCACTTTGCAGATACTGCGTTTTTTACAGATTGAAGGTTTATGCCCAGCCCGCCTCAAGGCAGTCTGTTGGCGCTGTTCTTCCAGTAGGCTCAGACGATAGCGTTTTCTTTAGCAATAAAGTATTTTTTTAATTGAAGTATCTACATTTTTAGATTTTGCTATTGCACGTTTAATAGACTACACTAGAGTGTAAATATAACTTTTATATGCACTGGGAACCAAAAAATTCATGACTTACTTTATTGCGGTATTTACTTTATTACTGTCATCTGGGATGGAACCTGTATAGCAGTGCAATTAAATGTGACTTCTCATTCCGAGACATATTAGCTGTATGACCTTGAACAAAATACTTAACCTCTCTGAGCTTCAATTTACTTGCTGTAAAATAGAGATCGTAAAAGCATTTATCTTAGAAAGTCGTGTGGTTTAAATGAGGTGTGTAGCAGATTGTGTTACTGTTTACTGGTATCCTCCTCCTTAAGAAGGACCACCCTGATCTAAAAGAGATTGTGACTGCTTAAGCCTCAACCCCACCCTTGGGCCTCCAAACTTTTGCGAAAAGAAAAAAGGCTGAGAAATTTGTTCAGCCCCTAACTGACCATATTCTCCAATGCTCTCATATGTGGAAGAGAATGGATTGGGCCTTATGAAGTTGTCAATATTCAGTTCGATGCTTTATGGACATTTTGGCCCATAAAAGTGAGTTTCCAGATGATTCAACCCTAGAAAAGGAAGGATAGCCCAAGAGCCACAAGCCACAGGGAACACTGGACTGGCGCATTCCTGCTAGGAGATGGAATCAGGGCCTAATCAAGGAACATGCCCCATGACCAGGGGATAGACCCCTCGAAGTGTGTGCCCAGAATGATGTCAGAATCTACAGAACTGTGACTGACATGCCCCCTAGTCTTGTCCTTTCAGAATAGAAGTGTTTAACTTGTCCCATTTCACCATAGTATATTGGGCCTCTGAGTGGAAGAGAGCTGGTCTTATTGGTTCATAGATCTTTGAATTACAATGTGCCAGTTCTCTCTTCTTTCTGAAAAGAGAAATTTCTGTGTCATGCAGAAATCTTGGACGCTGAGCTTTAACAGTGACTGGATGGGACTTTGGATTGCTTACCTCGAAGTGAATGGGTTCTACATGTGGGTGATAGAGGGAATCAAGCATGTGGTGACCAAAAGGGCAGACTGTGGTAGATTATTTTATTGGTCACTGATGCCCCAGCCCTTTGAGGTCAGTCTTGGCCATGCAACTTACTTTGGCCAATGAAACGTGAGAACAAATGACATGTTGCTCTAGGCAGAAACTCTTAAGAGCTAATTTGTGCTTCGCCACACTCCTTCCTGCTGAAAAGATGACCAGCAGCCAGCAATGTTCCAGACAGAAGATGTTCCAGAAGCCTGGGTCCTACAAGGAAGAAAAAATGTTGCCAAGCCATAGCCATCATACCCTGGGCAGGTAGCGTGAGTAAGAAGTAGACTCTGGCAGTTGGAAGACCCTGGAATTTTGGAGTCGTCTGTTACTACAGCATAGCCTGGCTTATCTTGACTGATAAGATGCTATGCAAATAGCTTAGCACAGAGCCTGGCTCAGAACAAGTGCCATCATTATATTTTTTTTCCTGTTTGTTTCTTGAAAGCCGAAGAGTCATATTCAAAGGCCTGGAGGCAGAAGTATGATTTTGGTTTGGTAAAGAATTCAGTGTAACTGAAGTGAAATTCACATGAAGAGGAGGAGTTGACAATAAAAATGAAAAAAGGAGGCCAGATTATAAAGAACTTGAACTAGAAGCCATATGTCTAGCTTAACCAGCACAGAGGGTATAAAATCAAATCACCTTTTAGCAAACAGTGACCCTAGGCCTGCAGACCCCCCTAGAAGAAAGAGTGTCTGTCTTCCCTTTTCACAGCACCCGATCCCTGAGTCTTCCCCCATCACCCCAAGTTAAGTTTGAGGTTCCCTACCAGGAGTCTGTTGAAATTACTGTCTCAGAGAGAGGATCACAAAGTCTAATCTGTCCACAAGAGGGAGGGCCTGCGTTCCTCGCTGCTGGTTTCCTGCCTTACAGTGTCACAGCTGAAAACACACTGGCCAAAAGCAAGCAGCAAAAGAGAAACAGTTGATAGATCTCACTATACTAAAACGTAAAACTTCTAAATGACAACAGACACCATAAACAAGCTAAAAACAAGCGATAGCCTGGGAGAAAATATTTGCGATTTATTTAACAGATAAAGGATTAGCATCCAGAATATATAAAGAATTCTAACAAATCAATAAGAAAAAGACAAATAGCCCAGTAGAACGCTCAGCAAATAATAAAATCAGTCGATTTATGGAAAAGGAAATTCAAATGGCCAATAAACTTGAAGAATGTTCAATTTCACTAGTAATCAAGGAAATAAAACCTTAAACTACCACGAACTATATTTCATTCATCAAATTGGCACACACGAAAAATTAAAATTTGGTGTTAAGTGTTGGTGAGGGTGTGTGGAAATAGGGACTCTTGAATACTGCTCGTGATTATGCAAATTGGCACAACCACTTTGAAGGGACAGCAAGTCCACCTGCTCGTGTCTCCCCAAGAGAAAATGTTTTCCCGTGTGCACAAGGAGACATGCCTGAGGACGTTTACTGCAGTATTGTTCAAAAGAGTGAAACAATGGTGAAAACCTAATGGTCCATCAACAGAGGATTCTCTCCATAAACCATAGCATGGCCATATTGTGTAGTACTATGCGACTGTTTAAAAGAATGAGGTAAATCTATGACATGCCATGAAGAAATATTGTTGGGTGAATAAAGTGGCAAAAAATACTTAAGGCAGGAGGACAGTTTTAATGTAGAGACAAACAGAAACAATAATTTTCAAAAATTATTGCTATAAATGTATAGAAATATTTGAAAGGATGGTTCAAAGGATTCAATAAAAGTAGCAGCCTCTGGGACTGCGGAAAGGGCCTTGTGTGGTGGCGGTGGTGGCAGGAAGGTGGCAGAGAAGTGGGAATTTGAGACAGGACGTGGGAACTGGGCCTGAGATGTCTGGCCATTAAGATGGAAGTATCCTGCAGACATCTGGGTGGACACATCTGGAACTCAGAAGCGAGGTCTGGGCTACAGGTAACGATTCGGGGATTATAGATGGTATTTGAAGTGATTGGGGCACAGGGAAGTCTGTGTCCTAAAAAGACCAAGAAACACTCAGCTCTCCTCAAAGCAGGCAAAAAACATGTTTTCGTAATTCTAGCATCCTAAAATTAGGTCAGCTGAAAGGGTGGACTTGTAGACACTGAGTGATCTCTGACACAGGGCACAGAGCGGAACCAGGTCCGGGAAGCACCTGGCAGGGAGGTAGCACCTGGCTGGGCCGTAGTCTTTCTGAGCGGGAGCAGCTGGGTCCAAGGATGGAGAAGCTGAGCTAAGGCTGTGGTGAGGGCAGGAACGGGGCCAAGATGGACAGGGCTGGAGTCATAGGCAGGCGACCTTGCAGTCACACTCACACTCACGAGAGCCCTGAGCCTAGTTTAGCGCTGTGCTGTTGTCATTGTGAAATTCTTAATAATACGCCAGTCCACTGTTCCTTGCGTCCCTGTCGGTGTGTGGCTTTTGTGATGTCCCACGAGCACAGAATTCCAGAGAATCCACAATGCGTGGGAGCCCAATGAGACTCAAAGCAGTTAGAAGCTAAGTGTGTTATTTCTGTGGCTAAGTGGGGTGCCCACCACCCCAAGAGGCTGCCCTTTCTCTTCAAATAAGAATTTGCTTGGAACGTAGAAGGTAGTGGTGTTCTAAGAAACAGGAGCTACTGTCAACCCTGTCGCATCCTTTCTTATTCATGTTACTTCTCTGTCTTAGCCACTCAAGTTGAAAACCATGACCTGGGAGGAAAGGAAAACAGACCAACCACAGTCCGTTTCCTCTCAGGCCTTCTTCACTCATTAGTAAGCTGCAGGTAGACAGTGGGAGGAGAACGTGCATATATCAAGTGAAAACAACATCAGGCGAGTTAGTTTTGCACAGCGTTCTTGCTGTTCTGATACGAATAAAATACATGTCTATGAGCTACCAAATATGTGTGTAATTTTGGCGATTCTGCATACGAGTTAAATGATCTGTTTGCATTTAAAAGTGGCATTGGAAAATATAAAGTGAAATTCATGCTAATAATTTTAAATTGTATTATTTCTTCGAGTGGCATTAAGTAGCGTATAAAAAATATTGTGGTAAGTCAAGAGGAAGACCACTGAAGAAAGAAAGAAGTTTTGTGTTTTAATATTTTTTATTCACTTCTCCCCTACTTTGTGAATGAGCGGCCTGCGTTTATTTTGCACTGGGCCCTACAAATTTATGTTGCCAGCCCTGAGTTCAAGGTTTCGCCTAGGACTTAAAGACCCAAGAGAATCTGTGCCCTTGGGAAAGCATTTTGGCTCGCTTTTTTTCTTGCCCAGGTGTTTGCCTTCTTCTGTAATTTGACCCTGTCTCTGATCCAGGTGGCTGATGGCTCCACAGCAGAGCTAGGCGTAAGCCAGGCTGTCTTGATTCCAATACCAGCTCTGCTTTTGCTGGCTGTGTGGTCTCAGACAGGTCGCTTGACCTCTCTCTGCCCCAGTTTTGCCATCTTTCCAGTGGGGATTTTGATAACAGTACCTACCTCAAAGCGTTGTTGAGAAGGTTAGATAAATAAATGCCTGCAAAGTGCCCAGGACAAGCCCTCGTAACCTACGACTGGGACTCGATATGTGTGAGTACTGTCATCATAGCACTTAACACAGTTTCACTGTTCAGTTGAAGAAATCCCTGGGTGCCCTCTCCTGTTGCATCTTGGTGACGCTGGAAGACTGGCCAAAACTCGGTCCCTGTGCTGAGGAAGGGGCTGTGGGGAATGAGGCTTGTCACCAGGCCCCGGGCTTTGGGTCTGTGCCGACTCTGGGACGCTGTGCAAGGCAGTAGGTCCGGTGTTGTGTTGGGGGAACTTTGAGGAGGGGAGGTGTCTCTTGGTCTCCAAGTCTGTATGAGCCTGCTAGGGCTGCCATGCAGAGTCCCACAAATAGGTGGCTTCAACAATGGAAATCTATTATCTCACAGTTCTGGAGGGTAAAAGCCTGAGCTTGAGGAGTTGGCAGGGTTGATTTCTCCTGAAGCCTCTCTCCTTAGCATGTAGACAACTGTCTTCTCCCTGTGTTGTCACATCATCCTCCCTCTGTGTGCATCTGTGTCCAGATCTCTTCTCGGAAGGACACCGGTCATATTGGATTAAGGTCCACCCATATGACCTCATTTACCCTTAAAGATTCTAGCTCCAAATGTAGTTGCCCCTTTAAAGATTCTAGCTCCAAATGTAGTTGCATCCTGACACTGGGGGTTAGGACTTCAACATGCAAATCTTGGGAGACACAATTCTGCTCCTAACAACATCTGTGGGCACATGGCTGTTCTGTGGGTCTCTGTGACCGCATATTTGCACACCTGTGTTTCTGAGTCAGTGTTTGCGTATCTGTCATTCTGAGTGTCTGACCTTTGGTGACTTTGTCCTTGTGAGTGAGTCTGTGATGCCGGGGCTCCTGGGTCTCGGTGTGCCTATGTTCACGAGGCCTCGACAGCGTTCCGCGTCCACCTGCCCATGATGTGAGTGTGTCTGAATTGGTGTTTAATCCAGGATGCGGGGGGCCCGTAGGAACAGGATCTGCTCACCTCTGGGTCTCTGTGCACGTGGTTCCTATTGTGTGTGAAACTGTGTGTGTGTCTGTAAATCTGAAATCTGACCAGCCGTGTGGCTGGAAGGCAGCATTTGAAAGGAGAGGCGAAGGATCGTGTGAATTTGAGATCTGAAAGAAGACAGTGTGTTTACAAAAACGGAAGAACAGTGGATTAAACACATGTCGGCGACGTCGGTGAGAGGACTGCAGCTGAGGCCGGGCGGGCCCAGGCGCGAATGCCGTGGCATGTCGATGTCTTTAAAACTGTCACCAAACCCCATACAGAAGCAAACAATGGGACTGAGTGGAGTCTGCGGTGGGGGCGGGAGCGGAGGAGGCAGCAGGGTCTGGGAGGCGGCGTCATCATGAAGGCCGCCTTGTCTTTTTCTTGCTCTCCACCCACTTCTCTCCCGCTGAAACGAATCTGCACCCTGAGCCCTGGAGCAGTAGGGCAGGCGTGACCCTCACACGCAGAGCCCCTCTCAGGCTGGGCTCAGTGCTTTTTCTCTGTTCCTCCCTACAAGCCTGCAAGAAGGTTATTGTTAGCCCCAGCTAAGAGCTGAGGAAAATGAGACCCAGAGAGAGAAAGGGCCTCGGTCCAGGCTACGGCATCTGGGATTTGAACTGAGGTCTGCGTGATTGCTCTCAGGATTCTTGGGATGGTATTTGGTTAAAAACGAATGAATGAATGAATGAATGAATGAGTTTGGTTAAAAACAACTGAATGAATGAACAAATGAACGCGTGAATGAAAGAATGTACTTTGAGGTAGAATCTACGTTCAAGCCCTAGTTAACACCCCGAAGGGCAGTAGCTAACCCCGACTTTATCCCCATCCCCATTGGTCCTGTCTTAAATGGGGCTGATCACTTGGATCTATTCTTTTTGGAAAATCAGTGGCAGTTGAGAGGCAGTGGACACTGGTGGCTTCTAACCGAGGGAACAGACATTTTCTTGGGAAACAAATAAAATAGAGGTGGTCAGAACAGAGTTCCTTTTGTCCCCCAATTTTCCCCCAAACACAAACACTAAATGCAGCATTGGTCTGGCTTGGCTGTGGACCCGGGTTTGAATATTGGCTCCACCCCACGCTTACCCGTCCATATTCCTTACTCTTCTGTTCTTGCTTTATGTTTTCATTGAACAGACTTCAATGCATAGCTCTTTCGTGTTACTCTTTTATCTCCAGGTCTTGGGGTACGAATGGCCCCCTTGGATGTACCCGTGGGGTCTTTCTCTTGGGGGCTTGTTTTCTTGTATGCTTCGTAATTGTCCATGAACCCACAATAAGCAGGGCTTTTAACCCTGGGGGTCTCACGGGCCCTAGTTGTATCTGTGGAGCAGTTTGAAGTTTGCCTCCTTGGGAACCCCAAGGTCTTTCTCTGGCTCCAGGTGAGGTTGCTTATTAGTTTCCCAGGATCAGTCTCCATGGCTCCGGGCTTTACCCTGGAGTGTGGTGCAGCCGTAGACACCTGCTTTCTTTTCCATTCTTGACAGAGGTGGATGGCGAGTCTTTTTGCCGCTTTCACAGACCAGTGGGCAGAATGTCCTCCCATAAGTTTTGATAGGCAGTGTTTCTGTCTTGATTTATTTTTAAGTCTGGTACTTTATAATTTCCACGATGGTGTCTTTTTGGACTGACTACCATCTGGAAACGTCTTCGTGACTAGCTCTTTTGCTTCTTCCCAATTTCCATGTTGGTGCTGTCTATTTTCTTACTTGAGTCTTGCTACGTAGCCTTATTTACAGTCTGATTCTTCCACCACAGACTTCTTTGAGGGTAAAAGTCCCCTTCTAACTGCGCCTTTGGCTTCAATCTACAAGTTTTGATAAGGAATGTTTTCTAACTCCAGTGTCCTAATGGCCATTGCAATTTTGTCTTTGACCCTTCATTGATTTACAGGTGCCTTGTTTACTTTCCAAGGTTTCCTTTTCCTTTATCATTTGTCAGCTCTAACAGACGTTTAGAGTGGATACTAAGTAGAAAGGACAAGTAGAGGTGTCTGGAGATAAAGCGACATTGCCTGATGGTGAGCACACAAGCAGGGAATCCGGTAGCCAGGTGGAACCAGGCTTGATTTAGCCATGTTACTTGGATGTCCTAGCTCCACCGAAGGTCTTGGGACCTTTGGCTGCTCATGGGGAATTGGTAGCTCAAGAGCCCTGGGTTCAGTTGTCCTGGAGTCTCTGTCTCTTAGCAAGCACTTCCCTGGGGCTCCTGGCTTTATGCACATAGCTCAGTTCTAGCCCATTGCATTCTGAAGACCCAAAGCTTCCCCTGCCCAGGCATCCCCTCAACCTCAGGTCCTGCTCACCTTCCAACATTGGATTCTCTCTTCGTCTGGTTCCTGTGGCTTCCTCTTTCTTGGCTTTGAACTCAGCTATGCATTTACATTATATATATATATATTTTATCTAGTATTTTAATGTTAGTAGAATAGGAGAGGGGATTTTCAATATTGGCTCAATGTACCACATTGTCTAGAAGTTTCTGGCATGATTAACCTTTGAGCAAGACACTTAACTTCTTTGAACCTGAGTTTCTTCATCTATAAAATAAGTAGGTCCTATAATAGGAACATCTACAAAATAGGCTGTTAAAAGAATGTGAGACAGGTGTGCCAAGAATTTAATATATATGGTGCCTAGAACGTAGTAGGTGTCCAATAAATGGTAGATGTTATCATTTCTGGTTCTATTATACATATAAAGATCTGGGGCTCAGAGAGATTATGTAACTGGCCTAAAGTCACACAACTGGTCAGTGGATAGAACCCCAGATGTCTGTGTCTTCCTAGTCTATGAGCCAGACATGTGAGTGAAGAGGTCTTTAGAGTGACCCAGGCCCCAGTCACCATCTAAATATACTGTCATGAGACACCCCAAGTTAGAACTGTCTAGCAAAACCCAGTCAACTTCCAGATTCGTGAGCAAAGTAAACGATTGCTGTTATTCTAAGTCACTGTTTTGGGAAGAAATAGAAACCAGGAGCCCGTCCCACTGCTTACTAGGTACCGTTAACTCCTTGGGCAGACAGAGGAGATGGCGCTGCATCATTTGTTCATTCATCCATTTACTCAACAAACATGTATCACTTGAGCCCTGATTGTGCCTCAGGCTCTTTGCTAGGCACTGGGGATTCAGTGGTAAACAAGACAGACAAGATAGAAAACAAACGAACAATTAAATAAAAAAGAAAATACCAGGTAGTGATCAATGCTGGGATGAAAATAAAACATGATGAGACAGAGTGACAAATGGAGGCTTTTCGACTCGGGTGATGAGGGAAGATGTCTCTGAGGCATTGAAGTTGAGATGAATGCTAAGAGGGAGTAAGATTTGGCAGCAGAATATTGCAGGCAGAAAGAATTGCTCGTGGAAATGCCCTACAGTGGGAATGAGCTTGGTGTGTTTGGGCATTCTTCACAGGCTGCTGTGGCTGGAGCATAATGAATGTGGGAGCAAAGGACAGGAAGGGAGTGCTGAGAGGTAGGTAGGGTCACCACAGGTGAGGCTTTGTAGGCCAACGAAAAGATTTTGGATCTTTTTCCGAATGCAGTGGGTTGGCTCTGGAGGGCATTTTAGCAAGGCGGTATGTCAATCAGGATCGGATAGGCTATGCTGCAGTAATAAATACTCAATTCTCAGAGCCTTTCTACAATAGAAGTTTACTTCTCTGTTACCTAACATTCTACTGTGGTCTGAAGATTTTCCTCTAAATGGCAGCTCAGGAACTTAGGCTGTCTCCATCTTGTAGCTCCATACTCTTGTAGCTTCAAGGTCACCTTGATGTCATCTCCATAGGGGCAGGTAGAAGGAGGGAAGAGAATGAGGAAGACACACCAGATACTTATCCTTCTGAACCTGAAGTAACACAGATCACTCTACTCACCTCCGATTGGCCAAAACTAGTCACATGGCCAAGCTAACCGCAAGGGAGGCTGGGAAATGTAAAGGAGCACACACATGCATTGGAGAGCCCCAGCAGTCTCTACCACGGATAGCGATAGAAGCTGATTTATATTGCAGACTGGTACTCTGGTTACTGCGTGAAGCATGTGAGTCATGAGAACAGTGGGAGTCCTAGCTTTGACCAAGCTATGAAATCGTAACCTAATTCCCTCCCCTTTTGAATTTTTGTCCCTTGTAACCTTAAATACTATGCAAATTTTACCTCCCGGAGCAAAAAACACTGGAAGTTGTGTCCTGAAGGGATGGTCAGATCAAAGTTGGAGTTAAGAGTTCAAAACCTAATGTTTAATCAGGGAGGCCCTGATTCCCAGACTTTGGGATCATGGATTGGTAAATTCCAAAAACTGGAAAGCAACAAAGAGCTATTTTTTATCTCAGAAGGCCGTACCATCATCATCACTTCCTAGAATAAAAGGCATCTTAATATTGAGAAGACAGAAGGAAATAATAGTGCAATAAAGAACATCCCTTTCATGGAAAAGACAGTTGATAACTTCACACAGATCACACACTCAGATGCATGCACAACGTGCGTGCATGGACATGCTAGCTGGGTATACACAGATACTATACGTTTGTTGGCTTCCTGGAACTGCCCATGAGAACTTTTTATCATCAAATAAGGGAGTCTGTGCCATGACCCACTGTAAACCTATTCGGAGTTGCCTGTGTAAGAAGCTGCTTGAGGCAAATTACCACTTTTCATTCAAAGAATGCCCTCAAAACTTTCAGTTTGGGAGTCACATTTGAAATCACTGCTTATCTTCTGCTGTGATATTTTAATGCTCTCATCACGTCCCTCTCAACTGATGGCCATACAGGCCTCTTACTGTAATAACTGCTTACCTGTTTGAGGTATCTTTCCCCTTAGGGCCCCTAAGGTGAATTTTGTGTACATCATGTAGCTTAAATGTTAAGCCCGAGCATTCCAGACATGCCACACGCATTCGGTATGTCCAGCCATTTTCCTGTGATGTGGTAACATACAAATGGAAATGCAATTTTGCTTTTATCGTGCCACGTTGTCCTCATTTTTCTCATTTTCCTATTTGCATTTCCTGTCTCATTGACTAGGATTGGTCCATGAAGTGGTGCTTGGAGGCTACAGGGCTGGGTGAATGACAGACAGCAGCCAAGGGCCAGAGCCAAACATAGAGGTTTAGAAACTGGGATGCTGAGAGCCTAGGGCAGCCAAACAGGCAAAAGGCGTTAGTCCCTGTGAATGCAGGAGAAGCAGGTGGAATCTGCCCAACTCCTGCAGGTGCTGTCCAGGGTTTTCTAGGTCCCCCAGTTCACCCTGCAGGCCCCTCCAGAGCCTGTCACCAATCACCCAGGTGCCCTTTACACATGACCTTTCTGCCTGGAGCACCATTTCCTGCCTGGCCAACTTGTATGCATCCTTCCAATGGAACATGCTCTGCCTTCTTCCACACCGATGAAAATAAACTTGGCGCTCAGGAGAGACACCTGAGTTTATTTTACCACCCTGAGCCTTGAGCCTGACATAACCGGTGTGAGATACAAGAGAAAAAAAGGAGGCCAAGACAGCTCCCAGGGTTTTAGCTGAGCACCTGGGAAGATGGAGTTTTTAATAGATGAGACGGGGAAGACTGAGCGGAGGAGTGGATTTGGAAGGGAGGATCAGGAGCTGAGTTCCAGATGCGTTACATTTGAGGTGCCCACTAGACACGTCAGGTCGGCTGTTGGATATACACATACACACACTGTTTGGAGTTAGGGAAGGGGACCGAGCTAGAGACATAAATTTGGGAGTCATCAGTACAAGACTGGTATTTAAAATCATTTTTGGATGCAGTTACGTGGGATGTGGCTCCCAAAGGCCCTCACTCTGGGACACCAGATCCTTCCAGCTGGTCTTGGCCGCCACTTAAGCTTACTCTTTCCCCTCCCAGCCATGTATCCTTCACAATGGCTTCTGCAGACCTCCGGCCCTCCTCTACACTGCGTATCTGTACAGCTTTTCCTTCTTTGCCTGCTTATTGGCTGTTCCTCATTCTTCAAGGACCACGGATACATCCTTTTTCTCTGTAGCTTCTTCCTGGGAGAATGACTATTTCTATTTTCACGATTACAACAGCAGTTTGACTATATGTAGTGATACCCTTGGGCAGGTTACTTCACACCATATTGTAATACCTGTGCCATCGACAAATATTTTGAAAGATTACCCAATGTGTTTTCTCTTTGGCAATTCCTTCTAGCACCTCAGCCTGAGCCTCTTCCCTCTTTAAAGCCTCTTTCCTGAGGCTTAGTACCTCAGGGAAGGAATGATACAAAGCAAAAGAAAAAACAAATAGCAAAAACAAAGGGTTAACTTCTTGGCTTTGGGCTTTCAGATTTCACTATTAAAAATCATGGTGTCAAGAAAATAAGAGCACAAACCACGGATTGGGAGCAAATATTTGCAAACAACAGTGCCTGGTACCCGGGAGTAGGTAAATAGATGTGACCTTGCTCTGCATCCCAGTTTAATGATTCCAACTTAGATCTGATCATTTCTGGGCCTATCAGATTCTCTCTCCATCTGTCTGGAATTGGGGCTTAGAGACGCTTGTCAGTGTCGGTGGGTCATTGGAACTGACACGATATAGACGGGGGCTGAGGGTACCACCAGGGTAGCCCCTGTTAGATAGCAAATCGGGAGAAGAAGAAAAAAGTGGTCTGTTAGAAAGGGCAGACAATGGAGGCAAACACACCCCAACTGGAGCAACAGGAAGGCGAGTGGCCCTGGAAAAACCCTAGAACTTTCCTGCTTTGTTACTGCTTTCACGAGAATCTTCGTTTGTTCTGCAAATTCTCTTTTGCCTAAGCTAATATGAATGCATTTCTGTTACTAACAGCCACATAATTGTGGACCAACAATCCCCTGAATCCCCTTTAGACTGAGCATCTTGAAGGAAGAATGATTTTGTTCACTTCCCTGAACCCAGGAGCCTGGCCAGGACTCTAGTGAGGGACCGAAGGCACGTGGTTATCCATAGACTAGCAGGTGGGGCTGTGGAAGAACCTGTCCAAGAATTTTGTATGACAAAATTAAAAGCATTTGCTTTGGAATTTGTTGCCACAGTGTGACTTAGGAAGCCGCAATTTCCATAGTTACAATGTGGGAATCACAATCCTGCTTCCTGGATCAATGTTGGTATTCAGGGAAATAATTTATGCAGAAGGGCCTCGCCCAGTGCCCTCTGAGTGGGAGTTATCACGATTCCTATCAACTGCTGTTGAGAACTGACATTATTCATTCAAGAAATATTTGTTGAGTACCTATGGTGTCCTGGAGACAAGACTCCCTCGGTCCCCTGCCTTCACGAGGCTTAGAGTCTAAAAGCAGAGAAAGTGGCTTTTTCTGTGATGCCTTCTTTGTGCTAGCTCTCTGGGTCAAGTTCCTCTCAATTAGGGAGGGCATGGAAAAAATTACAGTCTGGGTCTGTCATCATGTGGCGCCTCCATGTACTAAAAGCACTTCTGCACGTGGTATGGGTTTCTTCATTTCAACAGCACCGTTTGTGGTTATTCTATGTTTATTTTTCACATCCTTCTAGTCAAACTCTTGTGAAAAAGAGCCAGCCATATTTACACACCTGCCTCACAAGCATGTCGACCCCACCTGCTTGCCTCCTTCTCCTAACAAGCATCTGTGTTCAATCTGGGAGCATAGATCAGATCAAAAACTTCAGACCAGGGAACAGTTGTGTTTAGCCAGCAAGGCTGATAACTGATGAAATTTTCCCCTCACTCTCTGCAAGGCAGAATCAATTCGTTCTAGTTCGCACAGATCAATAACAGAACACAGTCGTAGGAGTAAGGATGTGTGTATTAATTGAGAGAGCCCTTGAGGAAGACCATTGAGGACAAAAACGAGTGGTAGGAATCTCAAGTTCAGGAGGCTGCTCGAGTTGGTGCTTGACCTGCGGGGGGTCGAGGGGTGGGGAGGAGGGGGGCTGGTAAGCAGGGAGGACCTGCCCTCCAAACTGTTGGCCACGCTTTACCCACCTCTTTCAGAACAAACGCTTTGTGGCATTGAATACCCTCTGGGGTCTCTTCATGTCTGAAATACACTAACACTTTTTTTCTTATTATAAAGTTTATATATGTTCATTACTGAAAATTTTTTAAAATCTTAACTGCCTTCCTCTCTGATAAGGAAACAGTGATTGTTATTTTGTTTTGTTTTGTTTTTTTTTTCCAGCTGTATTGGGATATAATAGACATATAGCATTGTGTAAGTTTAGGGTATACGACACGATGATTTGATATGCATATACACTACTGTGAAATGACTACCACAATAAGGGTAGTTAACACACCCATCACCTTACATAGTTACTTATTTTGTGGTGAGAACTTTTAAGATCTACTCTGTTAGCAACTTTCAAACATACAGTAGGGTTTTGTTAGTTACAGTCACCATGCTGAAGTTAGATCCCTAGAACTTATTCACTTGTAAATTCATCTCAGAAAGTCTGTATCTTTGACCACCTTCACCCATCCCCTCCCCCGCCGCAGTCCCGCCGACCCCACTCCTGGCAAGTGTCAATCTACTCTCTGTTTCTAGGAGTTTGGTGTTTTTAGATTCCACATGTAAGGGAGCTCATTTGGTGTTTGTCTTTCTCTGTCTGACTTAGCATAATGTCCTCAAGGTTTCTCTGTCGTTGTCACAAATGGCAGGATTTTCTCCATTTTTATGGCTGAATAATATTCCTTGTATATATCGCCCATATTTTCTTTATCAATTTATCCATCAACAGACACTTAGGTTGTTTCCGTGTCTTGGCTACTGTGAATAATACTGCAATGAATGTGGGGGTACAGATGTCTCTTCCAGACCCTGTTTTCATTTCCTTTGGATATATACCCAAAAGAGGAATTACCAGGTCACCTGGTAATTCTATTTTTAATTTTTTGAGAAACTTCCATAGTGTTTTCCAAGGAAATGGTGGTTTTTATTGGCCTGGCAATATGGCCGGCCTCAGGAGGTGACCATGATTGACCAAACCGACTTCCTAGCCTCCCTTGCAGTTAGGAGTGCCATGTGACCCGTTTCTGGCCCACGGGATTTTGGTAAGTCTGCTGGGGAGTTTCTGGGAAAAATTTTGCTCCTCATCCCCTCTCCTGCTGTAGAAGAGGAGGCCATGATGTCTGAAGCTGGAGGAGCCATCCTATGTCCATGAGGCAACAAACATGAGCATAAAAGACTACCATCTGAGGTTGTCGGCAAAGGATGGAAGGACATGTGTTCTTCATATCTTCATTCTCCGATAATGAGACTGAGGTAGCTAATCGCTGGCCCGTAAAATAAATGACTATTGTTTGAGCCACTGTTGTTGGCTGTTGTTACTCGCATCCATATATCTAAGATATGCTAAAATATAGATATAGATATCCTGAGAGAGAAAATAAAGCCTCTACCCTCCCTCCAGATATAGGCACTATTAAACTGTTAATATTGGAATGCATTTTCCTAAGTATTTTATGCATATATTAATATATATAAATAATCACTATTAAATATAAAGTTAATAGGCTGATAGAATAAATACATTGTTCTATAAGCTGCTTTTTATTACTATGTCAGTAGAGTTTGTTTTTTTTTTAACAACTCACTCTTCTATTGCTAGACATTTAGGATCTATCTAATATTTTCTCATTATAAGCAATGCTGAAATAATTATCCTTGAACATACATCTGTGTGCACTTGCCTGAGTGTTTCCTTGGGATAATTATTAGACATGGACAGAGTAAACGCTGACACATCTATCTATTAAACAAATGTTTACTGAGGGGCTAGTATGTGCCGCACATTCAGCCTGATGAACAGATACCTTGGTGGAGCTTTTAGTCTGATGGGAAGACTGACAGTCGAACAGGTAAACAAATGGCAGGTAGCTACAGATTGCGATGACTGATAAGTGGGCAACGAACTCATGTGGCATGAAAACCACGAGTCCCTGTTGAGATAGATGACCGCTGCAGGCTTCCAAGGAGGTGACACTGAAGCTGAGAGTTTAAGGATGAGCAGGCCCAGGACCCATAAAGATGAAGAGGAGGAATGCGCTAAGTGAAGGCCCCCAGGGAAGAAAGAGCTTCGATGTTTAAGGATCAAAAAGGAAACCAGTGGGACTGGGGCACCTGAGAAGACGGTGGCCGGGAGGGCGAGGTCCAGACCAAACAAGATCTTGTAGGTCGTGCTGGAGCATTTGAATTTTATTTTAGTTTAGTCATTGGAGGGCTGTAAGCAAGTGAGTGACTTGCTGTGTTTTATTAATATTATTTTTTAATGATCACTTTGGTTGCTATTATTCATTATTTGGATGGAGGCAAAGCTAGGAGACCAGTAAGTTATTGAAGTGGTCTAGGCAAGATAATATGGTTTGAAGTAGGGTATTAGAAATATACACATGGATCAGTGGATAAAACCAAGGCATTTATAAACAGAGAACTTAATATATGATAAAAGTATGTATTCCTATACACAATAATGCTTTAACAGATGTGAAAATATAATGTAGAGCTTATATTTCTATTTCATATTCATTATTAATGTAATATTCTTATATTAATGTAATAGAATTACTCAGGTCAAAAATGTCCTGGATATGTTCCCGTATTTGTTTATCAAAATAAGTTATGAAGTAATCTTTTCCTATTCCATTGTACCCCATCCTCCAAATTATATTAGTTCTTTGATTTGGATTCCACTGAATTTATAAATTGAGTTGGGGAGATATGACAGCTTTGCAATATAGAGACATCCTGCCCAGGGATTTGTTATGTTTTTCCATTTATTAAGGACTTCTTTTATGTCCTTCAGTAAGGTTTTATAGTTTCTTTCTATGTGCCTTGCCATTTCCTG
Source organism: Pteropus medius (assembly GCF_902729225.1). Classification (NCBI taxonomy): domain Eukaryota; kingdom Metazoa; phylum Chordata; class Mammalia; order Chiroptera; family Pteropodidae; genus Pteropus; species Pteropus medius. The sequence goes on from NW_024356335.1 coordinate 2,645,979, forward strand.
CTAAGGTTATGCCTAGGTATTTTATAGTTTTCATTGCTAATGTGAATATCTTTTTAAAAAATTATACTTTCTAAATGGAAATTACTGGTATTTAGTGTTGTATTTAGGGGCTCCCATAAATAATACCTTGCTCTCTCTTCTGAGTTTGGAAGAAACCGAGGCATTAAATATAGGAAATGAGAAAACTTTTATTACTAATAAAGCTGACTGGAACATGTAGCTTTTGACCTGTAGCCATGTGGGCTTGCTATATTCCCCCCTGACTTGAGTAGATTTGCCTCTGTAGTAGCAGGCAGTACTGGACAATGCTATCTCTCTGCCCTAGAAACAGGTCCACTTACCACATGGTGGAGAGTACATGAAAATATTTGTTCCCTACAATCAGCCAAAGCCAAAAAGAGAACTCAGAAACATCCATTCTTGTCCAGTTCCTTCTCCCAAATTCACTAATCAGATAGATCACTCGTCTTCCCCTAGAGTGGAGAGAGGCCAAGCTTCTTATTCCAATGAAAATCCCCCTATATGAAGAAAACTTTTCCCGTAGTATTTAGGAAAGCCATTGATTTTGATGCTTATTTCATAACTGGCCACTTTACCAAAACCTCTAAAATTTTTATTTGATGCTCTTCAATTTTTATTTCAGGTATGCACTTAAATGACACTTTTGTCTCTTCCTTTCCAAAGTTTGTATTTCTTATTTTATTTTATTGCATTGGCTTCAGTTTTTAGCAATTATAGTAGGCATCCTTGTTTTGTTTTTGACTTAGATGGGAATACCTTCAGTGTTTCACTATTAAAAGCTTGATGGCTTTCGATAAATAAACTGTCACGTTAAGAAGTTTAAATTTTCTTCCTTGCTTACTAAGAGGTTTTTAAAAATGTATAAGTAGTTGAAGTTTATTAAATACTTTTAAAGTATCTATCCTGTTGATGATATCCTGTGATTTATTTTCCTATAACATTGTGATGAATTTACATATTCCCTAATGTCGAATTATCCTTGTACTTTCAGAATAAATCTTGATCATGATGAGTTTGGTTTGTTTTACAGCAAGCCAGATTCAAATTGCTCAATTTTTATTTAGTAGTTTTGCAACTATTATATACTTAAGGGGGTTGGTCTACAGCAGTGATTTATATATTGGAGATTAATTGGTAAACTTCTGGTCCTGGCTCAGGTAGTTTGGAGAATGCCAGGTTGAACAGGTTTCTTTACTCCTGTTGTGGCTATTGGGGCATATTTGGTTAAGGGTGTAGTTTGCTTCTGCTTTTTTTTTTTTTTTTTTTTTTACCAGTCGCTCCAGTGAGGGTAAAGCTCCGGACTCCACTCCTAAACTTGCACCTTTTTAACCTCTGGCTCGTACCTTTTCCAGGTTCTCTAGGGCAGCACCTCTGCTTAAAACGTTCCCTCTAGATGCTTCCCTGAGGCTGGCCTCATAACCCTGGCTCTAGGCCTGTGTGGGTACATCATTTGCCCAGCATATGGGGAGGTGGGAAATCGCTAGCAGATTGGGGTCAATTTAAGAGGCCTGGGATTAGCAGTGGGGTCTGGGGCCTGGCTAAGCTTGTGTTGGGTCAGGTGGGGCAGTGGGGTGTCCTGAATTGGAGTGAGCTGAATTGAAGGATTGGCTTGGGGTTTCGTAAAGCCTAGGAGGGCAGAGTGGGCCAGGTGTCCCTGCAGGAGGCCAACGCGTGTGTGCATGTGTGTGTGCATGTGTGCGTGCGTGTGTGTGTATGTGTAACGGTTATCCAGGGCTCCAAGTGGCCTGGGGCCTCCCAGGGATCTGCGGCAGAGCGTTAGGGCTGGTTTAGGATAAAGTGAGGCCTAGGAGAGCTGAGTGGACCGCGGGGTCCCTGCAAGAGACCAGCTTGGGGGAGGGGATTACTGGTGTCCCAGCCCCGTGGAGGCCGGGGGCTCCCGGGGGCCTGAGGTGGGGGTTGCTTGCAGGCTCTGCGAGGCCCGGGCGGCGGCGGGGGCCGGGGGCGAGGCCGGCGTGGGGAGACGGGGTGCCGGCCGGGCGGCGGCGCGGGCTCCGAACGCCAGGGTTCCCGCTGCCTCCCTCCCGCCCGAGGCAGCTTCGGGCGCCGGCCGCCTCCCTCGGAGCCGGAGCCGGAGCCAGCGCCAGCGCCGCGAGGCCCGGAGCCCGGCCCGCCGCCGTCGTTGTCGCCGCCGCCGCCAGGCCGCGCCCCGCCCCTGCCGCCGCCGCCGCCGCCGCCGCTCCCGGTGAGGCTCGCGCTCGAGCTGCGGCGCCGGCCCCGCCGCCTGGGCCCCGGGCCCGGCCCCTCCCGCGCCGCACGGGCGATGAGAAGCTGCTTCTGCGTGAGACGGAGCCGGGACCCGCCGCCGCCCCAGCCGCCGCCGCCGCCGCCGCCGCCCCAGCGGGGAACAGTTAAGTGAGGCCGCGCGGCCGGGCGCCGCGGAGGCTCGGCCGGGCCGGCCCTGCTGCCCCGGCGGGCGGGCGGGCGGGCGCGCGCGCGGGCCCCGGCCCCAGGGTCGGGCGGGCGGGGCCGGGCCGGCCGGGGCCTGCGGGCTCCGTGCCCGGCCCGCCGCGGGGACAGGCCCGGCGCTCTCCGCCCGGCCCTGAGCGCCGCGGCGCCCCGTCCCGGCGTGGCCCTGCGCGTGCGGGCGGGACAGAGCTCCGGGACCCAGGTGCAAGCAGCGCCCCCCGGGCCGGGACAGGTGAGGGCCTCTCCACAGCCCCCTCCGCCTGTTCGAAAGGCGAAAGGCGAGGCGGCTCACCTGTGCCCAGGCCGCCGCGGCCACCTGGCACAGACTGGGGACAGTCGTTTGACGGGCCTGGCCTGGGGTCCAGCTCTCTGTGGTCACGTGGGTGCAGACCAGCGTGCACCTGAGCCTCGGGCATCATCTGAGGTGTGGCCTCATCTGTGACCTGGGGACCGCAGAGAGGACACCCAAGGCCAGGGCGCGGGCGACCCCGGGTACTCATCCTGGAAAGATAGTGGGCATGTTGATGAGCACCCTATGGAGACTCCAGCTTAAGTGAGGGACAGGGACTGGGACAACAGCTATGGCCTAGTGCAGGGGGACATCAAATCCCCAGAGACAGATCCAGGTGAAGCAGGCAGACCCATGAGCATCTTTATCCTCTGTGTTACCAATACACAACTAAATTATCAGCCTTTCTCACAATTAAAGATGCGACTATTCTGTTCCCAGCTCCTCAGCAGCCTGTTCAGCAAGGCACAGAGGAAGGCCGCACCAGGGCAGAAGGCACATGGCTGTTGCCTGTTCTCTCCTCCCTGCCCCCACCCAAGACAGCGCCCACTCAGATTTCTGCCACAAAAGCAGACAGCAGGCCAGTGTCTTTAGCAGCTTTTGTCTCTGGTGGTTCCTTCTCAATATAATCTCATTGTACATTTCTGGACAGCTGGCTGGATCTCATCTCATTTTAACAGGGCTAGAAAATCTTATCAGCTGCACCAGAAAAGCCTTAGAAAAGTTAAGAGATAAGCTCTGTGGAAGCCTAGACTAAAAACTCAGTGTATTCGCAAGGTCAGTTACAGGAGGTGGGTGACACCTTTCTTTCCGAAACTGTGCTGGGTACTTCGAGGTACTGTGCCATACGAAGAATATATAAATGAGGCCTCAGAGATAGGGCCTCCGCTGGGACCTGTGCACCAAGATCCACGTGACATGGAAATTATCGGTTCATTTGAGCCTGGAGTTATCTCCGATTCGCATTTTTCATTCCTTCCTTCTAGCTTTTAGGCCACATTCCTGATTTCTGCTGAAGGCACTTCCCCTGCCCTGCCTCCATCCAGCTGGTGGGCCTTCCCCACTCCTAGCCGGAATGTTAAATGCGGGAATTTTAGATTTAGACCTCATCTTAAGCCTTGGCTTTCCTATTCACTATGTGTTCTTGGGCGAATAAACGAACTTTTCAGAGCCTCAGTTGCCTTATTTGTGGAGTGAGGCTAATGATATCTATCTCATAGGATTATGGTGAGACGTAAATGAAATATCGCAAGAGAAGTGCTTAGATCTATGCCTGCCACGGGGCAAGTGGTCAGTAAAAGTTAGCAGTTATTATTAAGCGTTTGTTAACTGCTTAATCAGAAGAGCAGCTTCATTTTATTTTAGAGTGCCTGCGTGCAAGTTATTATTCAGCTCTTCTCAGAGTAACTAGGAAGGGGTGGTAGAGTAGAAAGAGCACTGGGCTTGGACTTAGGGGCTTGATTTGAATCTCAGTCGACCTCCTGGAACCCAGGGGACCCTAGGCAAGTCATGGAACCTTGTGGAACCTTGTGGAACCTTGTGGAACCTTTCTGAACCCCCATTTCCTTATTTGTAGAAGTGGCTTAAGAATAAAACCACCCTGTAAGGCCGAATGAGCTAATATGCATGAATGCGGGTGACATTGTAGAGGGTGTGGGGGAGGTCTTCACTAAATTCAAGTGGAGTCCAACCACAGAATTTTGTGAGTCTGTTCATTATGTCACATTTCAGATTAATTCTTAGTGTGGGGAGGGCATGAAAAATGGCTGAAGAATATCTTGCTTTTGTACATTTCACAAAACCACATAACTAAAGACATTGCTGGAACCACTTTCAGGGCCTTGGAAGGTGTGGGGTGGGGGCTGAAAGTTAATCTCTTTTAATTTCGCGATGGAGCTGCTTCTGGGGGCATCAGAATCCAGATGTCCTGGAACCTTCTGCCTTAGCAGGTTGGACGTGCTCTACACTCAAAGAGCGACATCCTTGCCGCACTAGAAAGTAATGACGGTGTTGTAGTTCAGCACGGGAAATGTCAAAGGTGCTATTATGATGATGAAGATAACAGATGACTACATGGCTGGATGCGATGGGTCGAGAACACTATTTAGTTGGCTGCGGTTGAGTGGGCAGAGCCTCCTTTGTGAATTAGGTTGTAGGAGGGGAGGCCTGGGTTCCTTGAGCGTGCTGCCTTTCCCCCAGGCTGTTCTCCGTGGCTCTGAGGCCCTCCCTGGCCAGCGTTTCACTGGCCCCACTGGCTCTCCGTGGTCTTCTGCTCCCTGGGCTGCCCTGGGGAGCCCTGGTTTCTCTGCGGTTGTCTGTTCTGTTTGCAGTGGGCTTGCCTGCATCAGATCTCCTCTTCCCAGCCACTTGGGGGGCGGAGACACTGCAGGGTGTGCTTGATCTTACCTCCTTGTTGGGAACATCCTGTGGGTATATGTTGGGCTTACTTGACACACTTCTGGCAAGATCCAGGCTGAAATGTGAGAGGCTGTGGGCCTGGAGCCCAGGGGTCGCATAGTGGAGGTTTGTAGCTCATACTTCCCTGGGGACTGGGGGACTATCTTGTTGGGCTTGTGGCTAGAACCAACCATGTGAGATTGTTCTATATACACACACATTTTTAAAAAACAGATACTGATCAGCAAAACAAAATGTTCAAAAGAATATCCTTTGATCCTTTAGAAGAGAAACATAAATGGACTCTTAATGAACTAAACATCCCTAGGATGTTTATGAAAATGCAGATTTCAGGGGCTCAAACCCAGACCTTGAATCAGAATTTCTAAGGAAGGGGCCTCAAAATTTGCATGTTTAACACAAACCTTGGGTTGTACTTGTGCTTACTGAAATTTGAGAAGCACAATTGTAAATGCTTTTTTTTAAGTTGTAAAATACACATAACATGAAATTTACCTTCCTAATCACTTTTTACTGTACAGATCAGTGGCATAAAGTATATTCGCATTGTGCAGCTAATCTCCAGAACTTTTTTATCTTGCAAAACTGAAACTCTGTGCTCCCATTTCCCCCTCCCCCCAGCCCCTGGCAACCACCATTCTACTTTCTATTTCTATGAATTTGACTATTCTAGGTACCTCGTATAAGTGGAATCATATAGTTTTTGTGTTTTTGTGACTGGCTTATTTCACTTAGCATAATGCCTTCAAGGGTTATCCACTCTGTAGCACGCATCAGAATTTCCTTCCTTTTTAAGGCCGCATGGATGTACCACGTTTCGCTTATCCATTCATCTGTCTGTGGACACTTGGATTGATTGCTTCCGCCTTTTGGCTATTGTGAATAATGCTGCTGTGAACATGGATGTACAAATAACTCTTGGAGACCCTGTTTTCAGTTCTTTGGGCATACATACCCAGATGTATCGCTAGATCGTAGAGAAGTTCTCTTTTTAACTTTTTGAGGCACCTCCATACTGTTTTCCATAGCGGCTGCATTTCTGTTTCCACCAACAGTGTACCAGGGTCCCAGTTTTTCCACATCCTTGCCAACACTGATATTGTACTTTTTGATCATAGCTGTCTTAAAGAGTATAAGGTGACATCTCATTGTGGTTTTGGTTTGCGTTGTCCTAATGATTAGTGATGTTGCACATCTTTTCATATGCTTATTGGCCATTTGAATATCATCTTTGGAGAAATGTTTATTCAAGTCTTTTGCCCATTTTTTTCACTGAGATGTTTGCTTTTTTGTTGTCGAGTTATAGGAGTTCTTTATAGATTTGGATTTTCATTCCTTATCAGATATATAGTTTGCAAATGTTTTCTCCCATTCCCTAGGTTGACTTTTTCACTCTGTGAAGTGTGTCTTTTGATGTAAGTTCTACATATGCATGCTTGATTGCATGCTCGCTTTCTTATTATTTATGCCTACAGCACCTGGTCTTCCTAGGTGGTCTCCCATCCAAGTACTAACCAGGCCCGACCCTGCTTAGCTTCCGAGATCAGACATCGGGCTTGTTCAGGGTGGCATGGCCGTAGACCATGGACCATGGCTCCACTGGGGCACGAACCCAGTACCTTCTGCGTGTAAAGCAGACGTACTAACCGCCACACTATGGAACCATGTCCTACATATTCTTTATATACATTGTAACCCTGTAGAAAAAATAGTATCGTCTATTATTTCGATTTTTATGGGGACGGAAACTTAGGCTCAGTTTAGTTAACGCGCTTGGGGTCACACAGCTGTAAGTGTCAGCTGAGATCCAAGCTCAGGTCCCTCTGACTCCAAAGCTCGCAGCCTGCTGTTCCTCTTTACTTCTCATTTCCCCACTGAGCTAATAGCAGAAGGAGGCCCCGTGGGGGTCTGCAGGAAGTGGTGCTGGTTTGAGAAGCATTCAGTTACAGGAGAGGAACTGTGAATGGAAGACTTGGCAATCTCTTCCTTCCGACCAGTAGATCTGTGTTACTGCTGAGACCTTAGAAACGACAGAGCAGTGCAGACAGGTTTTTAACTGTTTTGATCATTTGTTTGTTTGTTTAAGCATTTCATCGGCTTGTTTCAGAGCCCATCTGCTCCTCACAGTTCCCCCAACAGTCCGTGTTTGTTCTGTCCATGTCTTCGGCCTGTGATATCTTCACTACTCCGTACCCTCCATCTTTCAAGGGGGCCAGATGGAGTGGCATCTCTCCTGTCACGTCTCCGTGACTCACCAGGCACGAGGGAGTGTCCCCTCATTTGCAGTCCCTTTCTTCCTGGTTATTTCCTCCAGCCTCTGAGCTCCACGAGCGGTGGCCATGTCCTCTTCTCCGCTGGATCACCCAGCACGGTGGCATTGGCCCCAGACCCGTTAAATCAGAACCTGGGATTGGCAGGGGCAACTGTAGTTTTTACAAGCTCCTTAGGGGAGTCTTCTGTGCAGCCAGCCTGGGGGTCCACTGGGCCCCGTCAAGCCCTCCTCCAGCCTGTGTGAACTGAGTCAGACCTACCTCTGGAGCTGCCCAGAGTACTTTCCTTTTGCTTCCCTGCAGGTGGCCCATCCCTAGAATTGTGCTGTTTGTCCTGCATGGGGCTGCTTGATGTGCCTTTCTTTATCCAATGAGATATGGGTAGTTTCGAGAGGATGAGAGGAACTTCATTCATTTGTTCTTCTTCCATCCATCTATCCACAGTCCATTTATTGAGTACCCACTGTGGTGGACACAGCACCTCTGAACAACTTATATTCTGCTAGGAAAAGTGTGTTTTAACCTTCTGAGAGGCAAGGTTGTGCGTGTGCGTGTGCGTGTGCATGTGTGTGCATGCACACATGTGTACACATGTATCTCTTAAGACCGTGTCCTTGGACAACATTAGGATTCGCAGTGACAGCACCCGTCTGGCTGGGCAGTTGGGGGAAGGTTTGGGGAGAATGGGAGATGTGACTCACATTTGGAGTGATGGGGTGGGTGTCATAGGGGAGGAACTGGGTGGCCTTCATTGCAGTCCTGGCTGACTTGTGTTGCAGAGGGAAAGACTGGGGCTGTTCCCTATAGTCGATTACCTTGAGGTTTTTTCCATCCATTCATTCAGTCAGTCATCAGACATCTGATGGGTACATACTGTCTTGTATTCAAAGTTTGGATTGTGGGCCAGCTGTTTGAGCATCACCAGAGCTTCTTAGAAATGCAGCTTCCCAGGCTCCATCCTAGACCTGTTGAATGAGTATCTCTGGGAATGAGTTCAAGAATCTCTGTTTTAACAAACTCCAGGTGACTCTTATGCATGCTAGAATTTGGTAACTCCTGCACCAGAGAGTCAGATTTTTCATCTTCCTCAGTGCATACCCTCCCCCAGTGCTTGGCATAAAAGCTCACCACAAATATTTGTGGACCGACGGCTGCGTGCCAGGTCCTGTTAGGTCCTGGGAATTTGGGAGAGGCTTTGTGGGGACGACGGCAAGGTCAGCCCACTTTGAGGTATTAATGGGACACTGGATACACACCTGAGTCTCAGGAGAAAATTCTGGTCTGAGGGGGTATTTGGGAAGTCATCAGTGTACAGGTGGAATAATTGGATGCCCAGATGTATGAAAAGAAACTCTCCAAACCCGTGTGAAAGTCAGAGAGGGGTGGCGGTGGAGGCGCTTGCCTGGCTGACCCGAGGCCATGTGTTTTGATGATTCTGGCCTGGGACCCCACACGCCCAGCGTTAGGATAACGTATTGGCTTCTCCTTCCTCTGTAGACGCTGTGGCCATCAGGGTAGGGGTGCACCTCATGTCACTGAACATCAAGAGAGCATTGCTCTTGGCCTCCTGGCATGGTGTCATTCGTAGGGCATCTGCCTCTGTTAGGGTCCTCTGTCCTCCTTCTCTCTAAGGGACAATGTGGCACCAAGACCTGATGGGAGTGGGCAGGGATGACCCCCATTTGTGGTGATCGAAGGCAAGTTGGTGTGGTACTCACAGTGCGCTGGAGAATGCCACTCCCCCCGCCAGCACCAGGATCCTGGTTTTGCAGAGTCAGGCCTGTAACGGGCAGGCGTTTGACTGCTGCAGTGCTGTAGAACTTGAAACCGGATTTATTTTTGGAGAGTGAATTCCAGTATCTAGAATTGCACTGTATAGGCTGTAGCAACCTGAACCCCAGGCCTGCCTCACGTGGTTTGTGGCAAATCTGTTTGGTAATCAAATGGTTAATGTAAGTCTAAGCGTAGGTCAGAGTAGATGCGTTTATACACCAGATTCTTCTATTAGAAGCAACAGACTTTTAGTGGGGAAGAGGAAGTGCTTGCCATTGTTAGTTCCCTAGCTGGAAAATTCTTTGTGACCTAAGAGAGCTTAGAAAAATATTTGCTTTCGTTCCCTAATATCTTAGCAGCCTGTGGCTTGTAGCCACCTGACCACACTTAACAGTGTTTGTCAGGGTGGTTTGGCTTCTGACTGGTCATTCGGTAAGTGGTCCAGACCGAAGTGCGGGAGGTGCCAGGATGCTATCCTGAGGTCCGACAGTGGCGCCTCTCAGCCTACGCACTGCCTCCCACGTGGCCCCAGCAGCCGGCTGGCCATTCGCCTGGGTGCTGCATGGACCCTGGCCTCAGCTTTCCTCAGGAGGTAGGTCTCTGCATCTTGGCTGCATGGAAGTGTCCCGGTTGGTGTGTTTGTGTGTGCTCTGGTGTGCATCGGTGAAGCCTGGCCACGGCCTCCCTCCCATGTGGACGGAACAGTGTCCTTTTGTCCCCTGCTTAAGATTTGTCAGCAGAAAGGTGCCAGTAGCTGTGGGACAACAGAGGGGGGCGTGGATTCCTGCAGACCACCCCTGCCACTTGGAAACACACAAAGCCGTTGGCCATGGCAGCAGCTTTTCCTGGGGGACAGCCGGTCTTAGTGAGACCCTGCTCTTGGGCTGTTTCCCACGGCGAGTGAAATACTTATCCACCGCTCTGCCCCAGCCCCGAAAGCTGGTAGCTGCAGGCAGACACTTCAGACACTTTATGTCTTTTGGGCCCTTGACTTTGGATTTCAAACAAGCCAGTTGCAATTTCATCCTTCTGTTGGAACTTAATTAACCCACTGGTTTTGTCATTTCATTTACAGTGGCCCAATTTAACCGCCCCCCCTTCCTCAATACTTTGAAATTACTCTTCGAAAGTTGTGTGGCCAGTCAGGCCTTCAGCCCTGGGCAGTGCTGTCTGCTGGCACTGACTGCTTCTGAGCCGGCTGGGAGGCTGGCGGGGCTCCTGCTGTTCCTGCTTTGAAGGCAGTGCCCCCTGCCCCTTGCAGTTGTTGCCCACGACCCCACCCCCACCCCAAGCACTTTACACTTCTCAGCCTGCACCCCACCCCTTCGCTGGAAGGGCCTCAGTGAAGAGAGGTCGGAGCTCTGTGAGTTGGGTTTGATTTCAGTACAGGAGTTGATAAAATGAGATAAACCCCAGGCTCAGGGGGCCAGGGAAATTAAACAGAGATGATATCAAAGTTCCCCTGAGTTTTCAACTGTGATACAGTAGTTTAGTTTCCTCCCAGACCAGGGCGGGAGGCTCGCCTTTGATTCGGAAACAATGTTCGGCATCGGTTAAGCCCAGCACTACTGACTTTTAGGGATTAAGCACACTGTTGTAGTAATTCTTTGATCAGCTACAAGGGAGCAGTGTGCTGTCTGTGCGAAGGGGCTTTATAGTTAAAGTTCATTTCTCTGTGAACCCAGGATGCTGGCACTGGCTGGCACTGGCGAGCGTTGCAGCGCTGAGAGCTGGGGCCGCCCCGGGCGCCGTTTGCAGCATTGCAGGCAGAAGCAGGAAACGGGTTTCTCCCACCCAGTATTTCTGTATAGTATTCATCCAGCATGACGTAGAAAAATAATCCTCCTGCTTGCAAAGCACAGCGCACCCTAACTGACCCCAGCTAGTCCTAGTGAGTACATGCAGTATGCACGCCCGCATGCGCACATGCACACAGTCACAGTCACGCTCCTGCCTTTCCCAGGCAAAATCCTCCGGGACAGACACAGGAACAGCTGCCGGGAGCCAATTCTGCAGCCCCCAGCCTTGCAAATGATCTAGCAGAGGCTGGCCTGGCATGGGTATAGGGACCAGATGACCTGTGAGGTTCAGTTAGGAGGACTAGCTCAAGGTCAGTGTTGCCACAGCACGCCCTCCACACCCAAGAGCAGGTGTGACTCCCAGGTGCTGCCACCACCTTCATTCCTGACCTGGCATTTACCGAGTACTCACTTAGTCTCGGGTTGGCTCAGTCGGTCGTTGTGAGTAATCTCCACGTCTGTTGTCTTGTTATCTAAAATACTGGGTCAACTTTTGGCTTTCACCATCGAGACCCTCCTTGCAGCCACAGCGGCGATGGTGGAGGTTTCCCACAGCGCTCCCCGCTCCTCCTGGTTGGCCCTGCAACTTGCAGTTGGTAATGGAGCCCTGTGTGCTGTCGCCGGAGCTCACCCCGCACCATACATCAACCCGTTCCCTCCTGTGCAGTGCGCGGATGTCCCTCATTAGGCCTAAATTTACCTCCGTCCTACACAAACATGGCCTTAGCTCATTTTTATGGTTGTAAATTATTTATGAAGGAAATGTTGAATCTTGAAACCGAGGTGTGAGGAAAATTAATCCCATGTTACTTTCATCTTTCTCTACTTTTCTCCCCCTTGCTTCACTTATTGGGCTATGGCTGGAGAAAGGAGAGCTTTGGCATTTTAAATATAATTAGTGTTGAAACTGCTTCTCAGTCGGATGGGATGTTGGCCTCTCTGCACAGTGTCGTGGGAAGCAGACCAGACTGGGGAAGGAGGGCTGGAAGCCCTGTGCAGCTCTGCCACCCGCACGGTATCTGAGAACTCTAGGCCTCAGTTTCCTCTCCTCTAAAACAGGGATAATACGACCCAGCCGCTTCCGGGTTTCATGCGAGCATTGATTGAGGAGGATCCCGAGAAAGCTTTTTGAGAATCGCAAATGCAGGGGAGGTGTGTAAGTGTGTTTTGTGTGCAGTTAGGACTTTGAGATAGAGGTAGATGCTGGTGGGGATGCTGCTGAGGGTGAAGCCAGGCATTGTTGGTATTTTATGTTTTCAACCAGCATTGCCTCTTACCAGACAGGTTAATGTTGGCCTTAAACACCCTGTCCCCCTCCCTTTCCCTCCCTGGGCAGATTCGCTCTGCAGGCCAGCATTAATGGCCTCTTCTCCCCGTCTCAGAGGCCTGGCCTGTGACCCTGGGTGGCTGAGTACTCGGCGGTGCCATCCCTTCTGGCTCAAGGCTCCACGCAGCCTGGGAAATGTGGAGTGCTAGTTAATAAATGGCCTTTTGTTAGGAAGGTCAATTGAAGTGACGGTAGAGACGCTGTTAAAAGTAATTTGCAGTCAGAAAATATGTAATTCAGGGCAAGCTGCTTTGAGTGATTGCCTCTGCCATGGATATCTTGGGCGTTTCTCATTAAAAGCTTCCTTTGCTGGTGGTGGTGCTTCCTCCACTGCGGAGCTGGCCTCAGCCCCACGTAGCGAGGAGTCATTTGTCTGCATTTCACAAAAGGCTGCCTTGATCCCCAGGGCACGCAGCTGGGGGGAAAGGAAAGAAGAAGGCGTGCGAGATGCTCTGTGCTAATGCTCCGCACAGGGCATCCTCCCATCCTGCAGGCTGGGCTGTGACCAGGCGCACACGGGCACAGGCCGCTGGCTCCTTTGTCTGCCTCAGCTGCAGGCAGCCTGCAGCCATCTTGGAACCTGCTGCTGGGCTGCTTCCCTGGTGCATTCTGGGAGCAGCATCGTTGCTTTAAGAGTGAATTCACCCTGCTGTATTTGATAGCCTGCTTCAGAGCAAAAGAGAGCAATCGTCATCAGTACCTCGTGGAGGATATTTTAACCCAAGGACGTGAATCTATCAGCACATAAAATATTTCTTATTTATTCCCATGCTTATCTCCCCCTTCCTCTCTCTTAGATAGTAGAGGCAGTACTATCTTAATAATAATAAAAAAAACTTACCTCGCATGTTCTTTATTAAATTCACAGCATGATATTTTAGCTCTGGCAGAATCCTTACACTCTGTTAATGACTTGTTAATTGCAAAGCATTTTGGTAACCAACAGCAGGTACCGGTATTTTGCAAACCGCAGCAATGTTATTGTCATGTTACCAATAATATGGGTTTTTCCAAGAGAAGATACTTTTTGATCAGTGTTTGCTTTGAATTGGGCCAGTGCCCATATTTAATTCTAAACCTTCTTTATTGGGGAGTGTGCATGCATATTTATTCACTAAATATTTACTTCATGCCTACTGTGTGCAGGAAGCACTAAGCCCTGTGCTTTATGCAGATAAAGCTGCCTAGTAAATGCAGTTTGAAAATTAAAAAATGATGCAGTGGTGCGGTGTGGTATCCTTATGCCTTGCCCTGGGCTTCTGGAAGCTTATTTTCAGTAGAATTAAGTAAAGCAGAACTTAGTTTGGCTTTTATCATAAATGGGGGCCGAGGGTACAGGTACTGCCAGGCACTTCCTTGTTTTGATTGGAGACTTGGCTCCATTGCCTTGACAAGTCTGTTTCTTGAGCCTTTAGTGCTGATGACACAGGTGACTTGCATACAGCATTTTGGTTGTTCCTATTTAGGAGGCATAGTCATTTTTAATAGCCTCTGCCTCTTCCGATTCAAGGCTGAGAACTAAGACTGTTCCTTCTGCCTGCCTGGTTAGGTCGGGGTTTGGTTTGCTTCAGAAGCCGTAACCAGCCCTGGGAGATCTGGCCGACCTACAGCCAGTGGAATTTCATTGCTGCAGAAGGAGGCGGGATTTAACCTGCTCTTTTTCACTGCTTGTCCTTTTAAAAGTGCGAAGAGCCATTTACATAAGGTGTTAGCTTTTTTATTTGCTTTCTGGTGCATTGCCGCTCCAGCCGCCCAGACCCTAGTGCTCTCTATACACTGCTTGTCTCCTGTGCTCACATCAGGAGGCAGTCAGCAACAGAATAATAATTCCGTTTTCCCTCCCTTTCTCCCACAGTGCCCAGCGAGAATTACGGTCCTTGTTAGTGCTTAGCTCTGAGTAAATGCCCACACGACCTGTGGGATTAAACACAACAAAGGGGCCTGACAGTCCTCCTGGGAATGGTGCCTGCCACGTTTCTGGTCAGTTACACTGGACCCGTGTACCCCAAACCCCGCCAGTCACATCTGCTTTTTGTCAAGAGCCTATTGTGTGCCAGGGACATCTCCAGGCCATTCATTCACTTACATGACTCTTAGATTTCGTAACGGCTCTGCGACTGTCAGTATCATGACTCCTTGTTGCTCCGAGTCACCAGCTCGTAAGTCCTGGAGCCCGGACCGGAGCTCCATTCCTTTGACTCCGTGCCCAGAAGACTTTCTTCCATGTGTGTATTTGCAAAGCTCTTCCAGCGGAACAGTCCACCCTTGGTTGTGGGTTTGGAAGTCTGTACCTCCAGAAGGAAGTAGTATAAGGGAGAGAAACGCAGGGTGGGGTTAGACTTGGCCAAGTCCGATTTATCCTCGGAGAACTGCTGGTATTTGTTCAGAAGTCAGGCAGCTGGACGGGAGATCTGAGAATGTTTTGCTTTTGGGTTTGAGTCAAAATTCCCTACTCAGAGCAGGGACAAGCCCTCATTAACTATGTTATCAGTATTCAGAACTAACCCGAGAGGAACAGGGGCCAGCGATGTTTTGAATTCTTGATCTGAGGAAAGGCTCAGGTAAGGTCAGGGATCCTTTAGCCAGTCCAGGTGTGTGGAGCTTAGCTCGGGATACTCGCCCCAGGAACCTGGCTCTGTCTGTTTGAGGCTTTGCATTGTTCACTTTAAACACTCAGTGTGAATTTTGTGCTTTCTTTCCCCTTTTCGGAACCAGGACCAATCCACCATGCCTGAAGTCAAAGACCTTTCGGAAGCCTTGCCAGAGACGTCAATGGATCCCATCACGGGAGTGGGGGTGGTGGCTTCTCGGAACCGAGGCCCGACAGGCTATGATGTAGTAAGTCAGGATACTGCTTTGTACCTTTTGTTCACTGATCCAGCAAATATTTATCTCCTGTGTTCAAGACTCTCTGAACCTGTGTGTAGGATATGTTTCTTCCCTCCAGGAACTTAAGCAGGGAGGGGATGCGTCACCAATGGGCACGTGTGGGGAGGGTCCCAGTTTGGGAGCCACAGTACCTGAGCCCACCGAGGCTGTTTCTGTGGCTGATCACTTGACCTCTGTGATGCTCAGTTTCACTTTCTGTAAAATTCAGGGGTTGGACTAGTTGATTTCCAAAGTCACTTCTAGTTGTGACATTTCATGAAAAGGATCCACGAGTCTGAAGGACCCTTGGTGGTTGTCATCGATTGCCCTACATGTATAAATGTATTGCCGTATATTCATACAGCTCTCTATAGTTTACAAAACTGGTTCCTCCCCACAAACTCATTTAGCTCTCACGACTGCACCGGAAGAGCAAGTAGCTTTATCTCCTCTTTGCTGACCAGGAGGACCCAAGCTCCGGGAAGTAAAGTGCCACAGTGCCCGTCCTTGGGAGTGGCGAGTCAGGACCAGACCCCTCCCAAGTCCAGCACTCTGACTGACCACAGCACCCCAGCTGAGCAGAGGACTCGCCTTGCTTCTCAGCAGACTGCTCTGTGGTGTGCGGTAGTACCGATGGCTGGAATTGGTTATTTTGTTGTTTCAGTCGATTAATGCCGATTTGAGTGGAGCTTGAAAAATGCAGAGTAACGTCAGGAGGGTTTAATGCTGTCGCCATGTGTCCTGAGAGTCTCAGGTGGTCTCGCTTTCACTTGCCTCATCTTGTTTATGACAGCGTTTTATTCTCGTTCACTGAAAGTGTGCACCAAGAATACTTAAGAATGAAAGAATGGAGCGGCAGCTAGAGCTGGAACTGCCGCCGTGACTGGATGAGTGCCTGATGTCCCAGGGGTGGGAGGACCGCAGTGCCTGGCCCAGAAGGAGCCCTAAGGCAGCGCTCCCAAGCTCGGCGCTGTTGACATTTCCGGCCAGATAATCAGATAATTATGTTTTGCGGGGCTGCAGTCCTGTGCACCGGAGGCTGTTTAGCAGCATCCCTGATCTCTCCCCATTAGATGCCAAAAAACAAGGCCCCCCCCCGCTGTGACAACCAAAACTGTGTCCAGAAATTACCGAACGTCCCCAGGAGGAGGGGCTTGGTTGGTGGGCAGAATCAGCCCCCAGCGAGAACAGCGCAGTAGGTATTGGGTCAGCCGGCGCTGGGTCCCGGGCGAGGAAGGAGGAGAAGCCTGTTAAAACGCTCCTCATCACTTTCCCAACTGTTTGAAATCTTATAAACATTTTTAAAGTGAAAGAATGAAGGAGTCTTTTCTGACAAAGATTTGAGTCTTACCTGCTGTCTGACTTCAAAGCACCGTTTGAATGTATAACTTGCCATAAAATAGAATCATTAGATATGGCTTTGTGCCATAAACTCTTGGGGAAGCTAATAAAAATGTTCCTGATTTGAGAAGCCAGAATATCTTTTGATGAATGAGATATGAAGCAGCACGCCGTGCATCGGGGCAGAGCCGGGTGCCCGGGTGTCTGGGAGGGCTTTCCCGGGGGGCTCACACCCAGGGCATGGGTCTCCCGGCCTTCTTGCTGTGCTCTTTTGTTGGTCTGTGTCTTTCACGTTCTGCTTGTACCTTTGGGGTCATCTCGAATGTTTGGCCAGTGGGTGGCAGATGGCCTTTGATAGTCTGGCTCTCTGAACGTCTTGGTACGTCTGACAGGAGCGGAATCTATCCCTATCATTTTCTCCTAACACCCAGCCTAGGGCAGAAGGGCGCAGTGGGAAATGAGTAAAATTAATAAGCACATTTCATGATCATGCTGCGCCATGCATTACAGTGAAAGGTGAGCAGGGCCAGAGGCTCCAGGGGTCAGCCTGGCAATTACCCAGCCTCCCCGCCGAGGTGGAGGGTGGCCGGGCTCCCTCGGAAGGTCCTTTCGGGAGAGAGCCGGAGTCATCCCGTCCTGACCGCTGGACTCTCAGATAAGCATCTGGGCATTTGGTTCCCCGGAAGTCTGACCCTGAGTTCAAGGAGAATGGGGTGGGGTGTGGCGGGGCGGGGAGACCAACTCCCCCATCCCCTTTGTCCGGAGTTTTGTGTGAAGTCAACATCTAAACTGAAACGTAAGGCGCTTCGTTGTGGCCAGGCCACAGAGATGCTTCCCCAGAACTGCAGTGGCTGGGGAGTGCCCGCTGCGGCTCGTGGCGAGCCTGCTGTGTGTCACATCTGCTGTAGGAGTCGTGTCCCCGTGCAGTCACATTAAGCCCTGGGGCTGTGAGGCACCGGATGGACGGCTGACCCTGGATGGACAGCCGACCCCAGGTGGCACCGCCACGACAGGCCCTGTTGCTGTCCGAAGTAAAAGATGCCAAATGTTTATGAAAATTAAATTTTATAACTTCTCTCCAGGTCAGGGAAAGCGTCTTAGGCTAGGGGGCTGGAGATCATTTGCTAAACTTCTCCATTTATCGTCTCGATTTCTGCAGTCCGCTCTGAAACAGCCTCCCCTCTCTGTTCCCCAGCGCTCGGCGTGGCTGGCGGTGATACCCCCTGCCGTCAGGGTGGGTGGGTCTCGGGTCTTTGTGACGCCATACTACCTGGCGTAATGACTGTCCTAGACACCTGGTGTTGGCCGAAGGTAGTACATGCTGTTTTGTCATGTGTGGATGGTCAGTTTTCAGTAAATCATAATGCCGTAGAAACACTTCATGCCGAAACTCCTGTGCATAGAATTCAGCTTTGATTTCCAAGTGGCTCAGGATGTTGCGGTGTCTAAGGCCTCAGGCCGGACATCACTGATGACCATTGTTGGGTGTATTCGTGTGTATTTCCAGTGAAATACAGCCTACCTTTTACCTAAATTCTTTTGCCTTTCTAAACTAGTCTTTACAACTCAGAGACTAAAGCCACAGCACTGCATTTATGAGATGACTCTTTCCAGAAAGGCGAGTTCATCCTTTGATAACACTCTTTTTGGCAGTGTACTTTCACATGATAGTATATTTCTGGGGGACAAAAACAGAAAGTCAATCATACAGGGAAAGAATAATCAAACACTCCAGAGTGTTTTAATTTAAAAATTTTAATTTATCCAACCTATTTTTTGAGTACCTACTATATGCCTGCTAGGAGCTGGGCTATAACGGTGAGTGAGAACATGTACTGTTCCTGCCTTTGTGAAGCTTGCAGTCTAGAGGGAGAGAAAGGCAATTAAACGATCCCACGAATAAACGTAAAACTGAAATTATGGTAAGTGCTTTGAAGGGAAGCCCTAACGCTCTGTCTCTCAGATCGAGCTCTGCAGATCTATCCATGTCTCTTGCTTGATCCCAGATGATGACGGCATGAACCCCTTCCAACTTGCTTCTAGATGTCGCTCCCTTCCATGCCCCGAGACCTGCCAAGCATCTGTCCTCCAGCTTTTTTCTGAGCCTTTCCCAGGGCACCACCTCAAGTGTGCTCAGAGTTCTTCCTTGCTCCCCTGTCAGCACACCGTGCAGTTTTTGTTGGTGACGTCTGCGAGGTCGCCCCCGGCTGGGTACAGCGCCCCTGCTAACCTGGCAGCGACCGCTTCCGCCTTCTGGCCTGAGTGGGGATGGACGCCACTCTCTCTCCTGTTCCGTTCTTCTGTGACCTTCCACGGTTTCCCACAGAACGGCTGAGACCAGAATTACTTTTCAGGAGACTTTTCTGGAGCTTTGAGGATGAAGGGAATGAGAGTAAAAAAAAATCTCAGAGAATCTCGACGCCTACGGCCGAGGCCCAGGTCGGTCCTCTGACCCGCGGCTGGCCCAGCTGGCCCTGCTTTCGGTCCTCTAACCCAGAATGGCGTTAGAACGCCATCCGGAGAGTCCTGGCCAAACCAAGTCTTGGCCTCCGAGAGACTAAGAGAGATTTTTCTTCTTCCTCACTCTAATCTAAGACCTCCTCCATGTCTTCCCTGAGAAACCCCACCCTACCCATGGGAGTCTTTCTGGCACGTGACCCAGAGGTGACAGATTGTCCCCTAGTTCGGTGACTGTTCTCAGATGTCCACATGGGGGATTCTCAAGCCTTTATGGGCCTCAGTTCCATGGAGGACCCCATGTCCCAAATTCCTGCTGTAGCAGGTCTGGGGTAGTACCTGGAAATTTGCATTCTAACCAAGTCCCCGAGGATGTTAATGCTGCTGGTCCAGGGGCCACACGTTGAGAACTATTGGTCTAAGTTAAGGCATTCCTAAATAATGGCTACATGTGGTCACCACAAGTCTGTCTCAGGAAGGGCTGTGCTGACTTTTCCTGTTGTTTTTCAGCCTCTTGATTTAAAGTTCAAGAGGCCTCTGGGGATATGTGTGTAATGTTGGTGGGTTTTTTTTAGAAACATATTTTAAACATGGGATGATACTATTAATACTCTTCTAACTTTAAAAATAATACAATATTGTGGGCATAAGCATATCAATCCATATAGGTGTAGCTCATCCTTTTAATAATGCTTATTTTATTATCTGGCTATACTAAAATTTGGCTAAAAATCCCATATTGAAGGACATTCAGGTTTTTTCCATTTTGTAATTTTAATATTATAAAAAAAACCGAAACATTCTTGTATATGTGTATGTGTCTTGACATGATTGTCCTGTTAGCTCCATAGAATAATTTCATAGGTTAGAATTATTGGGTCAGGGTATTCACATTTTAAATCCGATAGATATTACCAACTGCCTTCCAGAAAAGTTGTGACATTTTGTCATTTTCTATTCTCATTAAGTGAGCGTGAGCACAGTAAGTTCGGTGGGGTGGGGGTGAGTTGACTATATCGTCCCTCCCTCTAGGCTTTGCACCATCTTCAAAGATACCACAGCTGGGTGTATCTTTGAGAACAAGGGGCTGAATGACGATGCGCACACTTGTTTCCGTGATAGCCGTGGGTCTTCTCCCCAAAAGGCTTCTCATGTTTGATAACCAGATGTAGGACAAAAATCTAAGTTCTTTAACTGGGCACACATGGTTTCACTGTATCATCGAGTCTCACTTCACCTCACATCTTGGGGCTTATTGAACCTCTCATTTTCTCATGTTCAGAATAAGTATGAGCTTTGTATCGTCACACCTCTGAGCCTACTTTTTCCATATTTCCAAGATTCCTATACCCCTCCTGTTTTGGTAAAATTTTACTCATCCTTTAAAACCCAGTTCGAACAGCTCCTCAGTGAAACTTTTCCTGGCATTACTCATTCATTCATTTATTTATTCATGAATTGGTTTCATAAATATTCATTGACTACCTACTGTTGTGCAAGGCACTAGGAATCAGAGTATTCTGGAAGGTCGGGTCCCATAAGGTGATGAGTGAGAATGGACGGATGGATGAGGCCAGGTCACAACAGAATAGTGTAAGCCACACAAAGTTTATTCTGAGGGTGGTGGGAGTCATTGAAGGACTTTAAGG
Source organism: Pteropus medius (assembly GCF_902729225.1). NCBI lineage: Eukaryota > Metazoa > Chordata > Mammalia > Chiroptera > Pteropodidae > Pteropus > Pteropus medius. The sequence goes on from NW_024356335.1 coordinate 2,666,618, forward strand.
AGAAGCGGTTCTTTCTTAGACTTGTGCTTTTAAAAGTTTGCTTGTTGCGCACAACAAGGAAAATAACTGGACAGTGTAGACTGAGGCGAGTGAATGAGTCGGCAGGTTCCGTGTTAGCGCAAGGTGAGAGGGTCAGTGTGGCCTAACCCGTTAATTGTGGGGATGGAAGGAAGTGGCTGGATCAGAGGGCTGTGGGCCACGGGGATCAAAATACATATTCTTTCACAGAAAAAAAAATAGATTGAATGTTGGGAGATGGATGCAGAGGTTAAGGAAAGGGTTGGGCCAGAATGACACCAGCATGTCATGCTGTCTGTTGAGATAGCAACATAGACAATCAGGCAGGCGGCGGGCGGGAGGAGGCCAGCTGGTTCGGTTTTGGACACGCCGAATTGGAGGTGCTTGTGTAACGTCTAGGTGTCAAGCAGCTCTATCTAGGTCAGAAGGTCCGGAGAGAGGTCTGAGTGTCCTCATCACACGCAGAGACCATGGCGTAACGGAGATGGTCCAGGGAGAAGGTGTGGAACCGGAAGAGACGAGGTGTCATCTCAGAGACCACATCAGAGTCCCCTGGAGTATCGCTGCTTAGGGATGGATGTGGCAGAGGCACTGAGAAGGGGACCAGGGCTGAGCATCCACCAGGTAGGTGGAATGTTAGTAAGAAGCTGAAGGAAAAAGTATTTCTGCAAGAAGGGGTGGTCAGTAATGTTCAGAGTTACCTAAAGGGTAAGTAAAATGAGACCAAAAGGTTCCCATTGGGTTTTAATAGCAAGGAGGTGGCTGTGAACTTGGTGGCAGGCACAGAAACAAGACTGGAGGGGACTTGAAGAGTCCAGCAGAAGTGGGAGGCGGCTCTGGGAGGTCGAGCACAGATAACCTTTAAGGAAGGGAGGACGGGGGGAAGGTGATCCCTGGAGGATGACATGGCACCACAAGTCTGTTTTTCTCTGTTTAAAGTTCGAAAGTGTTGCGCGTGTGTAGTCGCTGGTGGGCGGAGCCAGCAGTGAGGCCGGGCTGACAGCGGTGGAGAGACGGGAGCGTGTGCCGAAGCCGGGCCCGTGAGGGGCAGAGGCCTTGGCATCCAGAGCCTGGTCAGAGAGAAGCCGGCAAGTCGCGTTTGTGTGGCTCTCGTCGCTTGCTGCCGCGTGCTGGGTAGCCAGCCTCGGTCGTGGCCTCCACCGGCCGGCAGCTCGTGGACCCGGCATCGCGAAGGCCTCCGCTTCCCGCTTCTTTCTCCCCCACTCTCCTCCCCCATCCCCCACCTCCCTTTCTCTCAACACCCCTGCTCATCCCTGCGCCCAATTAGACAGCACGCCGTTTCTTAAAAACGGCCGGATCCGTGTAATTTATATGTGCCCTAAATATATTTGGGGTTTTCTAAATGATTGGAAGTTTCACATGCTTAAATGTCAAATGTGAGGCGCTTTGGGGGCCTAGGAGAGGTCGGCTTTCCTCTGGACCGGAGGGCTGTGTCTAGGGGACACAGAGAGGGATAACTTTAAAATCCTAAACCTGCAAGTGAGGCCCTGTTATTTTACTCACCAAAATGGTAAAAGCAAAAAAAAAAAAAAAAAAATCTAGATACTGATGCAGATTCAAGCAAGCTGATATTTTTATAGAGTGCTCAGAAAAACTTTTAAAAATCACATGAAAAGCATGTGAAGATGGTAATAATATCTTATTAAAAACATATGGCAGATAACAAGTGAAAAATGTGGGCCATAACCATATGTCCAGTCTAATCACAGCTGTCCATGGATCTCCAGAAAGCTGAAGTTGGGTGGGGGTGGGGGTGGAATGGCCCCTGAGCAAGGCAGGAAGATGCCCTTTCTTTCTCCTGGCCAGAGGACAGTGCGGGCCCAAGACCCCAGGAGGTGCCCCCTCCTGAAGCTCCACCTCTGAAGTAAATGCAGAAGCTGGAGGGGTGGTGTACAGTGTGGCTTCTTCCTGGGCCTCCGGTCCCCTCCCCACTCCCCACAGCTCTGCATCCAGGGCCCACTCCCAGGTCAAAAATAACCAGACTAAGGCCCACCCTCACACTGGTTTATTTTCAGAACCAGAGCTTGTTTTGATAAAATGTACCAGGTGTTCCTCCCTTTTGTTTCATTAGAAAATATTTACTGAAACATGGAAAGTGGTTTTGTGACCAGCCCCCAGGCCTTTGTTTCCTGTGGCCTGGATTAGCAAACGTCCGGACCTCTTGCATCTCCCCTGCCCGTTCCCCTTCACCCTGCAGAGCCTCAAGGAGTGGAGCAGGCCAGAGAGGGTGCCTGTGCTTAGCACGGTGCCTGTGCTTAGCACAGTGCCTGGCACCCAGGAGGTGCGAGGGAAGCAAACGTTGGCTGTTGTTAGGACAACTGTATCAGAAATAGTGGCTTAAATTGCCTCCTTCTAGGCATCTCTCCCCTACCGGCTTGGAATTTGGGTTTTGCCCCAAAGATTGGAATGATGACTTATTCATAGTTGGTTCAAGTGGAGAATGGAGTGGACAGATGGGGAACAGTTCAGCGTCCTGGTATTTGCCCGTTTGCTAAAACTTCCTATTTGCTATTCAGAAAGGCTTCTAACAATGAAACCTCAACTCAGTGGATTAATGGAAAAGATGAGGGACTTGCTTTAATTTTACTTTAATTTTTTTTTCAGTTAAACTTTTTATTTGGAGATAATCGTGGATTCACATGCAGTTTTAAGAAGTAATATGGAGAGATCTTTTTACCCTTTTAACCATTTCCCCCGGTGTAACATCTTGTAAACTCTAGTGCAATATCACAACCAGGATATTGACACTGATATGGTTAAGATACAGACCACTTCTGTTTTTAAATGTACCTGGGGTTTTGTTTTTATTCAGGTGTGGAGAGGCCATCGGATCGGGAGACAACTGCCATTGAAAAGATTGTTTTCATTGGTTCCTTGGCGGGTTGGGGGCGGGGTACACCATTCCATGAAGGGCTACACGGGGAAGCACCAGGGCTGGTCAGGAGGCAGAGGGAGCGAGGGAAAAGCCTGGGCAAGAGCCTTTGTTGTGTTTTCTGTGAGAAGGGCAAGGCAAGGCAGAGTGAGCAGACTTGGCACTGTTTAAATAATTTCAGAAGGCTCTGGGCTGTAGGTGTGGTCTCTAGTTGTCAGACGCCTGGCTCTGGTGTGATTTAGGGCAGTGGGCTAGTGTCCCAGACTGAAGCCTGATAAAAGGAGGCAGGTGGAGGTGGGGACTCAGGATCACTTGGTTTGCACGTCAAAACCATTGGTAAACAAGTCGTTCACTATCTGTAGGAATTAGCTAACCTTTTTAACCACTGCGAACCACTGATTTGTTTTCCATTTCTTTGATTTTGTCATTTCAGAAATGTTATAGAAATGGAATTGTACATCATGTAACCTTTTGTGATTTACTTTTTTCCCCAAAAAAACTCAGCATAATTCTCTATAGATTCATCCATAGACTCTATTGCAGGTATGAATAGTTTGTTCCTTTTAATTGCTGAATAGTTCTCATTGACATGCCTGTACCATGGTTCGTATGACCATTTACCCACTGAAGGGCATCTTGGTGGTTTCATTTTTAGTTATTTTGAATAAAGCTGCCGTAAACACTCATGAACAAGTTTCTGTGTTAACATAGTTTTCATTGCTCCGGAACGAATGTCCAGGAGCGCAGTTGCTGGTTGTGTGGTAGTTGCCTGTTTAGTTTTTTATGAAAATGCCAAACTACTTTCCTGTGTGGCTGTAATGTTTTATATTTCTACCAGTAGTGCATGAATGATCCAGTTTCTCCACACCCTTCTCAGCATTTTTCACTGTCAATTTGTTTTTGTTTTGTTTTAGCCATTCCAATAGGTGCGTAGCGATAACTCATTTGGTTTTAATTTGTATTACTCCGGTGGCTAATGATGTTGAACATCTTTTCGTGTGCTTATTTGCCATCTCCGTATCTTCAACAAAATGTCACTTCATGTCTTATTCATGTTCTAATTGAATTGTTTGGTTTTAAGGGTTCTTTGTATATTCCAGGTATGAGCCTTTTTTTGGTTATGTGGTTTACAGATATTTTCTTCTAGTCTGTATATGTCTTTTAATCTTAACAGGGTCTTTTACAGAGCAAAAGTGTAAACTTTTGCCGAAGTCCAATTTATCAGTTTTTTTCACTTATCAATCATGTTTTCAGTGTCAAATCTAAGAACTCGTAGCCTAGCCCTAAATCCTGAAGATTGCCTTCTGTTTTTTTTCTACCTGTTTTATAGTTTTACATTTAACATTTAAGTCTGTGGCACATTTTGATTTAGTTTTTATATAAGGTGTGGTCTTGGGTCAGAGTCCCCTCCCGCCATGTGTGAACAACTGCTCCAATATTATTTGGATGGCACTCTATTCAGTTCCATTCTATGTGTCTAGCCCTCTGCCAATACCCTAGAGCATTGATTACTGCAGCTGTACAGTAAGTCTTGAAATTGGATAGACCAATACCTCCCATTTTACTTGTCTTTATACAGATTGTTTGAGCTACTCAAGTTCCTTTGTCTTTCCATATAAATTTTAGAATAATTTTGTCTATAAAAATTTTTTGCAGGAACTTAAATGGTAATTAATATTCAAAAGGGGTTTCAGACCCAGTTCCAACGTGGGGGTTCCCCATACTACCAACAAGCAAGGCTCAGACACCAGCTGCAGGTATATTACAACTCAATAGTTCTGACATTGTCCGCCAGGAGATAGCATCAGACTCCACAGGTTAAGGGCTCAGTCTCACAAGACTACCCCCTCCCCACTTCAGATGCCAGTTGCAAGTCCAAGTGGTCACCTGTGCTTCTGACTGACCGGCTATAGATCAGAGGTCAAACGACCTCCACTTCGGGTTTGATTAATTTGAGTAGTTCATAGAACTCAGAGGAACTAGATCACTGGTTTATTATAAAAGGATATGACTCAGGAACAGCCAGATGGAAGAGATGCATAGGGCAAGGTATGTGAAAAGGGCACAGAGCTTCCATGCCCTATCTTCCAGCATGCCACTGTCCCCAAATCTCCACGTGCTCACCACCCTGGAAGCTCTCCAAACTTCTTGGGGTTTTTTGGAGGCTTCATTACATAGGCATGATATATTAAATTATTGCCCACTGGTGAGTGATTGATTCAAACTTCAGTCCCTCTCCCATCCCTGGAAATCAAGGAAAGGGTTGGACTGAAAGTTTCTCTGGCAACCTACCCCCTTAGGTGCTTTCCGAAAGTCACCTCATTAATGTAAACCCAGTTGTGGTAGAAAGGGACTTGTTATGCATAGCAAGACACCCATTTCACCTTTTTGGCTCTGAAGTGATTTCAGGAACTGAGGACAAAAAAAAAGCAAATATTATGAAAAAAGATACTCCCATTATTCTTATTGCCTAAGAAATTCCAAGAATTTTGGGAGCTATGAGCCAAGAGTGAACCATGGGCGAAGACCAAATATATATTTCTTATTATAAATTACAAGGTCACAGTGTTAAATCTGTGTATCGGTTTGAGGAGAATTCACAACTTTACTGCGTTGAGTCTTCCAATTCATGAGCATAATGTGTCTCTCCATTTATTTAGCACTTCTTCGATCATTTTGTGGGTTTCAGAAGAGGACCTCTATACGTGTTTTGGTAGATTTAAGCCTACATGCTTTATTTTTTGTTTTGAACAATTGTTAATGGAATTGTATTTTTAATTTTGATGTCCATGTGTTCATTGCTATTATATAGAAATACAATTGATTTTTGTGCGTTTATCTTTGCTGAACTTTTGAGACCTTGCTGAACGTACTAGTGTGTATTCCTTGGGATTTTCTATGTAGATTATCATGCCATCTTTTCTTCCTTTTGACCTGTGAACCTTCGATTTACTTTTCTTACCTTATTGTGATGGCTGGAACATCTAGCACTATTTTGCATAAGAGTGACGAGAGTAGACATTCCTGTTTTATTTCTGATCGTGGGGGGGAAGCATTTCATCTACTACCATTAAGTATAATATTGGCTGTAGGGTTCTTGGTAGATGCTCTTTATCATTTGAGGAATTTCCTTTTGTCGATGTGAGAAATGTCCAAACACGTAGAGAATTTTTATGAGTTTATTCGAGCCAAACTGATGACAGTTGCCAGGAAGCAAAATCTCAGTGGATTGGGAAAATGCTCCAGAGAATGGCAGCTTTACAGTTTATTTCATACATTAGAATCAAAAGAGGAGACTTGCGGAGGGTTACATGAAATCCATTGGTGGTAGATTAAGGGGGTGAGAGAAAGCAAAACTGGGGTTGGGGGACTCTCTGGGATTGGGATTGGATAAAAAGTAAAATGGAGAAACACATACTTCTCTTACGTTGGTGGATGCAAGATAGTTAATAATGAACATTGACAGCACGTAGAGATGGTGTGTGGGGGACAATAACAATGAAGGGTTCTGTGCTCTGGTGCTGAGGGGAAACGAAGATCCCTCTGACGTGTCACAGGTGTGTCATCTTGGATGTGAAAAGACAATAGGCTGACCTAAGGTAAAGGTTGGCTTTTGTCAGGAAGCTACAGGCCTAGGACGTGACCACCCACCATGACTGGCTGTTAGTTAGGGATTTTTATATTCAGACCATCCTATGTGGTGACTTTAGGTCTCTTGAGTTCGTAAGGCCCACCATGCAGGCCCCCTCTGAGCTTGTCAGGTTTAGTATGTGGCCCTTTTTTTTTTTGGTCCACACTTTCTATTCCTGTTTTTCTGAGAATCTTTATCATTAATGGGTGCTGAATTTTGTCAAAAGCCTTTTCAGCATTGATTGATTTGATCATGTGATTTTTTTTTTCCCCCTTTAGCCTGTTAACATGGTGGATTACACCGATCGATGTTCAAATAATGAACCATCCTTGCATCCTTTCAATAAATCCCACTTGGTCATGATGTATAATTCTTTTATTTATCATGGAATTATCTTTGCTAATGTTTTGTTAAGAATTTCTGTCTATTCGTGAGAGATACTGATCTGTAGTTTTCTTTTTTGGTACGTTTGGTCTGGTTTGGTGTAATACTAGATTCATAAAATGAATTGGCAAGTGTTCCTTCCTCTCTGTTTTCTGGAAGAGATTGTGTAGAATCAGTATTAATAAAATATTAGGTAGGATTTAAATGTTAGGTAGAATTCTCTAGTGAGATCATCTGGGCCTGGAGATTTATTTTTTGAAAGTTTTAAAATGACAAATTCAATTTCCTTACTAGTGATAGGGCTAGTCGGATAATTTATTTCATATTGCGTAAGTTGTGGTTGTTTGTGTTTTTCGAGGAATTGTTGCTTTTCATCTAAATTGTCAAATTTATGTGTGTAGAATTATTTGTAGCATTCCCTTATTATCCTTTCCATGTCTGCAGAGTCTACAATAATAGTCTCTGATTCTGATATTGATAATTTGTGTCTTCTCTCTTTTTGATTTGTCAGTCTATACAGAAGTTTTTCAATTTTATTAACCTTTTCAAAAAACTAGCTCTTTGTTTCATTGATTTTTCTCTGTTTTTCTGTTTTCAATTTCATTAGTTTCTGCTTTTATCTTTATTATTTACTTCCTTCTGCCTGCTATGGATTTATTTTGCTCTTTTTCTAGTTTCTTGAGATAGGAGTTTAGATTATTGATTTGAGACTTTTCCTCATTTCTAATGTATACGTTTAGAGCTGTAAATTTTTCTCTCAGCGCTGCTGTAGCTGTGGCCCGCACGTCTTCAGGTGTTTTATTTTCATTTTCATTCTGGTCAGCGTGTTTCTAATTTCCCTTTAGACTTCTTCTTTGACCGTGGATTATTTAGAGTTGTGCTGTTTCGTTTCTAAGCATTTAGAGATTTTCCCATACTCTTTCAGTTGTTGATTTGTAGCTTGATTTCGTCGTGATTGTAGAACACACTCTGTGTGATTTCAGGTTTTAGTATTTGCTGAGGTTTGTGTTACAGTCCAGGAAATGGTGTACGTCGGCCCGTGTTCCATGATCGCCGGAGAAGACCGTGTATCCTGCTGTTGCTGAGCGGACTTTTCTTTACGTGTTGATTAGATCCTCTTGGTTGAGAGTGTCGTCTTGTTCTTTATTCTCGCTGATTTTCTGTCCACTCATTCTATCAATTTTTGAGAGGGGTGTTGAAGTCTCCAACTATGATTTGGGAATTGTCTTTTTTTTCCTTTATTTTGCTACACACACATTTCAGCACTGTTGTCTGGTGCATATACATTTAGGATTGCTCTGTCTCTTTAGTGTATTGGCCATTTTATCATTACATAATATTCCTTTCTGTCTGGTGATTTTCTTAGCTCTGAAGTCTCTTTTATCTGATATCAATATAGCTACTCCTGCTTCTCGTTAATTAATGTTTTCATGATGTATCTTTTTCTATACTTACTTTCAGCCTGCCTAGAACATTATAGTGGAAATAAATTTCCTGAAGATAGCATATAGGTAGGTCATGTTTTTCATCCTACTCTGCCAACTTCTGTCTTTTAATTGGTATATTTAGACCATTTATAGTTAATGTAATTATTGACATGTTAGGGCTCAAACCTGCCATTTTATTTTTTATTTTCTGTGCTCTTTTTCTTGCCTTCCTGGGGGTTACTTGAACATTTGTTAGCATTCTGTTTTGGTTTATCTAATTTTTTTTAGTATGTTTCTTTGTATAGCATTTTTAGTAGTTGCTTTTGGTATCACGTCGTGTGTTCGTGTATCTTTTAACAGTCTAGTGGTGATGTCATTTTACTAGTTCGAGTGACGTGCAGGACCCTTACTCTCTTTAATATCCTTTACCCTTCTTCATTTATAATTTTAAATATCCTCTCTACATACATTTAGAACCGTATTATAATTTTTGCTTCTACCATCAAACATAATTTAGAAAATTCAGAAGGAAAAGGAAAGTCTGTTTACCCATGTTTGTGCATGCCATGTTTTTTTTTTTCTTCCTGTTGTTCCAGAATTCTTTCTTTATCATTTCTTTTCTGTTTGGAGAGCCTCTTTAGCCGTTCTTTTCAAGCGTGTCTGCTGGGGACAAATTCTCTTACTTTTCCTTTATTTGAGAATGTCTTTATTTCCCATTCATTTCTGAAGGGGATTTCACTGAATATAGGATTCTGGATTGACAGTCCTTTTAGCACTTGAAAAATGATGTGCTAGTTCCTTCTGGCCACTGTGATTTCTAATGAGAAATTTGCCATCGTTCGAATTGTTGTTCCTCTATCTAAGTAAAGTGTTGTTCCATTCTCAATTCTTCAAAAATGTTTCTTCCCCTTATTTTTCAGAAGTTTGATTATGATGCATCTTGGTGTGGATTTATTTGGATTTATCCTGTTTGGAGTTTGCTTACCTTCTTGACTCTGTAGCTTTAAGCCTGTTGATAAATTTAGGAAGTTTTCAGCCATGATTTCTTGTCTTTTTCAGCCTCACTGTGTTCCTCCTCTCCTGGAACTCTGGTGACAGGAATGTTACAGAAATTTTTGTTACAGTCCACAGGTCCCTGAGGCTCTGTTCATTTTGGGTTCAGCCTATTTTCTATCTGTCGTTCACATTAGGTCATTTCTGTTCTATCCCCCAGTTCATTGATTCTTTCTTCTCTCTTCCATTCTGATGTTGAGGCCATTTATGAAGTTTATTTCAGTTATTATACTTTTAGTTCTTAAATTTCAATATGGTTTTTCCTTATATTTCTTATTTGCTGAGACTTTCTAGTTCTTTGCTGAGACGTTGTGCTTTTCATTTGTTTCAAACATGTTGGTAATTGCTCAGTGAAACAGTTTCATGATGGCTGCTTTAAAGTCCCCCCCGGCCCCCCACCAGATAATTCTAACATGTCATCTTGATTTGGGCTCTATAGATTGTCTCTATAGTAGTCTAGCCTCCCTATTCTGACTGCTGGCAGGGGTGGAAGTGGGGCCACAGTGTTTTATATGGTGTTTGGCTGGACTAGATCTGTTATTGTCTAAAATATAAATTGTCATCTAGAGAAAACAGGCTTTCATGGGGGCTTTTTTGGCCTGTGTCTGTTGCCGTTTCTGGGTCGCTAGCTTCTTTAGCTCCAAGTCCGGGATACGCGGGGCAAAAAGATACCCACAGAACTCACCGTCGTGTTGTTCCTTGGGTCCCAAGGTTCCTAGCTGTCTGCCTTCTTCTCTGCCCTTTCAGAGTTCACTTATGTTTCCTTCATATAATGTCCAGCAATCTTAGTTGTACTTAGCGGGAAGAACAGGAAAAAGTATATCTTATTTCATATTCCTGGAAATGGAAGTCCTAGCTTGCTTTAATTTTATTTTAATTCGGAGTTAACCAGAGAATCTATTTATTTTGAAGCCTGTTAGAAATCTTTCCTAAATATTTATGTTTCAGCCGTATTATGTATATAGACAAGAAATATACTACTTGCATGCTTGTAAAATACTTGCCAATTACTCCTTAATGTCTTCAAGACTCAACACACTTCAGGGCCACCTTTCTCAATTTTCGTGGTCCAGGTTTACAGTGTTAAGACGCTGTTTGCATGAGGGATGGTGCATATTAGGAAGAGGAGATGTGGCCGGAGGTGAGAATTGTGGGCGATGTAGGAGAATTGTGGGTTGAGAACTGGAGTTGAGATTGAAAGATCGAGATCACTGAAAGGGAGAAAGACTCTATGAGATATCTTTAAGTGAGGGAGATGAGACTAGAAGGAAGAATCTGTTCTAATTCTTGAAGTAGGCGGATATCCAGGGGGTCTGGCTACCAGTTCTGCTAATTAATTAGTTTATTATTTGTAAAGTAATGTTTTGTTTTAGCAACAGGTAACTATTATTAACAGTTTGGTGTCAATGTGTGTGTGTGTGTGTGTGTGTGTGTGTGTGTGTGAGAGGGAGAGGGAGAGAGAGGAGAGGCTATATAGTTTAGTGATCAAAAGCATAGACTCTGGAACCCTCCTACTTGGGTTCAGATCTTGGCTTTGCCGCTTTTGAGCTGTGTGACCTTGGTCAAGGTACTTACCCTCCTAGTGCCTTAGTTTCCTTGTCTCTAAAGTGTGGATTATTAACAGAACTTTCCTCATAGAATTGTGGTGAGGATTAAATGAGCTAATGTTCATGAAGAGATTAAAATAGTGACTTGCATTAGCTCAAGCTATGTAGCTTTTACTATATCATCATTATTATTAATACACATACTATATATAATATTCCTCGACTTTCCTCTTTTCCTTAGCAGTGTATGTAGGAAATCTTCCCATGCCATGACATGTGTATCAATCTCATTCTTTTTAATGGCTGTTTTTTTTTTTTACTGCATAGTAACTTGTTAGACACTGCTCTGCTAATGAAAATTTAATTTTTCCTTTGGTCTTTGAAAAGCAATGCGGTGATAAGAATCCCTGTATATATGTTTCTGGGTGTGTGCTAATGGGTAAAAGAGTATGTACATTTTAAATTTTAATAGTTACCACCAATACCTTTTTAAAACGGCTTTACCAATTTATGTATAGCCCCAGTAAAAGGTATGCAAAAGTTCCTGTTCACCCTTATCCTTACCATCATTCTTTATTATCAGTCTTCTTATTTTGCCAGACCTGAAGCTCATTGTGCAGATTTGCAGTTCTGTTATTGATAATGAGGTTGCGCATCTTTTTATGTTTATTGACCATTTGAATTTTTTCTATTCATTTCCTGATTTTATAGTTGACTCATTTTATAATTGGCTTTTGCTTATCAGTTTGTAGGATTCCCTCATATATTCTATTTATTAATTGACTATTATATGTTTTACAAACGTTTTTCTCTCAGTCCATCATTATCTTTCACTTTGTTCATAGTATCAGACTTTGTTGATGTTTGTTTGTCTTATCAAACGTTCTAGTTTTTATGTAGTCACGTCTGTCAATTTTTTTTTTTTTTTGGTCTTAATGCTTTAAAGGATACGTCTAGATGTTTAAACTAATAGGTAAAAGTTTTATGAGAAATTGTACATTTACATAGTCCCAAAGTAGCTCTCACAAAATACTTACAGAAGATTACAAGTCGGGTACCAGGCAGATGCCACCGTAAGCAAGTGACTGGTTAACATTACCAGTAATGAGACATACAGATATCACGTGCCTCTTGATATGATACACTGTGAAGAACACAGCATATTAATACATATGTGAATGTATATATTCCATATATAGAAGAGAGAGTGAAAGGAAGAAAGAAAAAACAGCTGTGGTACCATGTTAACACACAGAGAATCTAGGTGAAGGGTGGTAAACAGGAATTCTTTATATTATTTTTGTAACTGATCTCTAAATCTTAAATTATTTCAAAATAAAAAATAAAAAAAAATTAGACACGAAAAAGTCTGCCTACCCCAGGATTGTAGAAATAATATTCTATATTTTTAACGAAAACTTACTTCATCTTGTTTATTGGTTTGGCTTTTGAAACATCCAGATTTTTATTTTGGAGTCTAGCATAATAGGGTAGAGTCTAACTTATTTTTTCCAAATGTGTAGCCATTAACTAGATCTCTGCGTATATACAGGTTTGTGCTTTAGTCTGGTTAAAAGCTCATTTCCTGTCCCAAGGATGGGACGCAGCAGCTTCTCCCTTAGGGGGTTAGGGCCCTTGTGCAGAAAGTACGGGACAGGACATGAGGCAAACAAAAATCAGCTGTGCTACTGCCTCTTTCTGACCTCTGCTGACCTCCCCACCCTGGTTGGTGGGTCGGGGAGGGAGAGGAGGAGAGCTGATCCCAGGGGCCTGCAAGGAATGCTGGGTAGGCCCTTACCTTCAGGGCTGGGAAGTGAGGCCCAGGAGCATTGCCAGTAGACACAGCAGTGGGCAGCCGGGCCAGGGCTGTTAAAAACACCCCAGTTGGGTCAGATGGTACCATTAACAGCAAATCATGCCCTTAACATTCAACCCTGGCTCTGTGCTTAAATCTAAACTACTGCATGAGGACAGCGTTGCCACATCTTGCTTGTAACGTAAGGCCTAAGGCATCAGCTGATTTAGGATGCACTCTGGTGACTGCGGGGGGATATCTGGTTGCAGGGTGGCATTTGCTTGAGCCCCAAACAGGGGAATTTTACAGACTTTTTCTAGGCTCTATTGCCCTTCATTAATCTAGTTAAACTATTCTACAATAGTTTACAATAACACACTGTTTCTGTTATTGAAACTTTATAGCACATGGGTTTTTTGAAGTTAGCAATTCTTTGATTTTCTAAAAATTGAGGTGAAATTTCTATAACATCAAATTAACCATTTTAAAGTGAACAATTTGGTGGCATTTAGTACTGTCACAGTGTTGTGCAGCCATCACCTCTACCTAGTTCCAAAACGAGTCCCCCAGTTTCTGGCAACCGCCGATCTGGGTTCTGTTTCTGTGGATTTACCTGTATAAATGGAATCCTATAATATACGATCTTTTTGGTTTGGCTTCTTTCACTCTGCATAATTTTTTCAAGGTTTTCATAGTATGTTTTGAGACTTGATAGAGCCATTTCCTTTTTGTTCTCTTTCAAAATTTTTGGTTATTACGGCATACTATCTTTTCTAAAAGGACTTGGGAATCGACTTGCCAGATCCCACAAAATATCATGTTTTGACTCTCAGTACAGTTGCACTGAGTTAACAAGTTGGTTTGAGGGGAATCAACATATTTACAGTATTAAGTTTTTCCCTCTAAGAACATGGTTTGCAGTTCTATTTACTTAGATCTCGTTTTATGTCCTTCGGTAAAGCTTTCCAGTGTCCCTCACATGTCTTGCTATTTCTGTGTATGCTTTAAAATTTTTTCTCTTTTGTGTGGGTTCTTTTTATATAGATTAATTGAGATATAGTTGACTTACAATATAATGCATACAGTTAAGATGTTCAGTTGTATGCGTTTTGACATATGTGAAGCCATCATCACAATCAAAGATGATGAGCGTGCCCATCACACCCCAGACTTTCTTCATGCCCTTTTGTAGTGCATTCCCAATTCCCCAGCCCCATCCGTAGGACACCACTGGTCTACTTTCTGTCACTATAGACTGGGTTGTATATTTCAGAATTTTATATAGATTTTTTAATAATCTCAGAATCATTATTTTGAGATTCATTCATATCATTGAGTATTTCAGTTTTTGTTTGCTTGTTTAATGAGTAGTAAGTAGTTCATTGAATACTTACACAACAATTTACTTGAAAATTATTTGGGTCGTTTCCAGGTTGGGCTATTAAAAATAAAGCTACTGTGAACATTGAGATACAAATCTTTGCAAGGACATATGCTTTTATTTCTCTTGGGTAAATACGTAGCACTGGATGCTGGATTGAATGGCAAATAGATGTTTAACATTTTAAGAAACTGCCAAATTATTTTTTTCATTGCTTATATAATTTTATATTCCTACCATTGTTACCAAAATAAAGGGGGTTCATTTTGCCTGTGTGCATCAAAGCCAAATGAGACACGAACAGGGGTTTGCAGCAAAGAAATTAAAGGTTTAATTAAGGAAATGGTGCCAAGCCTGCAGACACAGGTGAGCTAGCGCTCAAAGACCGGCTCTCTCATGGCATGTACATTACAGATTATTTAGGGCAAAATCACCAGACACCGTGGGTTAGAGGTTTGGGGTTTTGTTGGGAGCTGATTGGTCGGAGGTGAGGGAAGGATAATAAATCATGTGTTCAGGTCTTGGTGATAGTTCTGAGATCTTTTTCCAGAGAACTGGTCTCATAGAAAAGTAGCCAAGAAGTTGTTTCACCTTAGGGCTCAGGAGCTGAAACCTAACTTCGGTCAAGATGTTATCCGTAGCCTGCCAGAGGTCCCATCCTGTGTGACCATTAGTCAGGTCTGGGCTACCATCTTCTGCTCCCTTGGTGAATGCAGAGTATCCAGGGGAAAGGCTAGGTCTCTGATGAGCAGAGAGGGAAGGAGAGGAAAAGGGAGAGAGATATGACTTCCAGAGCTAACTTTAATCAAAGTCATAAAGACCCTCAGTTTCACCATCGGTACATCAGATTTCTATTTGTTCCATATTCTTGTCAACAGTGTGTTTGTTTATTCTTTTTAATTTAAGTCTTTCTAGTGGATGTGTGGTGACATTCGATTACCATTTCTGTAATAACTAATGATTTTGAGTATCTTACTTTGTGCTTTTTCTGCCATTAGTATATCTTCTTTGGTGAAGTGTCCGTTCAAGACTTTTGCTCATTTCTGATGTTCTTAAAACAGTTATTCATGCCACACTTTTGTTTAAAATCTTTAAATGTCTGTAATTCATCTTCAGAATAAAGTTCAAACTTATTAACGTTGTTTAAAAAGTCATTTGAGCTCAAATATCTCTTAAACTATCCAACCTCATTCCCCGTCTGTAACTTAGCTAATACCCGATGTGTCAGTCCAAGAGACACACCTCTTCAGAGCACACCATGTTGTCGTAGGTGTCCATTTTCTCCTACACGCTGTCTCCTGTGCTTGATCCTCCTCTTGTCAAACATTTATCCACCTGTCGTTACTCCTATTTAACTTTTTAAATGCGTTAAAGATTCTCTCCTTGGCAAATCTTCTTGGCTCTGCTTCCTCCAACAAACAGAATTCGGCATTCACTTTTCTGCATTCATAGTCTCCTGTGTGAACACTCACAGTCACACTTGTTATTTACATCCAGTCTGCTTGTTTTCTTCCTGAGCCCATTGAATTAGTGGCTGCATATCCAGCATGTCACCTGATGTGTGGCACACGTAATTCAGGCATCGTTTAGAACAAATTTGATAAAGATTGCCTTGACTTACCTCTTTTGCCATTTCTGGTTGTCAAACTCTTGATTTCAATAGGTAGGAAGCATCACCAAGGAAAAGAGTATTTTAAAAAATACTTTAAAAGATTTTAAAAAGATTTAAAATATGAAGATAATAAAATGATGTATTGAAAATAAACCTATATTTTAAAATGAGGTCTCATATAAATTTATTTTATATAATTACTTGCAAAAAAATTGGGTTTTAGCATAAAATTTCAGTTCCTTTTCATTAAAATAATGGTTATAGCAATATTCAGTAGTGGGGCGGCTATAAGACCAGTTTTGGTCCAGTGTGGTGCATGGACCTTCTGTGTGATGCATGTTCTCATTCCACTTAATCTGGGCTACTCAGAAGTATTCACTTTTTATTTTAAGATCATTATTAACTAATCATCCAGGGTTCTTGGTCTTTTCTAAATAACCCTAGAAATGGATTTTCAGCTTCCAGGAAAACTTACCACAGCCTCAGGCAAGAGACAGTGCTCTGCCTGTAGGATCGTAATTCATTAGATCTGGCCTTCACATTTTATCATCTCTACTTTCTTTGATGAACTGTGATGGTGGGAAGTGTGGTTTTAAACTTTTCTCAGAGATCTGTATTTTCATACCTACTAAGGGTGGGAACTAAAAATTGATCTCTCCTCTATTTAGAGTCTTTGAAATTTCCTGTATTCCATCATAAAAATAATAACTCAGAACATTACTTTTTTAATCGCTTCATGTCAAGTTCAGTAGTTTCCAAATGTCTTTGTGTGGATGGGTCACATTAGAATTTCCTGGGAGTATATTAAAATTATAGATTTCTGGCTCCAAATCAGAGAATTTCCAGGACTAAAGGCCTTTAATCTGTGTTTTAAAGAAGAGCTAAAGCAATTCTTGTTTCAACCCAGTTTGGGAATGTATAAGAGTTCAGCGGACTATCAGACACCTAAAGTCAGCACATACTATTTTCTGAATAAAAAAAGAAATCAATGAATGGGTGACATTCATAAACACTAAAAAGACTTAAAGAACTCTTTTGAGCCTTCTAGAACCTTGATTCCAGACAAGTGAAAGACTACCATCTGTTTGCAAAACCAAGGCAGCCTATGCTTGTGCACAAAGGTAGGATGTTGGACATAATGGGCCAATGCTTCTGCAGTAACCAGAAATTGTCAGATATATTAGCAAAACCCACATTTTAAGGCATTGAAGAGCCATGGAAACAATGAAGATCAGATCATCTAAAATTCCAGAAGAGTAGAACATTTCCAAGATGACTTGATCATATCCAGCCTCCATCTTCATGTAAGAGTGTTTGCCACTTCTGGGCCCAGGCTGATGATGGCACTTGCTGAGTGCCTCTTTTGGAGGGATAAAAAGCAGTAAAATTGGGGGAGTTTGTGGTGGTGAACTAAAAAAACAAAACACAAAACAAACATAAAAAAGATTTTCGCCCGATTTTTTATTGGGTTGGTTGTCTTACTGTTTACTTTGAAGAGTTCTTTGTATATTTTCAATACAAGCCCTTTGTTTTGCAAATATTTTCTCCTAGTTTGTAGCTTGCCTTTTCATTATCTTAATAATATTTTTGAAAAGCAAAAGTTTTAAAGTTTGATGAAGTTTAGTTTATTAGTTTTTAAATTTATAGTGTTTTTGTGTTACATTTAAGAAATCTTTGCCAAATTCAGGTCAAGATATTTCTCCAGAAGCCCTTCTAGAAATTTTATGGTTTTAGCTCTTCCATTTAGGTCAGAGACTTATTTCAGGTTAACTTTGTTTTATATATGGTAGGATATAGGGATATAGGGATATAGGGATAAAAGGTCACTTTTACATATAGTCGTCAAATTGTTCTAGTACCATCTATTTAAAAGATTTTCCTTTCTTCGTTGAATTGCTTTGACACCTTTGTCAAAAATCGGTTGGTCTTATATGTGTAGGTATATTGCTGGACTCTGTATTCTATTCCATAGATCAGTCTATCTGTCTGTGTAGCAAAACCAAACCCTTTGATTACTGGAGCTTTATAATAATTCTCAAAATCAGGTTGTCCTCTAACTTTGTTCTTTTTCAAAGTTATTTTGGTTATTCTAGGTCTTTTAACTCAATATGAATTTTAGCATGAGCATATCAATTTCTGCAGAAAAGGCCTGCCGGGATTTTGATTGGAGTTGTAGAAGATGTATGGCTCGATTTGTAGAGAATTGACATCTTAACAATATTGAGTCTTCAGATTCAATAACATGGTATATCTCTTCATTTATTTAAGTCCTCTTCGATATTTTTCATCAGCCTTTTTTATTTTTCAGTGTATAAATCATGCAGATCTTTTGCCACATTTATCCTTAAGCATTTCATATTTTTGATGCTATTGTAAACTGTATTCAGTTTTACTTCTTACTGTCTAGTCTGCCTATTTTTTTTTTTTTTTCCTTGCCTGACAGCACTGACTAGAACAGCTAGTACACTCTTGAGTTGAAATGGTGAAGGCAGACATCCTTGCCTTGTTCCAGATCTTTAGGGAAAACCATTTGTATTTCAGCACTTAAATGTAGTGTTAGTTGTAGCTTTTTTTTTTTTTTTTTTTTGGTAGGTATTGTTTAATAGGCCTGGGAAGGACCCTTGCAGAGAGTTTTTATTTTATGTGGATGTTGAATTTTGCTAAATATTTTTATTGAGATGATCATATTGTTCCTTTTAGTCTTTTAATATGGTGAAATATACAGATCGATTTTTGGATTTTAAACCAAATTTGGATTTCTGGGATAAATTTCACATAGACATAATATATTGTCCTTTCAATATATCATTAGATTTGATTTGCTAAGATTTTTGTTAAGACTTATTATGTATGTGTTTATGAGAAATAATGATTGGTCTAGGGTTTTCTTATGTATTTGTCTAGTTTTGGTATTAGGGTGTTGCTGGTCTCATGTAATGAGCTGGGAAGTATTCCTTCCTCATCTGTTTTCTGGAATATTTAATGTAGAATTGGTATTATTTCTTCTTTAAATGTTTGTAAAATTCACCAGCAGAGCTATCTGGACCTAGATGTGGGAAAGTTTTTAATAACAGTTCAAGTTTTAAAATAGCTATAGTGCTATTCAAGTTATCTATTCTTGAATGAGCTTTGGTAATTTGTCTCTTAAGGAATTTTTGCATTTTTCAATGCCTAGGCATGAATTTGTTCATAATATTTCTTTACCTTGTTAACATTTCTAGGACCTGTAGAAATAGGACCTCTCCTTCATTCATTCTCAATAATGATAATTGGTGTCATCCCTCATTTTTCCTCCTCAAGCTAGATTTTTAAAAATTTAAAAAATTTTTAAATTAATCTTCTTAAAGAACCAGCTTTTGCTTTTATTTTTCACTATTTTCTGTTTTCTGTTTTACTGTTTTCTCTTTATTACCTTTCTTATGTTTACTTTGGGTTTAATGTTCTGGTTTTTAAAAGTGTGCATTTCGGTTATTATTTTGAGACCCCTCTTCATTTCTAACATAAGCATTTTAATACTATGACTTTCCCTCTAAACTCTGTATTAGCTGCATCCCTCAGATTTTTTTTATGTTGTGTTTAATTTTAATTTCATTCACAATACTTTGTGAGTTCTCGTTTGATTTCTTCTTTGACCCATGGGTTATTTAGATGTGTGTTGTCTTGCTTCCATGTATTTGGGGCTTTTTCTAGATATATTTCTTTTATCGACATTTTATTTAATTTTATGTTGTCAGAGAACAAACTCAGTTTTATGGCTTAGAATAAGAATCAGCAAACTTTTTCTGTAAAGGTCCAGATAGTAAATATTCTAAGCTTTGTGGGCCACACATGGTTTCTATTGCATATTGACTTTTTTAACCCTTAAAATTATAAAAATTATTTGTAATTCACAGGCTACACAAATAGGTTACAGTCTGGATTTGGCCTGTGGGCTGTAGTTCATTGACCCCAGCCCGGACTATGATCTGTCTTGGTAATGTATCATGTACACCTGAAAAGAATGTATATTCTGTTGTTGCAGTTGGAAAATTTCTGGGCATTATTAAAATAGTTCTCCATCTCTCCTTTTTCTGAGGTTCTAATTACATGTATATTAGACCATTTGATACTGTCCCACAGCTCAACTACCTAGACAAACCCATGGAAGGAAATAACAAAGATAAATTGAGAATTTAGAACTAAAAGAGAAAGAAGAGTTGTTAATTGAGAATTGATTCTTTGTAAAAAGCATAGTAGTTAAACTTCTGGCAAATATGATAATAAGAGGAAATAAAATATAAGCAGAATTTAGATTGAAAAATGGAAGAGTATAAGGACGTTTGAAAATTATAAGAGAATATGATGTATAGCTCTTATGTGCAGCCTTATGTGACTAAAGTTGAAAATCTTTGAGTTAGATCATTTCTATTGCTATTTAAGAAGAAATCTAATACCAAACTCATATCAAAGGAAGAACCTGGAAAAGTCATTAGAGAATTATTTCCAAGAAAAGCACTAGGCCCAAATTGTTTTAACGTAGCATTCTCTAAAATTGTCAAGGAGCAGGTAACAACCACATTCTATAAACTATCTTAAAGCTTTGGAAAAAAGATAGGAAGCTTCTGAGTTTGTGTAGAGGAAAGCTGATTTTTTTAAAAAATACATTTTTCTAATGTCCAACAACCTCATCGAATTATTTTTATTGTTTCTAATCCCGACCCACCCCTCACTCTCTGGTCTCTTGGCTGCTCTATGATCCTCTGGATCACGGTTTAGGCTGGCAAGTGCGTATGGTTTCTGCGATAGAGAGTTATGTGATTGCAGAGTCCAGTGTTTGTGGAGAAGGCAGAGGAGAGGGAAAAGTTTGAGAGGAGATCGACTTGTTGACTAAGCAAATATCCAATAATTCTCTTCTCCACTTCCTGTTGTTAGGCCATGGGGACCCGTCACCAGGGCAGCTCTCTAACTCCATTCTAACCTCGTCCTTCCTACATTACTGCCAGTGGAAACCTTCTAAAAGATCAGACTACTCACCTGCTCGGAGTTGTTCTCCAGCTCTCTGTTTTTAGATTCAAAGACAAATTAATGGTTTTAATTACAACTGAATGTTCAGCACCTAGCACTCAGGAGGTGGTTATCAAACGGATGGACTTCACTGGCATCGGAGGTTTATTTCGATTTGCCCTTCCCTACCTTTCTAGCCCTCGTCCTATCCCCTTGAGCCCTATGTAGTTCTTCAGATGCTCTGTCTTCGCCCCTGCCTCCGTGTCTTTGTGTCTTTGTGCATATATACCATTCCTCTTCCCGTGGAATGATGTTCTGGCTCTTTGTGTTTTGATAGTGCATTTACTTTCCTCTGTTGCAGCTCTTAACCACTCTGTAGTTGTTGGTTAGTGTGTATCTCTGTCTACATCGTAAGGCCCCTGGAACAGTATCTTTCATAAGCTTTACCTCGAGTACCCAGCCCGGTGCCTGGGTGCACACATATACCACCGGGCATGCGAAGTACGCTTATCGAATTGAATGAGCCGGCTCCTTTCTGTTTTGCCTTTCTGTGTCTGGGATATTGAATGCCTACATCCAGCTAAGTTATGTTTGTGTTAAACATGAATTGAAATGCAATTACAGCTGGCAATGTGGTTTGAGCGCTGAGTAATAGAGTAAATAACAAGGGTGACTTAGTCACAAGTGCCAGTTCATCTCTTTGCTCTCTTGCCTCCTGTCACTGAGCATGACTCATGGGCTCACGAGTTCAGCTCTTCTTCTCTTAAATCCCATCACTTTAACTCTTCCTGTCTTCTTTGTCTGGTTGAGTCCCTTTCAGGGCCCTTTCGTCAAAGCCAGCCAGCAGCCCAGAGCCCCGCCTTGCGGTGAGGTCATTGGCTCCAGCAGGAGGCTGAACTACCCACGCCAGGTGGTCTGCGTGGAGAGCTTGGGCAGAGATGGAGCCAGCACGGGGCAGGGGGCGTCTGGGCCAGCGTGCAGACCAAGGCCTGAGGAAGCCACACGGGGTCGCTGGAATTTCTGCTATCCCAGGATTGCAGTTTTGACTATTTCCTTAACCATATCCCACTAGGGCCTTAGGAAAGGCAGAGACAGTGCTGTCTCTCAAAGATGTTGCTTCTTCATCTTAGACCCATTTTGTTTTCTTAGCTTTACTGAATTGCACTCAGAAATTATAGCTTAAAATTGGACCTGTCTTGAGGCCAGCTGATTTGGTTTAATAGAAAAACTTCCTTCTCGTCTAGGAGTCTCAGCATGGGTGTCTCCAGACTCTTTCTGACCTGTGCAGTTGCTTGTTAGTGAGCATTTCCGTAGCCTCTCCGAGTCGACTGGCGTGTTCCTTTGCATAAACCCACTCTGCAGGGTTCACAGGAGATTTCCTGAGACTTTAGAGGTAGAGCAGGAAAGAGGCAGTCGTTTATTAGCAGGTCCTGTGCTAGGCCCTGGGAATCCTGTGGCAGATGTAGCCCCTGCCTGCACGTAATTTACAGACCCAGACAAAAGGGAGAAAATGAGAAAGGAGGTGGCAAAGGGTGGCGCCCCTCGGGGTGGCCCTCTTCCTTCCCAAGATGAACCCCCCAGGTGTTTGCATTCCCACGCCGTCCTGCCTGGGTTCTGGCTTGGAACTGCCGTCCTGCCTGGGTTCTGGCTTGGAACTCGCTCCGTTGTGTAAATCCCGGTCCTTCCCTCCCCCTTCTCCGCCCCTTTCCTCTCCACAGCACCCTGCTGCTGTGCCCTCTCTTCCTAAAAACAAGCACCACTTGCCCGTCACCTGGCCAGCCCCTCCAGCGCTGTCTGCAGAAGCCCTTCTCCCCCACGGGTGTTGCTACTTGCCATCTCCTGTTCTTCATTATTGCCACTCACCCCATAGTTCCTAACTGTCTAACTCTGTAGCTTTTTCTTAATTCTTATTTTTCCTGACCTCATCTCAACTTTGGACACTGTTTCTTCCTTAATATATTCATTTTTCTGAATACAGAATTAGCACATGTTCATTGTAGACATTTTGGAAGATATAGAAAAGTATAAGTAAGAAAAGAGACTTATAATCCTACCACTCAGGAAAAATGCTGTTAACATTTTGACATACGTATATCCTTTAGTTTTAGTGTTGTGCCTGATTGTGAGTGTGATGTGTGTGTGTTCTGCAATGATGGGACTCTTTCGTAAGTACTGTTTTATAACATGCTTGGTATTGCGTTATATTTTCTTACTGTATTATTGCAGCATTTTCGTAGGTCACCAAATATTCTATAGCCCTTTCTTCTTAAAACTTTTTTCTTATCCCTTAAATGGGATTTTACCTATATCCTACCTGTTCTCCGACTTCACCTTCTGTGGTGGTCTCTCCCACACCGAGCACGTCCCCCAGGTTCTATCCCAGCCTTTCACTGGGTCCCAGGCACACTGGAGCCGAGGTGCCGTCCTGCCACAGACCATCTGCGCTCGGGCCTCTGGTTCTCCTGCCTGGTAGACAGGCCCACGTATGGCAGCTGGCTGACACTCAACCTGAATATTCCCGAAGCGGGGGGCCCAGATTCCTCCTGGGGCTCCTCTGCCCATCGCTCCCGTGGCCTGCCGGGCAGCTTCCCGATTCTACCTGCTCCACCTTTCGCATCGTCCTTTCCTTCTGCTCCCACCCCCGCTCGGGCCCCCACTATTCTCGTCTCTTCTGGGAGGCTCTGGGCCCTCCTTTCCCAGCTCCAGGTTTTCTCCTTTAAGCATCACTCTTCGAAGTCCTCCTCCTGCTCCCAGTTCTCTGGAGATGCTCTCTCCTCCAGAAGGGCGATCCTACCTCCTGCACCTGCCCCGCCCCACCCACCTCTGCTACCTGTCTCCTCTTTCACCCTGCGCTGGCCACGGTCCAGCTCTCCCCACCTGTGCCTTTTCCGTCCCATCTCTGCCAGGTGCCTGCCTGCCCCTCTCTGCTCCCTTTCTTGCGTCTCGCAATGCTGCTTGTTTCTCCTCTTCCTGCCCTCCTCACCCCCCCAACACACACCCCCCGATGTGCTCTGTTGTTCTTCTGAGATCTGTCAGCACTTATGCTCCCTCATAGCACTGACGTGACTCTGCCTCGCCCGACTCCTAACTCGGAGTATCCGTGCCGTGTCTGCCCCGTGCTAGTTGCTCCAGTAGACAGTGTTTACTTCACACAATGACCCCGTGAAATTACCATTCTAATCTTCTTTTCCAAATGAGAAAACAAAGCCTCAGGGAGCTCTGTGGCTCTTCTTGAGATCATACAGCAGGTGTGGATGAGCTGAGACCAAACCTAGGGCTCCTGCCCCTGCACTGGCCCCTCACTGCTGATTCACCGTATCTGTTGGCCTGACTCGTATTTGTATACGCTGAAGTGCATGGTGCACTGCCTTACTTATCATGAGTGCTTAGTAAATATTTGCTGAAAGAAAAGACTTGGCTTGTAGAGATGGCTTACACCTGTGATGACTGCCTATGCAGGAAGAGGTTTCTATTTAAAGCCAGGTCTCTATTGAAAGCCAGGTCGGCTTGCATGCCCCGATACAACAGCAATGCCAATATTTACCATTGATTAAGTGATTACTGTGTGCTAGGTGCTGGGCAAAGCACTTTATTTACATTGTCTCTTTTAATACTGCAGCCGTGTGAGAATCTGTTGTTTCCATTTACAGAGGCAGAGGCTGTGGCTCAGAGAGGTCGAGGAACTCAGCCGAGATCACACAGCTACTAAGTGGTGAAGTCAGGATTTGAATTCACATCTTTTCAGTACCAAAGCCCATGTTTTAACCTGCTGCATCCTCCTGCTTTGCTGGCCTAGGAGAGGAGGTATCGGTGGTATGAGGCATAGGTTGTTATCCCAGAGCCCGGCTGGAAAAGAACTTTGGAACCCTGGCCGTGGTTAGCAGAGACAGAGGGGGCAGTCTGCAGGAGCTAGCCTGACTCAGCAGCTTCTCTTTTCTGTGCTTCTCTGCTCAGCAGACTCATCTTCCATAATGAAATTCTTTCTTCCTTCCAGAATCTATGGTAGAGAAGATCAGTGAACCCTGCCTTTTTTTTAAATTTAATTAAAAATCTCTAAATGACATTTTAAAAACTATAAAAGCTCATATCAGAAAATCCAAATCATATGGAATTATATAAACTAAAGAGTGAAAATCATACCTTTCCTTTTTTCTAATCTTACCCATATTATTAACAGTTCGGAAGGACCCTTGTAGACTTTTTTCTTTTCGCACACAAAAATTGTATTTATTTTTAATTAAATAACGAATACAAAAATCTTATTTTAAAAAGTCAAGTAATACGGCCAGAGTACCTTTCGACCACACCCCTAATGTCTGCTGGCCACGGTCATCGGTTTGCTCTTTTTCCTCCCTTTTCTGCCTGCGTTTGCATGTATGAATGACTTACAGAAATAAATCGCAGCTCGCGCTTTTCCCGTCAGCTGGATCATGCAGCAGGCCCTTGCTTTGTTTTTCCTGAATGATGCACATGTCATTTAGATGTTTCTAGATAAGTGTGTGTCAGTCTTACGCATCCCCGTCCCCCGGTGCGCGGTGGTCCCCGTCACCTGGTGTGTGGTGGCCCGTGGTAGTCTGAACGTGCCACACAAGCATCTTCCTGCTGCTCAACTTTTAGTTTCGTTCTAGTTTGTTGGTAAACAGAGCCTTAGTACTTGCCTCCTCGTTCAGTTTGCCAGATTCTGCAACTAAAAATACAGGGAGCCCAGTTAAATCTGAAAATTTTGAAATTTTCTTAAATTTGAAAAAATTGTTCATTGTTTATCTGAAAGTCTGATGTAACTGGGCATCCTGTGTTTTCTCTGGTAACTCTTTGTGCACATTTGCAAGTATTTAAAAGCCTTTTTTTTTTTTTTAGGTCTCTATGATCTGATATTTTAAATTAAAAAATTGTACTATAAAACATTCCTATGGCTTTGTCTATGTTAGAGAAGGCTTCACGCAAGAAGATGAAGGGCAGGGAAGATCTTAGAAGAGAGTGTGCTTCTGGCTGGAATCATCAGGGAGGATTTGCAGAGGGGACAGGTTCTTTCAGCCAGGCCCGAAGTGATGGGAACCTTCCATGTGACGAGACTTAAGAGAGAGCTGCAGGAGCAAAGCCAAGGAGGCAGGAAGTCATGGGCAGGTTTAGGAAAGATCAGCTTGAGGACGGAGAGCTGGGGAGCCGGGGTGCAGCGGTGTCGCAGAGGCCCGGACCGGAGCAAGGCCCCGGGGTGGGGGAGAGGCAGCCGTCTCAAGGGTAGAGACGCCCACTCATTTCTTCTGCTCAAAAATGTTAAGCATTTCAGCCTAAGGTCTGTGGCCAACTCGAGCTCTCCATTCAGGATACAAAATGATAGAACCCGAAAAACAGCCTAGAGTTCTTCCATGCACCCACAGATAAGTCACATGGCTCTTTTCACGTTACAGGTTTTAGAGAGCATTTTGGGCATACCTCTCCTTAGGGATCTGGAGCAGGGGTCCCCAACCCCTGGGCCGTGGACTGATATAGGTCAGTGGCCTGATAGGGACTGGGTCACACAGCAGGAGGGGAGCGGCGGGTGAGTGAGTGAAGCTTCGTCTCAGGGCCTGGAGGGGCTGACGAGTCACCCCTCATCTGTATTTGCACTCGCTCCGCAGCGCCAGCATCACGGCCTCAGCTCTGCCTCAGATCATCAGGCGCGAGATTCTCATCGGAGTGCCGGCCCCTGGTGCCAAAAAGCTTGGAGACTGCTGATCTAGAGGATGATTACTTAAGCTCCTTGCCTCCGCGGTGTGCCCACACAGCTCTGATTAAGAGTTTAAGTGTCTCCATGGTTGGCCACTGTCTGACCTGGGCCAAGTGTATGTGTTTCCACAATGCAAGATCTAACACATCAAGGGCCCTTTGAACTTCATTCTTATTCATGATGTCAGCCAGATCTTCCTTTTGGAATGTCTGCAGAGTTTCCTGGCCCCTTTGATTGCTTTCTGTCTGCCAGATACATCTTTGAATTGTGGGTGGGCTCTCTGAAAGCACCAGGGTGTGAACAGGGTGAAGAATCTGCTGGTTAGCCATGGTGTCTGTCCTTCTGGGGCCTTTCTCTGGGCAAAGAGTGCTCGATGTGATGCTGTCGCCGAACAGCCTCTGACAGCGCTAAGGAGTCACTGCACAGCTCATGCCCAGGCGGCTTCGTCGGGCGGCTGATCTACCAAGCCCGCCTCAAGGTTAAATCCAGCAGATCTTTATTTCTTACCTCATCCAATGAAGTCTTTTAAATAGTTGTTTTTCTTACATAAAAGCTATGTAGAGTCGAAAGGTACAACCTTCCAGGTATGAAAAAATTAAGCCATGGGGATGTCACGCACAGCATGGTGTGTGACCTGTTAGTTCCTTTGTACGTGACCTATTATTTCTCTCTGGAAGAACCCAAATTTGGTGAGATTCTCTCTTTTTTTGCTTTGGGTCAAGACTTGTTTGCTCACTGTGCTAGAACACTCAGGACCTCTTTTGTATGAGGCTCAATTCTCTTCCATTTTTTTGTTTTTCTTTCTGGAAATTTTATTAGTTGGATGTTGTATCGATCCTATAATTTATCTCATCTTTTCATTTTACTTTCTGGAAGATTTCCTCAATTTTCTCTTCCAATATATTGTTTGAATTTCTAAAATTTTAGCTATAACTTTTTTATGTCTACGCACTTTTTTTGGTTCTTAAATTGTTCCTTTTAAAAACATTTTTGCAATATTCCATTCTCGTTTGGTGGGTGCAGTATATTCCTTCATCCCTCTGAGGATATAAATTATAGATTTGGTCATCTGTTCCTTAGCTTTCACGTTATTTGTGCTACCTTCAAGTTCCCTTTTCTCTAGTTGGGGCCTTGCCTTTCATATATGAGACTGCCCCAAAGCCTGGTGTTCATTTGTTGTCAGTTTATATTTAAGAGGGCGCTAGCTTGTGGGGTTGGAGCTGTGGGGGTGGGGCCGCACAGTGGGGACCGAGCTTCTCAGACAGGAGACGCCCAGAGTCTCTCTGGCATTCTTTAGTTTCCCCAGAGACAAACCCTTCACTATCCACCGTTTAGAGGGTACAGCTGGCTGCCGAGGCACCAGAAGCAGGAAGGAAAGTGAGCCTGGTGGTGGCGGGGGAGGGGAGGGGGCCCACTAGCAGTGCGCCTGGTTCACCCCATTTTCACTCTGGAGTCTTTCTTCCTCCTTCCCCTCCGTGCCCACTGATCAGGCTGGCGTCGGGGTCCTGCGCCTTCCTGGCCCTGCTCCAGCAGAAAATACATCCAGAATGGGGGCGGGGCCTGGGCGTGAACCGCTGCGTTTGTAGTCCTTGTCCCAGATTGCCTGTCTCAGCCCTGAACTCCCTCTCTCCCTCACCTCCAGTGCTGTCTGGTGGCTCCAGCCCGGGGCCCTGAGGGCTGACCTATCAGCCCCTCCAGGCCCTGAGATGCCAGCCCCTGCTCTGCTCCATCGCACCTTCCGCTTTCCGCACCTCCAGACACTGTCGGCATCCTCTCGTGCTCCTTATTTTAGGGGGTTCGTACTTTTCTCCACTCGGTTGTCATTTAGAAGAGTATTGGCAGAGAAGAGAGATAAACCCATATGTGTTCAACCTGTTCCTCCTCAGAGGCAGCTCCTGTACTCAGGGAGCAGAGAGAGGGAAGGCGTGTATGTGCAAGAGACAGTGAGTGTGTGTAAGTGTGAATATGTATGAGTGTGTGAGAATATGAGTCTATGAATGCGAATATGTATGTGAATGAGTGAGTGTGAATATGTATGTGTGTGTATGAATGTCTATGTGTATGAGAGTGAGCATGTGAGTGAATGTGAGTATGAATATGTATGAGAGTGTGAGTTTGTGTATGAGTGTGAATATGTATGAATGTGTGAGAATATGAGTCTATGAATGCGAATATGTATGTGAATGAGTGAGTGTGAATATGTATGTGTGTGTATGAATGTCTATGTGTATGAGAGTGAGCATGTGAGTGAATGTGAGTATGAATATGTATGAGAGTGTGAGTTTGTGTATGAGTGTGAATATGCATGTGAATGAGTGTGTGAGTGGATATGTGAGAGTATAAGTGTGCATATGTGTGTGAATGAGTATGAGCATATGGAATATGTATGTATATGTGTGACCATGTATGTGTGTATGTGTGAGTGTGACTGTGTATGTGTGTGACCGTGTACATGAATATGTGTGACCATGTGTATGAGTGTTCCTGTATGCGAGTGTGACTATATACGTGTGTATGTGTGTGTGTGAGACAGTGGCCATGAATGTGTGTGTGACCATGTGTGACCCTGTACCTGGGGTGTAACCATGTATGTGTGTGTATGTGTGACCATGTGTGGTGTGTATATATATTTGTGACCGTGTACATGTGTGTGTAGCCATGAGTGTGACCCCTGTATGTGTGACCATATGCGTCTGTGTGTGACCATGTACCTGAATGTATGAGTGTGACCATTACATGGGGTGTGACCATGTGTGTGTGTATGTGTATGTGACCATACATGAGTGTGGCCATGTACATGTGTGACCCGTGTGTGTGTGTGTATGAGTGTGGCCATGGCACTGGTGTGACCATGCGTGGGTGTGACCATGTGTGTGTATGTGTGTGTGCATGTGACCATGCATGAGTGTGACCATGTACGTGAGTGTGTATATGTGTGAGTGTGTGTGTTATTGTGACTCAGGTACCTGAGTATGACCATGTACATGAAT